>NC_061121.1:58470137-58594383 GCF_002878395.1 Capsicum annuum | reverse complement strand
CCCCCCCCCCCCACCCGCCATTCTTTCTCCCCTTTCTACCCCACCCCTACCCCACCCTTCCAGCCCCCCACCCTCCGTTGTCTCCCTTTCATCCCCCCACCCTCCCCTCTTCTTTCTTATTCAAACACAAAAATATTTTCATCAAGTTAAAATTAATTTTTTCAAATTGTCTTACCAAGAAAAAAATTTAAAAGTAAAATTCAAAAGAAATCTCATTAATGATAAGTGATTCAAAAATAAAATCATCAATTTAATTAATCTTTTTCTAAATTTTGATAGAGGTGGATTGAAGGTTCGGATGATGTTGAATGGAGGAAGTTACTTAATTGTGTTTTCATGTTTGTTCTTGGGTGGTGTTAATGGAGGAAAGTGAAAAAAAATTAAAGGAAAGTGTTGTTCTTGGGTGGTGTTGTTAATGTAGGAAAGTGAAAAAAATTAAAGAAAAGTGTTGTTTTTGGGTGGTGTTGTAAATGGAGGAAAGTAAAAAAAATTGAAGGAATGTGTTGTTCTTGGGTGTTGTTGTTAATGTAGGAAAGTGAAAAAAATATGAGGTAGTTAATGGAGGTTTGAGTGTTGTTGTTGATGATGATTTGAAGAAGAAAGAAGAAAAAAGTGTCCATTTTGTATTTTAATTTTAATTTTAATTTTTTTAAATTTTTTTAATTATATTTTAAATTTAATATTATTGAAATTAATTTTTTTAATAAATAAATGTGTCCCTTTTCTTAAAAAATGTCACGTCAGCTTTAGGGGTCAAACAAATACACTTTAAAGATGTTAAGGGGGGTAAATAAACGGAAGTTAAGTTTAAGTGCTAAAGTGAGTTTGGAGGACAAGTTTAGGGGGAAAAAGATGTCTTTTCTCTTTTAAGTAAGCTCTTGATGGGATTTGGAAAGTCCCATGGCAATTAGCTATCGATATCAAAAAAATTAACAGACTAAATGAAAACAAGAATGTGGAAGTAAAAAGCATATTAGGGAAGAAAACGTGGTTGCAAATTTTTTAGCTAATTAAATTCTTTTTTTGCAGGTACCCAAATATTAACATATGTTCATTTTTAGGATGTACCTAATAAAGGAAAAATCATTGATAAGAATGGAACAAAATATAAATTCCTAAATATAAGAGTGCCAAACAAGGATTTTGTAGTTGATATAAGATGAGATAATCGAACAACAATCACAGGCAGAGTCAAAATATATTAGGATAACTAAGGAGAAATCACTATTGTTTATACACTTTGGGACACAAACGGTAAGGAGAATTATGTGTACCTGGTGAAACTTAGACTTGGATTGATTTATTAATTTCTTTGCCAGTGGTACCATTTTTTCGTGAGCTCAGCCTGCTGAGAGTATTTTGGGCCAGAAAAGAGACCAAGCCAAATTACAAATTTATCCTCATGTTCAAAGCATATTTACTCATACTCATTGAAGCGATGATTGATATACATTCTTCCAAGTAAAATCTGTAACATGAAATCTGATTACTTGATCAAGCAAACCTGAACTGAGATACACTAAATACTGACTGAAACTTTGGGAGTTATATTTAACCGACATAAACTATGTGATCTATCATGGAGTCCAACGTCTGACCAATGTTGAGAAGGATTGTTCTATCCTTGCCATAGGAGTCGAACCTGAACTGGAGTGATCACTAAACTGAGCCCATATAGGCAAGGGGAAACACTCTCTGGCGAGGCTCCTAAACCTACAATGACACTTAGTTTTGGGGTAACTAGGGTGCGCTGAACCCATACTTCCCACTCTATGCTAAATCTTATTCCCAACTAAAATACTAACTGGTACATGCACTGATAACTGATAAGCCCAGGTCATGATATTTTGAAAACTATAGTGCATATAGATTCTGAAGTAATTATAAAAATGTAAACTGATAGTGATCAACATGATCATAAGAAATTATGTTTAACAATGAAATCAGGAATTGACTTACTCATTACTTGAAAAGTCTGAAATGTAAGTAAAGATGTAGGTATTAAGTGTTCATAACCTGCAAGGACTGAATGATTATAAAAAGTCTATAATAATATTTAAAATAATAACATAAAGTCATAATTCAAAGACCTAAAACATGAGATACTTCATTAGTCTTACAAATTTCATGAATGTAAACATAAGAACGAGCTAACCTTGGGAAAATATCGTGTTTATATAGTTTAAAGCATAATTTGAGAATTTGACATGGTATTGACAGAACATGACATAGGGTTTTAAAACATTAAGCATGTAGGAGCATGAATCTCATGGAGTAAAACTATTAGCATAACTTAAATGTAAAATAATGAGGGATCATAGATGAATTTTATAATTTACATTGAAATTGATAATGAAATAGAGTAAATTCATAGTCTAACTAAAAAGTTGGTTTTTAGGCTCAATGGGTTAAAGGAATCCATTGATGAATACCTTACATACCTTAATTGGATGACTTCTTGAAGAAATCTTGAAATCAGAACTTAAATTCTTGAGTTCTTTAGAGAAGAAGCTTGAATTTTATTCTTGGGAAGAGGAAAGATTTTTTTTAGTTGTGTATTGAATGTTTGGGGTTAAGGGAGTGGAAGTAACGTGTTAAAAACCACTTAATTCAGTTAAGAATGATTAGTGATGGTTTAGGGGTGTGAAAAGACTTCAATGCCCTTATTATAAGTCAAAACGGAGTAATTTTTGGCACTTTGCTTTTGCAGGGTGGTGCATGCCAAAAGCACACCTAATGTTGTACGGTGCACTCCAAAAGTGCAACCCATCTAGTGGTTATTTGTGTTTGTCATGCGATGCACGGCCTTAGCGTGGTCATAACATTTCACTTGGGTATCGGATTAAGATAAAATTAGTATCGTTGGAAAGCTAATTCAATTATCTATAATTTTGTAGGTATTGAGATGTAAAATTCCACATATGTAAAAAGTTATACATGTTCAAAGTTGACCCTTATAGAATTAAACACAAAATTTTGGCTGAATCAAAGGCTCTTAACTCAACTTTAATCTACCTGATTCCTATGAACATTTTTCCACCTTATATGCACTCTTCACACTAGGATAATGATCAAGACACATGTATTAAAATATATATCATTGGATTAGAGTTTATCCCCGTAGAAACGATGGTTTAAAATTTAGCCTAAAAATGTGGGGTGTTACCTTATCTGCCCCTTGGAATCATCCGTCCTCGAATGATGGGTAGGAACTTATTGAATCTTTAGATATATGGAATAAGGTACACATAACATATGATGGATATAGATGAGATGAAACATTAAAACTTTCATCACAAAACTAATTTCTGAGCTGACTTGACTATATTGACTATAAGGAGCTAATTCATGCTAAGAGCTTAGAACTCACTTGAAATGTTCATGATATGATCATAAATATAGAACTGCGAAGTGATAATTTATGCAACAAATCCCAAGAGTTACTAAGGATGGAACAAAGTGTGTAACTTCTCATTAGGAGTTGTCCCTCAACAAAACATGTATAGAAATCATAAGAAAATGGCTTCATGGAATCACCAAGTATATTATGAAAGCACGAATCATTAGATAATGAGACTAAGGTCATACAAGGGGTATTACAATGTCTAAGATGAAATACATGGAAAATTGGGGTCGTTAACTAAACATTTATGAACTAAACCATGACTAAATATCTGAATCAGAGACATGATGCATACGCTCAACTGAATTCACACCTTGCATGAACATGCATGAATTAACTTATCGAATAGAAACATTCATGAAACTTTGGATAGTAAGATTAGATGGAAATTTGGAAAATTATTGGAGCTTATCTGTCTAATTGCTAAACAAAATTATTGGCTATACAGACTAACTCATATTGAAAGTTCATACTCAACTGGAGTATTTCTTCAACACTCATGCTAAGAAGTGATAATGCATAATAACATTAGGGAGCAAAGAATTCTTGGTCATGATCTGAATAAGATATCTGAATAAGGAATCTCAATATTGCTATAACTCCATAACATGGAATATAGGCCTATGAAACATAAGCTAGGATTGAATTACTAGGCCTTAGAAAATGTAACTGCTATTTCAAACTTATCCACACTTATCAAATACCCCATTTAACTATACTTTTCCCCACAAATACCACGCTCATTTGATTTAACTTATAATTTTCACATGGGTACGAATAACTACTTTAGCCCAAGTTTGATTAGAACTACATACTCTCGCCAAGCCTAACTCAAAATTACAAAGTGCAACATACAACACTGTAGTACTATTCTAAGCTATGAATTGATACCCCAAGATGTTTTTCATAGCTTTCATCTTAAGAATAATTCTTATTACCACTTAACTAACTAAATTCAACCTCTTACCAGGAATTCGGTAGCGCACAATCCATATATCCACTTATATACCAACATAACATTTAAGCCTATAATCATAACCACATAAGAACTTCTAGGTAAACAATGTACCAAAGCATCTTTCACATATTCTCTAATACCTCTATCAATAACAACTTCTATACACTATCTTAAGAAAACACACATGAAATTTCAACTAACCATGACATATATCAAAAGGTTTGCCTCACTCTTTCTTCACACTTATAGCCTTTTATAAAACAAGCATACAATAATCTTTCCTCAACCATAATCATTTACTCTCTCCCATCTAAGATATTATCCATCACTACTTTCTTTACTCAAGGAGAGGTCACTGAAAGGTTATAACATGAGGATATAATGCATGAAAGAATATTATGCATAACATTGACACTTAACTGAGGCTTGAGGAATAGGGTATTCACGGCATGTATTCAGTAAAAAGATCTAAACTGGGGACATACATAATATAATCTAAATTTCGTCTATCATTAAAAATGTAGCATGAGTTCCTGGAACTGATCTTACTGTAAAACATGAGTACATGAGTCATGTGTTGCATGACTTAATTGTGCAGTTCATGAATTCATGGAATATGATTCGTACTACAGAGTGAACTGGAACTCCTTATACTAGGAACTAGAAGCATACATGATTCTATGGAAAATGCATGAATATAAGCTATGATCATGGAGCTAATTTGTGAGGCTTGAGTAGATGTCGTAATGACTGAAGTACAAGAAGTTGCACAGGGTTAAGAATGGGTCGGGCATCATTCTCCCTTAGTGTTTTTCTACAACACACTGGCATCACTACTAGAATATGAGAGCCTAACTTAGTTCCAATTCTATCATCTTCCCCTTAGATTTAATCTATCATTCTAAGTCTGTGGACCCCTTTAATAAACTCTAAACTACACTAAAACCACTTTAATCTATATAAAAATACACATAAATACTAAACTCACCCTAAAAGACTACACCTAAAAATGTAAAACCCACTGCTAATACTTTCTTCTAAGTAGAGCTCTTAACTTTTGATAGCCCCAATAGTCATAATATAACAACTTGAACACTTACTAACTTTGAATATTAAGGAGCATCACCATACCATGAGTTCACACCATCTAGAATTTCAACTCTTCTTTCTATTAGATCAATCATCAAAGGTTCAAACGTAGATTTTAACACTTACATAGATATTCCAAAACTTTTAACGAACTATACTAACTTCGTTCATATCCTACTAATATCATATCTATAAACTTATATTTTTCCTAAGCCATGACAATTACCATTACACCAACATACCCAACATCATCAACCTATAACCCATAACTAGCTGGTAAGAATATCATATACTATATAGCCCCATTCACACTTAATAAATCAAGTGTACTATCTAAGCACACACATTGTTAAAATTTAGAAATAATACAATCCCATATTTTGGTACATCTCTAGATTATAATCATACCATCATACTTAACTTCAAATCAATAAACTTAAATTCTTGCATACACTGGTTCAAGCCTACTGATTCACCTTTTAAATAACTAGCCCCATGGATACATAATCTACTAAATTCAAATAAACACTATCCCTACTTTACTACTGCTAAACTTTTGGGTTTATGCTTCTAACTCTAGATCACACGTTGTCATAGGATTTTGAGAAGGGATCTGAGGGCATATATGACTGTCTTAGTGCATAATTTTTATGAACATGAATAAAATCCTTCAAACTTTGGAATATAGAGGCATTAGTGGAATACTTTTTTGAGCCAATATTCAACCCCATAGTTATCTGCGGGGACTATGTGAGTAAACTCTATCAATAGAAATTTAAACTTCACTATTTCTATTACTTCAAAAATGAGGCAGAGTTGGTATGATTGGAGAACCATGAGAATCTATATAAGTTTCTTAGAGAACATCTCTACAACATAATCTGGGATATGAAAGAAGGGAAATTTTTCTTAAATTCCCTATAGCATCTCGAAGAAATGTACAGATATCTCTATACTATTCTGCTAGACTTTACTAAACACGGCTTTATAGACACCCTAGGGCACTTGAACCTTGTGCTCTGATAAGAAATTTTTTCATGACCTAAAACCACCCCTAGTTATAACACGTTGCTTAAAACCACAAGTTATCCCTAGCTAACCCATGAACTGGCAAACTATTTGAGCAACTGATTTAAATTATATAAAAACTATATTTGTTGAGAGGAAACATAATCATGAAAAAATATTAATAAATATAGTACCGATAAAGTTTACAATATGACAAAATTGAAGAAAGAATTTGAATTACATATCATGACTCTGACTGACTATCTATAAAGCCTTTACTATACGAATTATAGATAGCTGGGATATGCTTCCAACTACCAATAATCAATACATATGGATAATCAAAATACAACACATGAATTTCAATAGACTGAAGTCCCCGAAATAAAAGGACTTATCACTTGCTAGCTGAAAGCTAAGAAGTGTTTGAACCTGGTATGTGGACTATATCTGGTACTTACATTATGAAGAAATGTATCTATAAATGCATATATATGGTTAGTACATTAAAATGTATCGAGTATATATAGACATCATCTAAATCATGAAAATATCTAAAATAGGCTTTAAAACTAAAGACCATAAGTTATTTGTTGAAACATTCATATAAAACATGGCTATACATGAAAATCATAAGTCATAGTGAGATTTATAACTCATGAGCTCAAAAAAATATTAAGCTGGGAAGCGGTAAAACATGAATACTATATATAAATCTCATGTAAACCTGAACATGCTACAAAACTGAACTAAGGATCATGTAGGGATACTGAGCATGAAAATGTGAACATGTAAAATTGTGAATGCAAAACCAAGTATTAGATGTACTTACATAATTGAATAACGTGAATAATCTGTAGAACTTGCTGAATAATTATAGAAATCTAATTACTTGGTCAAGAAAACCTAAACATACATAACTGAATACTGACTTAAACTGTGGGAGCTATCATGTAACCGACATAAACCATGTGAGCACTCATGGAGTCCCACGTCTGGCCCACGTTGAGGAGAGTTTTCTATCCTTTCCATTAGAGTAGAAACTAAACTGGAGTGATCACTAAACTAAGCCCATACTAAGAAAGAGTAAACACTCTCTAGCATGGCCCCTAAAACTACGGTGGAATATAATTTTTGGGGAAGTAGGATGCGTTGAACCTACACTTCCCACCTTGTGCAAAATTCTACTCCCAACTAAAAGATACTAAAATACTAATGGTGCATGCATTGATAACTGATGAGCTCAGGTCATAGTATTTTAAAAACAATAGTGCATACAAATTCTGAAGTAATTAAAAAATATAAACTGATAGTGCTCAACATGATCATAACAAACTGAGTTTAACACTTAAATAATAAGTTGACTGACTCATTACATGGAAAGTATAAAACATAAGTAAACATATAGGTATCGGATGCTCAGAATCCTCTAGCTCTAAATGATTACAAAAAAGTTAACATTTAAAACAGTAACACAAAGTCGGAATTCAAAGACCCAAAACATGGTATATTACAATAGTCTATTAAATTTCATGAATGTAAACATGGGAATGAGTTAACCTTGGGAAAATATCATGTTTATACAACTTAAATCATAATTTGAGATTTTGACATGGTATTGACTGAACGACATGGGGTTTTGGAACTTCAAGCATATAGAAGCGTGATTCTCATTGAGTAGAATTATTAGCATAACTTGAATGTAAAATAATGAGGAAAAATGGATGAATTTCATAATTTACATTGAAATTGATCATGAATTAGAGTAAAATTCATAATTTAACCAAAAAAAGGGTTTTTAGAATTAATGGATGAAAGAAACCCATTGATGAATACCTCAAATACCTTAATTGGATGACTTCTAGAAGAAATCTTAAAATCGGAACTTAAATTCTTGAGTTGTTGAGAGAAGAAGCTTGAATTTTATTCTTGGGAAGAGGGGAAGAGTTATTTTAGTCGTGTACTGAATGTTTGGGGTTAAGGGAGTGGAAATAATGTGTTTAAAACCCCTTAATTCTTTAAGAATAATTTGTGACAGTTTAGGGGTGTGAAAATACTTCAACGCCCTTAATATAAGTAAAACCAAAGGAAATTTTGGCATTTTTTTTTCTGGGCGGTGCACGCCAAAAGCACACCTGGGGTTATACAGCGCACGCCAAAAGCACAACCCATCCAGTGGCTATTGGTGTTTGTCATGCGACGCACAGCCTTAGCATGGTCATAACTTTTCGCTCAAGTATCGGATTAAGGAGAAATTGATATTGTTGGAAAGATAATTCAATTATCTATAATTTGGTGGGTCTTGAGATACATAATTCCCCATATGAAAAAAGTACTACACGTTCAAATTTTACCATTGTAGAATTGAATACCAAAATTGGGCTGAATCAAAGGCTCTTAGCTCAACTTTGCTCTAAGTGAATCCTATGAACATTTTTCCACCTCATAAGTAGTCTTCGCACTATTATAATGTTAATGATAATGATACATGTATTCAAACATAAATCATGGGATTAGAGTTTATACATGTAGGAACGATGGTTCAAAGTCTAGCTAAAAAATGTGGGGTGTTACATGGGCCCTCATACACAAATATTATAGCTTGTGTATCATGCAATTAATCTCTCTCATCTAATTAGATTAAATTTTGGCTGACTTAATTGAACACTTATTTTTTAATTTAATTTTAAAAATTGACCACTTTATTTTATTTTTCTCTATTCTTAAAATTTTTATTTTTCTGATCTTTCTCTCTTCGTAAATTTTTCACCATCTTCTTCAATCTTTTTCCTTGAAAAGTAAAAACTATTGGTTGGTTATATTATATTGACTCTTAAAAAGTACTTTCTCTATCCATTCTAGCTGGGGACATTTTATTTTACATGTTGATGAAGAAAGGATAATTACATAAATCACCAAAGTTAATGGTCATTATTATCCAAAAAAAAACCATATATTTTAAAATATTTCATAAAATTCCACATTTATTCTTTTCCTCTTGATACGTATATTTCTCTGCACTAAATCGCATACTACGCTATCTATGACTCCTTAAATCTTTCCATTGATTTTTATTAAAATTTCTCATCCCAAAATAATCGGTAACTTTTTTTTATAAAATTGAGTTTCCATCAGTTTATCTTCAACCTCCAACAACATCCCACACCCAACAAGTTGAAGTCAATTTGATTTCAATTTTTTTTGTCTTTTTTGAGAGACCAGATGATTGTCGAAGTAGTTTTTAAGTAAATTATTTTCTCATTTCAAAATGCATCTTATTGTGGTGTTATTATTTTTTTGATCCATTTTAATGGCTTCTAATGAGTTACCCTCATTGAGTTTGGGTATTGCCCAAATTAAAAACAACATTGTTGATTCTGCAATTGATGAAGTTGGGGATTTTGTTCTAGGTATTTCTTTATCACACTTCAGATGATTTTTGCTAAAATAGATCAAAGCATCACAATGACCCCATAAATATAAAGAAGATTTGAGAAGAATAGGTTGCAAGAACTGACACCACAGACATGCAAATAATGGATCAGGACAAAGCAGTAGAGATGCACAGTACCCCCAAACGTAACAAAGTAAAAATTTATCAATATTTTATTTTGATACATATGAAATTTAGCAAATTTTTTGATACATTTGACCTGTGAACCTTTAATGCATTTGTTTGATATATTTCTTATGAAAAACTTTATCCGAGTAAAACTATTATAATAGTTTGATATATTTTTCATATGTATCAATTAGTATATCTATCAACATAATTGTCTTATACATTTGATACATATCATAATATAGTTTAATTTTGTGTGTCCAGTCTATCTTATTTACCTTGTTGGATATTCATGTCAAATTGATACATGTACCGTTTAGTTCTACAAAATATTAGCTTGGTGGTCAAAAAGAGGCCTCCACACAATTTCAGGTATGGTAGCACACATAATCATAAAATTATCTCAAAAATAAATGAGTTCAAAATGAAGAAAGGATTACATGGAAAAGTCTGACCAACATTGCATTTGATATTCAGTATATTGATGGAATTGTCCAATAGTCAAGCGGCACACTCTAAGTGTCATATTTCAATTTTAAGATATTAATCATGCATAAGTACTTTACATTACATAACATATATCTACTTATAAATTTTAGGCATTATAGATCATATCTGACGATATATGCTGAATTTTTAAGTGATAAAGTTGAAATACCTTCTTCAAATTTAATTTTGATCTAGTATGTATCATACTTACGGAATTTTGGATTGAACAAGGCAATGAATGGATATGTTAGCGACAATCAAGACTCGCTTAAGCCTAGATGCAGTAGTTGTTTTGATAGATCTTGAGTAGTTTTTTAATGGTAGTTTCCCTTTTTGTGTGTTAATTTTTTGGTTGAAAAATAAACTGGTGGTTGCCTAATTGTTAAATTTTGAGACAAAAATTTGTATTTTCAATTATTGGTACTTCATTTATTATATTGTTTGTAAGGACTTGATTCTATGGACTTTTCCTTCTGTACTTATTTTGGCCATTTTATCTTTCTCCGTGGTTGTTACGTGTTATTTTTGGAGTATGGGGATGATAGGTTAGATTCCTGATTTGGTCCGAAGTAATTTGTGCAAGTTTGTGATTTTTAAAGGTAAAAAAATACTTTATAATTGACTTTGGTCAACATTTTTTGTTCTATGTGTCAGATGACAAATTGAGTTGTGCCATTAGATTCGAAACATCAGTTTTGGATTAGAAGCATGGTTGTTTGATTTTATGATTTTTGGATCTCATTTTGACTCATGATTTGAAAATTTATGAAATTGGATCTTAGAGGTCAATTTTGTGAAAACGGTCTCTTTTTGAAAATCTAATGTCATTGATTCTGAAATATCAAATTTAGTCTAGTGGCATATTTCATTTGCATTCACATGATTTCAAACAAATCTAGAGTGTTTGATCCATAAATTTATAATTTAGCAAAGTTATTGATGCAGTTGTATCTGGTGTGACCGCTTTAGTGGCTAAAGGATTACGAAAGAGATAGTCACTTTAGCGGCTAAAGGTATGCTAAAGAGGTTGCTGCTTTAGCGGCCAAAGGACTGATAAAGAGGAAGCCTTTTTAGCGGCTCAAGTTCCAATTTAGTAGACCCTGCTAGCCCAAGCAACTATTTCTAAAGTGGATGCCTTACCGCATTAGTAATCGTTGTTTTAACGATAGGGGATCGCTTTAAAAACCTAGCCCTCTTAGGATAGACCGCTTAAGCGTTAAACCCCTGCTTAAGCAGTTATTTGACCACTTTAGTGGTCATACATAAGTACTCAATAAATATTTCCTTCCCAATTTTTCTTTCAATTTTAAGGCTTTGAGCTTTGAGTTAAGATATTTTTTAGATGAGTTCTGCCATTTTTTAGCTAAGGTAAGCTCCAAATCATTATTTTAATTATTTTACTTTGATTATTGTCAATTAAAACTCGTTTAATTGTGATTTCAAGAGTGAAATTTAGGGATTTGGCCCGAAATCCTTGGGTTTTATCCTTTGGATTTCTTTAATCATGGGTAAGGTTTTTATAAATAAAAATTTTAATTTTACCCTTTGTTTTAAAAAGTTCATTTCAAGGGTTTGTTCTGACCCTGATTTAAAAATAGTTAATATGGGTATTGTTAGATTCCTTTTGATTCTTAGATTCTATATTTGTATATTTTAGTTGATTCTAAGGTCATTCAAGAAGGGAAAGCTCTCGTGGAGGGGTTTTAGGCTTGGATTAATTGTCACAAAGTAGGTTATGTGTAAGACCCCGCAAAGTTCCCTCATAGTCCGAGCCATAAAGCATGTCAAGTAAAGTGTAATTATAGCCCTAAAAGATTAAGAAGAAACTTCCCAAGTAATTAGTGTATAAACCACATATAATTTTCTTAAATTCAACTTTTTTGCATGTAGAGAATTGAATTAGCTTTCCAACGATACCAATTTCGTCCAAATCCTTCATTGCGGTGAGAAGTTATGACCGTTTTACTGAGAGTTGTCAGAACCGCCCAAGTGCGATGGACTATCCGACGGATCATCGCTCAGCTCGTTGCAACTAAGGCAGTAACTCCCTTTTTTGGCCCAAGTGTGATAGAAAGGACGACGGACCGTCAAGGCTATGTTGGATCATTGCAGAGACCATCTTCACTAAGGCAGCATGGCCTCATCCTGGCCACTGTACGATGGACGATCCGACAGACCGTCAAACTAGCGATGAACCATTGCTTCAACCGTCACAGCGCCCGTTCAGTATTTTTAACTCATTTTTAAAAGGGTTTTTTGTTCTTTTCCACTCTTTTGTCAACCAGATGTATTTCAAGCAAAGCAAATGGCTTCATTCATCATCCAAAACATAAAAGAGCTAAGGTTTGTTCCTTAAGATCAAATCTAAAACCCTTCTCCATGAAATCCAAAAACTTATCATAGATTCTATAAATTGAGTTAAGATTTGAATTTCCCTAGTTCAACGGTTGCAAGAACCCTTTCTCAAGAGTAAGAAGAGGAGTTTAGATCAAGCTTATTCATCCAATTTCATAATCTAAGGTATGTGGGGTTTTGAACAAGGGTAATCCTTTCACCCTTGTGCCCAATGGCTTATTTCAACTACAATTATTCTGAAATTTAGGAGATTTTACATGAAATTGAATTGGGGTTTTTCACCCATTGTTATTGGTTGCAAGCTTTTCATGTTTTCCATGAATTGAGAGTCTAATGGCATGATTTTTACATATTTTCTTAAGAAATTGCAGCTGGATCTGTACCTCATGATTTTAATCCTTGAGAAGTTAATAGTTGAAATGTTTGAGATGTTGAAGTACATGAGTATGTTGAGATTATGAGCTAAATTACTGTAAATTCTAGATTTATATATGATTTATGAATCTATATGCTATCTAACATGCATTTTGATAGTTTTAACTCGAGATTGAATTATGGGTCATTAAGCCCTACTTGAGACTTTCAATGTCATGAAATCTTGTGCTATACGAACCCATGATTTGAGTATTCTGATATTATTGAGATATGTTTTGACCTAATGGTCATAGGGCTTTGAAACCCACTTCACTTTATGAGATTACAGATTTTACAGTTGGGTTCTTATTGAACCATGAGATTATTCTAAAGTGTATTTCATAAGATGAGAGAGATAAACTAAAGGGAGTAGTATTTAGCATTGAGTTGGGTAAGTTACAACGATTTCTTACCCCAGAACTACGTGCCACCGTAGGTTTGAGATTTTGGGCCCAAGGCTGAGATAAGTGATCACTGAGTTGAGGTTATACTCCATGGCAAGAGTACGACGCCTCTCCCTAATATGAGGTTTCTTCTTTAGGAGGACAAGATGTTGGACTCCATGTAGCTTGCATGGTTTATGTCAGTTAAGAGAACCTCCCTACACTAAAATATTTTCCATTGAGATAGAATATTTCTTCCTAAAGCTTTGGGATGAGATATTTTCTAAAATGAATGAACTTCTTTGAGTATTTTCCAAAGAAGGTAGTAGTTTTCTCTACATATGACAGTACCAGTATTTTTGTATATTTCTTCTTGAAATGAGTTATTATAAGTAGTGATAGGCTTAAAGAGTTAGCTTGGGGCTACTTGTAGACTTAAGCACCGTGTGACGTTCCGGGACGTGACTTCAGGTCGTTACATTATCGTTTAACTTTATTCAAACTAGGCTGGGTAGTTAATATTAATATAAAAACATGTTAAGGGTATGATTAATAATCAGAAAAATAGAGTTATTACTGTTGTGTGCCTATATGGGAGCTTATGTGGTTGTTATTGGTAATTTGAGATGATAACTGCTATGTGTAGCCCATGTAAGGAATTTATCTGATATTATTAACCTTATATATGCTTTGGTTGCTTTCTTTATGATAGAAATTCCCAAGTTGGGGTTAAAGTGATAGTAATGATATCTTGCATGCATATTTATTCCAATGGTACATTGCTTAGATTGAGTCATGGATAATTGAAATATTGAGTAGATTTTGAGCTTGCGTGCGTGTATACTGAATGTATTTGAGGTATTCATACTAGTTTGGTTGTGAGCTTTACATCCTCATATCATATATAAATTCATGAGATATTGGTACCATTGTGGAAACACAGATTTTGACAAAAATAAAACACTTTTACAAAACTCTCTGTGATAGCCCAAGAGTCGGAGAGAAGATATACATATTGAGATTGAGATTGAGTTTTCAAAAAGTATATGGGTTATGAACACCCAATGGGTTCGGCCTGAAAGCGCTGAGGCTCAGTAGTTGTAGACGAAGGTTATGTGATAACCTCAATCATATCACATCATGATTATTATCATCATTGCATTTCACACATTATGAATTTATGTGTTGTATGATGTGTTTTATTCATTACATATATGATTTATTTTTGTTTTACGTATTTAGTTTATTAATTATATGTTATATTTAGAACTGTTAATGGGGACGGTGTGAGCTGCCATTTTCGACACTTTTTGACTGCAGGTGATGTGCTCATAGTATGTATTTATGTATTTTATTTTCTACTTTGCTCAATCGGCCTATAATACCTACTTAGTATAAGTGGACCATACCAATCCCTAATGTGCCCTTTTGATGCAGATCTAGGTTTTTGTGCATCATACAATAGCTAAGATTGTGTGGTGACCTTTGAAAATTCAAGGTATTGGTCTCTCTATACATTCGGAGTCGACCTTAGACCTCTTCATATCAAGATTATTTCTTATTGTATATTCAGAGACAGACTTGCATATTTTTGTATTTTCAGTTGTACCTTTAGATTTTGAGTTGTATTTAGATTATTTTTATACCGTGACACCAGGTTTTGGGATAGTTTATGGTATCTTTATTATTCAGACTTTTCTATTACTGTACAAGTATGGTCTAACTTCTCTCTAGAAGTCTTGCATTGGGAATTGTGTTATTTTTTTCTTACTTATCAGTTTGGATGATTGACTCACTTGTCAAGGATTATCCATGATAAATACCATTATGGACTTTAGTTTTGGGGTCATGACAAATTGGTATCAGAGAAGTCAGGTTTATTGGACTCATAAGTGTAAGAACAGGGTGCCTGGTAAAGTCTCGCGGATTAGTACGTTGACGTTCATATCTATCTTCAAGAGGCTATAAGATATCTTTAGAAGATTTTTTTATTATTTCCTTATATTGTGGTTTTTCATATCCTCTATTGACACGACTCGAACTAGGGCTTAGTCATTCGGTTGCCTCAAGCCCTATCGAGGACCGGAGACTTACCTCAACCCCTAACCATTACGGCCCTACACCTTATGTCAGATGAATTTTGAGTATATATAACAAGATAAAATGGAACAATCATAAATTAAATACAGTCCCACAGTGTCAGCCCCAATAACAATACCACTACCAAGGCTAACACCCATAATGACACCACCCATACCAACCCATAGTAGTCACATACAGCCTCTATCCAAAAGTAAAACAATATTTGGTTGGGACATGTCCATGACCATAGACAAAAGCAAAGTCTATGAAATGACAAAAGTATGTAAAGAAATCCATAACATAAGATGGACCCTTCTGGAGTATTGAAGCTCACCACTTCAATCCAATACAATCTATCCCCAAATTTGATCACTAAGCAGTAGGAGTATGGCAGGTTCCTACATCACTGGGGATACAATGGCCAAAGAAAGCTTAGCAGGTAAATGCTAGCATGCAATCAAGAGTAAGGATAAAATAATGCAAATATTTAAAACCAAGTAAATAACCACAAACAATCACATTCATACATATATATAGATCATGTCGGGAAAGGGAACCGGGTTTAGTATGTATTAAAACCTTTAACCTGGGATTGTGTAGCTTGGCTGTCCTAAAACTACCCATGAGCTATATGGGTTAAGCTCCCCCGATTGAAAGGGCCCTGGTGTGTGTTAGCCGCACGAATTGGAAAAAAAAAACCAGAAAGGGCCCTAGTGCATGACATAATGCACACTATCACCAATACCCACCTCATATCAGCAAACGTAAGTTTTCAATTTTTGTCCCCCTGGGACTGCTACCTTCCACAGCTTTGCTAACATATCTCCCTTTAATCCAATATTAAAATTATTCACACACAACTAATCAATTACTAAGTAGTCTTATTTATTACGCATTAATCATTGGTATCATCATACCAACACTAGATCTTGTAAGTCTATTCATTGAATCCATACCGAAACCATTACACCAATTTGGCTCCAACGTTTCCAATTAAACCAAACAATGGCCACCAAGGCCTTCCAAAGCCATTTAAAACCAAACCACACTATTCCATATTCCATTACCATTTATACAATGCATTAATTTAAAGTAATTAGTTAAACAAAACAATTTTGGGGACTCTATGGTGCCCTTAGTACAAATTCCTTAAAGTTTCTTATAACTATTGACCAACTTAAAGACAAATCCATTCACTTTGGCATTTTAACAAACGTGTTGAGGGTATGTAATTTCCAAAACTAAAACAAAGTGTAAATTCACCATTCCCGTGTAAATTCACCATTCCCATGTAACCATATGTTCAAATCATAATTTTAATATGAAAACCATAAGAAAAGTATTGGAAAACATTATCTAACCAAGATCAATCAAAAATCCTAACACATATTTTAAAACCCAAACAATGCAATATTAAAATCATATAAGGACCCACATATTGAGTACTGAGCTTTTCCGTCTTCCAAAACTGCATCACTTCTTTTATGGGAGACACCTTCAAGAACACTCTATCTCCTACCTCAAACTCCAAGTCCCTTCATATAATGACCCAATTTGCTAAACCAGAATGCTACATAGTTCTTGTGACCTCGAAGAACAACAAACTAACCCATGACTTATATCTGTATCTGTATACTTCATAAGATAACATAATAATGTGGAAGCAAGCACTAAAAGGCCATAAGGTTAAACGCTGAACATAACTGAATGATATAACATCTGTATGGGGTAATAGAATACCCAAAACAAAATTGAAAATACTAAAGTCTGTATCTAGTTTGCATCTAGTCTAAAAGCCTCTATTGTTGGAAGAATTTAAATAAGGAGTTGATGGGACATGTCCCCAACTAACTCCAACTAATAAGCTAATCAATGAGATACTTTAAAATTATTATGTCCTCAAAAGATGAGGACTCACTTCTACTCTGACTGTTGGATATGGAATTTACTGCTGATCAGGAACTCAGGTCTCTGAACCTATGGTGTAACATAAAAAGAAAGTACCATAGCACAAATGCATCCGTACATATGTACTGAGTATACATGTGAGGTAGGCTATATACAAGGGTTTGCATGCATGATCAATACTAACTGACTGGCTAATATGAATGTGAGAATACATACATAAATATGCAACTGTAACTTACAATGTGATAACACGATACTGATACCGTGGTAGCATGACTACTGAGTCTGGATACTGATAATATGAGATAACTAATAACATGAATGACTGTATCTGAATATAACTTATAACATGGGTGACTATGTCTGATAGTCTTGAATCTGATGGAACTATCTAAGTTCCGTATTATATCTGAGTTGACTGTATCTGACAGTCTTGAAATTTGAAGAACTATTATAACCAAAACTGATTGACTGTACCTGACAGTCCTGATTCTGTAACATGAAACTGTGGGAAGTAGTATCTAACCGACATGCCCCAAAGGTGCTATGATAGCTGAGCTGGGGTCCAATCCATGCCCTAATTAGAAGGGTGTGAATATACTGCGCCACTGGTAAGGATAACATGTGACTAACCCTCATATAACAGGTAACTCGAGCAAGAATGGTGGGAACTCTCACATAACAGGCTAAGCCACCTCATCTACCCACATATAGTAGGCTACGATGTCTCAACCTATGCTGGCTATATAGTTCTGGAATGCAAGGATTGCTTCTAGGAATCACACCCTTGTATAACAAATAAGTCCCCATCCTTTGGTTCACTCGGTGCTAATTCCTACTCCCATCTGAATAGACACTGGGCATGATTTACTGAACTAAACTAAGCATGCACTGAGTTACTAAATTTTTGTGGCTGACGGAATACTACTGATATCTGAGAACTGACTGAGTCATGAGATCATGAAGATTTTTCCTAAGTCATAAGACTATCTGAAGTCTAAGAGTTCATAGCTTGACTGAGAGTATCATGAAAACATGATATCTAGGCACGCAACTAATATTTCAGGTACAAGTACCCCTAGGACTCGATGGAGGGAAACTGACATGACTTGATATTATTGAATAAATGATAATCACCACAATACATTTATTGAGGCATTTCATCAAACTTCTAATAGGCATAAGCTTGTACATTTACAGGGATTTTCATGATATCATACTAGTTAGGCAAATTTCTTTCGTCTAGGCATTTAATCAAACATATGGCAGGCATAGTACATGTAAACATCATGGTATAGCAATTAAACATCATGGTTCAATTCCAATTTCATCATACGAGGTTTTAGTCATGAGATTTTCTAAATATTTATCTATACTAGTCAACCCACATGGAATTTATCATCCAATGATGGAATAGAAACCAATTCCTCATTTATCAACATGAATGAGAACATACACAACATGAAAACATGAAGAAAATCCATAATTTATCGTTGAAAAGGGATTCTTGAACTTCATGGATGAAACGATCCCATGAATGAATACTATGCATACCTTAGTTCATGATTTCGTGAAGATTGATGGTGAAACCTTCTTGAAATTGAACCTTCTATGAAAACCCCAACTTGAGTTCTTGAGACTATTTTAGAAAAACATCATTATTTTGGATGAATAAGGGCTAAATCCCATGTTTCGAAGCTTATATAGGCGGGAATAATTGACCTTTTTAACCCTGGACACGTAATTTAATTTTCAGTAAAATTCCTAAATTGGGCCCTTGGTACGACGCAGAGTTATCTCGCCATGTCAATGGAAATTGACAATTGGGAAATTGCACGGTGGCGCAACGCGGAGCTATCGCATTGCCACCTTTTCTACGACCTGGAAGTTTGGCGCGATGCACCAGTATCGTGGAGCAACACTGGTAATTTACAATTGTCATTTGAGCTATCTCCACGGCGCGCTGAAGGCTCAGGTCAAACAAAGTCTCACTAAAAAGGCTCTAACTCTTCGCCCCAGTGTCAGATTTGGGCGAATAATATATAGATGGAAACCTTATTCAATTTCCCACATGATAGGAAGTGAAAATTATTGAAATATATCATGTATAAGAACAAATTATTATTTCAAAGCAAGTTCTAACATCCTTAAGATGATTTTTAAGCTAAGAAAAACACGCGTACTACAATATCTCCCCCTTAAGAATATTCATCCTCGAATGAAACTGATTGAGAGGGGAAACAATAAGTTGAACATGAATAACTGGAATATGATCTTCTGATGGACGTGACTGACAAGCTGAGCATAACATACTAAACATGCATATCTGATGCATGCTTAACTAATTCATAAATTCATAACTGAAAGTTATGAAAAACTAAATTTTCTCACAATGAGAATGCATGTCTGATGCATAACTATATAACTGATCTGATACATAAATGCATGACTAAATAATAGTGGTACTTGATACCAAGCTTATCATGGGAACATGAGCATGAGACTGAATACTAAGTTACTGATGCACTCTGATCATGAAACTGAATAAGCTTAAGCAGAACTGTTACCTTGAGCTTGATTTGAGTTGGCGGGGAAGAGGTAAGGCTACTTGGTATGCATATTTATTTCTGCTTCCTAAGTAGATCCCTCAAAAGACTGATTTCCTCAAAGAAATTTAACCATAGGGACTTCTTTGTTCCTCAATCTATGGGTCGGATAGTCTAAGATTTCAACTGGAATCTCTTCATAAGAGAGGCTGTTTTGAACATCTATGATCTGAATAGGGACTATGACTGATGGGTCACCTATACACTTCTTGAGCAAAGAGACATGAAAGATTGTATGAACTGAGGCTAGATCTAAAGGCAATTTAAGCTCATAAGCTACCTTGCCGAATCGGCTGAGAATCTTAAAGGGACTGATATATCGGGGACTGAGCTTTCCCTTCTTGCCGAATATCTTCATTCCCTTTGGGAGAGATCTTGAGGTATCCTTTCTACTAACATCTGTATAAGACTTCTGTCGGCTCTGAGAAGCCCAAAGTCTTCTCTAATTAACTGAACTTTCTCTAAGGCATCGAATACTAAGTTAGGACCTATGACTGAGGACTCACTAACTTTGAACCAACCGATTGGAGATCTACATATCCTACAATAGAGAGCTTCAAATGGAGCCATCTAAATGCTGAAATGATAGCTATTGTTGTATGCAAATTCAATCAAAGGCAAGTGGTCATCCCAACTACTCTTGAAATCAATTACAAACGCCCTTAGCATATCTTTCTAAGTCTGAATGGTCCTTTTTGCTTGAACATCTATCTGAGGATGAAAGGATGTACTGAGATGAACTTGGATACCAACAGCCTTTTGGAATGCTTTCCAAAAGTGATAGGTGAACTGGGTACCTTTATCGGAGATAATAGTCAACGGAACACCGAGAAATCTGACCAGCTCCTTGATGTAGAGCTTGGTGTAATCCTTGGATAAATAAGAGGTATGAACTAAAAGGAAAAGAGTTTGGTTATTTTATCTATAATAACCCAGACTGAATCATGCTGACGATGAGTTAGAGGCAAACCTATCACAAAGTGCATGTTCACAACTTCCTATTTCTAAGTAGGAATACTAAACTCCTGTATAGGACCACTAGGCTTCTGATGCTCTATCTTAACTTGCTGACATGTAGAGCACTTATCCATAAACTCTGTAATATCTCTTTTCATCCCATTACACCAATAGATTTCCCGCAAATCACGGTACATCTTAGTGGCCCCTGGATGAATAGAGTAGCACGCACCATGCGCTTCTACAAGAATTCGCTGCCTTAAGTCATCTATGTATGGAACACTGAGATGACCCTGATAATGAAGAACACCATCTCCCCCTTGGGATAAAACCTCTATTTTCTGATTTTAAACTGACCCTTTTAGCTTGACAAGGCTAGGATCCTTATCTTGCTTTTCTTTTACCTCAGAAACTAGAGATGATTCTGAACTACTCTAACTGGTGGACTTCTTGGACTAACTTCTACTTACTATCATCAATATGAGAAATAATACCCATGGACAGTATACTAAAAGCATCGGCCACTACATTGGCCTTGCCCGGGTGATAGAGGACACTTATGTCATAATATTTTAAGAGCTCTAACCACCTTCTCTGATGAAAATTGAGATATTTTTTAGAAAAGACATACTAAAGGCTCTTATGATCTACGAATACATCTACATGAACTCTGTAGAGATAATGCCTCCAAATCTTTAAGGCAAAGACTATGGCTGCTAACTCAAGATCATAAGTAGGATAATTCCTCTCATGGGGTTTAAGTTGTTTGGAGGAATAGGCTATGACCTTACCATGCTATATGAGAAAACAACCTAAACCCACTCTAGAGGCATCACAATAAACTACAAAACCGTCTGAACCATCTGGAAGAGCTAGAACTAGAGCTGAGGTGAGCTGAGTCTTCAATTCATGAAAACTCTTCTCCTATGAATCTAACCATTAAAACTTAACCTTCTTCTAAGTCAATCTGGACATAGGAGATGGAATAGAAGAAAATCCCTTAATAGCCCGCCAAACCCAAGAAACTCTTGATATCTGATAGATAAATAGGGGAGGCTAGTTTCTTACTGCTTTGGTCTTTTAAGGATCTAGTCTAATGTCATCACCGGAAATAATATTGCCAAGGAATGCTACTGATCTTAGCCGAAATTTGCACTTAATAAATTTGGCGTATAACTAATGATTTCTGAGAGTCTGGAGTACTATTCTGAGATGGTCTGCATGATCGTACTCTGTGTGGGAATAGACCAGAATATTATCTATGAAGACTGTGATGAACTTATCCAAGTACTATTTGAACACATGGTTCATCAAGTCCATGAAAGCGGATGGAGTGTTGGTAAGACTAAAGGACATAACTAAAAATTTAAAGTGAACATACCATGTACGGAAAGTTATCTTTGGTATGTCACATTCTCTAACACTGAGCTGATGATAGCCAGATCTGAGGTCTATCTTAGAGAAATAACTTGCATCTTGAAGTTTGTCAAACACATCATCTATTCTGGGAGCAGAACACTTGTTCTTTACTTTGACTTTATTGAGTTGACGATAATCTATACACATTCTGAGTGAATCATATTTCTTGCACACAAATAAGACTGGTGTGCCCCACAGGGAAATGTTGGGTCTGATGAATCCTTTATCTTAGAGATCCTTCAACTATTCTTTCAAATCCTTGAATTCTGTTGGTGCCATTATGTATGGCGAAATAGAGATAGGCTGAGTGTCTAAAAGTAGATCAATACCGAAGTCTATTTCCCTTTCGAGAGAAATTTCTAGAAGATCTTTGGGAAAGACATTTGATTATTCATTCACTACTCGGACTGATTCAATACTAGTTGTCTCAGAAATGGAATCTCTAACATAAAATAGATGATAAACACATCCCTTAGATATCATTTTCCTTGCTCGAAGGTAGGAAACAAGCTGACCCCTGAACTCTGAAGTACTACCCCTCCACTCAATGACAGGTTCATTTGGGAACTGAAACCAAACTATTCTATTTCTACAGTCGACTGTGGCTTAGAAGGAATAAAGTCAATCTATGCCTAGAATGACATCAAAATTAGTTATCTCTAATTTGACTAAGTCTGCTGAAGTGACTTTCTAAAATATCATAATCAGGCAGTTTCTATATACCCGTTGGTCTATGATGGTTTTACCCACTGGGGTAGAGACTGAGAAAGGCTCGGCTAGAATTTTGTAACTGATTTTGAAATTAACTGCTATATAAGGAGTAATAAAAGACAAGGAAGCTCTTGGATCTAGCAAAGCGTAAACATACACATGAAATATCTATAACGTACCAGTAACTAGATAAGGAGAACTTTCCTGATCTTGTTGAGTCTGAAGAGCATAGAGACAATTTGGGCATTGCCCGCTAGTAGTGTTGGAAGTGGCACCCTACTGATTTGGTTGACCGAATTAAGCTGAGGAGCAATTCTATTGTCCCTTAGGTCTTGGTTGCGGATAGTTTCTAACTCTATGGTCTGGCTTTCCACAACAAAAAAAAATGCCACTACCTATTCTACACACACCCTGATAGTGCTTACCATAAGTCTGGCAAAGAGGATAGGTGCGGGCACTGCTAACACTGCCCTAGGTCTTAGAGCCTGGCGCTCTATATTTTTTACACTATCTGAACTTAGGAACTGGAGCACTGGTTGTAGAGGGAGCTAGAATTGATGACTTAGGATAAAACTAAGAACAGTTTCCTCCTTCTGACTTAGGTTGAGTGAAGTTAAAACTACCTATCTTAGCTCTTTATTCTATTTCTCCCTCTGCTTTATATTCTGCTCCTCTATCGGCTGAGCATAGGTCCTAAGTCTAGCTAAGGTCATGTTACTGTTCAGTACGGCGCATCAGCACTCATTAACCATGCTGTAATTCACCCCTGAAGCGAACTTACTCATCTTGGATCTACTGTCTGCAACCACATGAGGGGCATACCTGGGTAATTGAGTAAACTTAAAAGAATACTCTTTCACTGTCATATTTCCCTCCCTGAGGTTGATGAACTCTAGCACCTTGGCTTCTCTAAGCTCTTAGGGAAAGAATCTGTCTATTAATACAGTGACAAACTCCTCCCACTCTATAGGACCTACATCATCTGATCATTTGAACTTTCACTATTTTAACCAAGCATGAGCCACATCCTGCAACGTGTTGCAGCTAGCTCAACACTCTCAACACTAGTCACCCCATGGTGTCTATCACTTTTTGAACTTGATCTAAGAATTCCTGAGGGTCTTCATCTACCTTAGAACCAAGGAAGGTTAGAAGATTCATTCGGGTGAATTCCTAAACTGTCGTTGCAGCTGAGTTGGCCACTGGGTTAGCCGAAATAACTATTAGCGATTAATTATGAGCATCGACTGATTGCGAAGAAGTGGTAAATACGGTCCTAAACTCATATTATAAATATGATCGTCCAAAGGTTCTTCGGGCTGAGGGGATGACTGATTTTCTGTATTAGAAGGCATGTTCTAAAATAAAGAGAAAAATTGGATTAGACTGAGAGACTGACTTGTGATTATGCTCAGTAGCACAACATTAATACTGAAAGAAGGGAAACTGTTCTTAAATATCTCATATCCTCTTACACATAAATGTGGCGCGCAACACACTCATGTACAAGACTCTACTAGATGCGGCTTTCAAACTTCCTAGGACTCTCTTGAACCTTAGGCTCTGATACCAAGTTTGTAATGACACAATTTGCTAAACCAAAATATTACACGGTGCTTGTAACCCTAAAGGACCACAAGCTAACCCATGACTGGAATCTGTACCTGTATACTGCATAAGATAATATAATAATGTGGAAACATGCACTGAAAGTCCATAAGGTTCAATACTGAACATAACTGAATAATATAACATCTGTGTGGGGTAATAGAATACCTAAAAAAAATTGAAAATATGAAAGTCTGAACATTATAGTCTGTATCTATCCTGCTTCGAGTCTGAAAGCCTCTACTGTTGGAAGAATCTAAATAAGAAGTTTATGGTACATTCCCCAACTAAATCCAACTAGTAAACAATTCAATGAGATACTAGAAAATCATTAAATACTCAAAGGATGAGGACTCACTTCTACACTGACTGCTGAATCTGGAATCTACTGCTGATCTGGAACTCGTGTCTCTGAACCTATGGTATAACATAAAAATAAAGCACCATAGCGCGAATGCATCAGTAAATATGTATCGAGTATACATGTGAGATAGGCTATATGAAAGGGTTTGCATGCATGATCTATACTAACTGACTGTCTAACATTAACGTGGGAATGCATACATAAATACGCAACTATAACTGACAATGTGATAACATGATACTGATATGTGCTAGCATACTACAGAGTCTGGATAATAATAACATAAGGTAACTGATAACATATATAATTGTATCTGAATATAACTAACAACATAGCTGACTGTGTCTGATAGTCCTGAATCTAATAGAACTATCTGAGCTCCATACTGTATTTAAGTTGACTGTATCTGACAGTCTAAAAATCTGAAGAACTATATGAGTTCTATTACTAAAACTGATTGACTGTATCTGACAGTATTGATTCTGTGACATGAAACTTTGGGAAGTAGTATCTAACTGGCATGCCACAAAGTTGCTATGATATCTGAGCTGGGGTCCAATCTATGCCCTGATAGGAAGGGTGTCAATATCGCGCCACTGGTAAGGACAACATGTGAGTAACCCTTATATAACAGGTAACTCTAGCAAGAATAGTGGGAACTCTTAACATAATAGGTTAAACCACCTCATCTACCCTCATATAGCAGGCTACGATGTCTTAACCTATGTTGGCTACATAGTTCTGGAATGCAAGGATTGCCTCTAGGAATCACACCCTTGTATAACAGATGATTCCCCATCCTTGGGTTCAGTCGGTGTTAACTCCTACTCCTATTTGAATGGACATTGAGCATGATTTAGTGATCTGAACTTAGAATGGGCTGAGTTACTAAATTTTCATGGCTGATGGACTACTACTGATATCTGACAACTGAATGAGTCATGAGATCATGATGATTTTTCCTGAGTCATAACACTATCTGAAGTCTAAGAGTTCATAGCTTGACTGAGAGTATCGTGAAAACATTACATGTATCTAGGAACACAACTAATATTTTGGGTACAAGTACCCCCAGGACTCGATGCAAGGAAACTAACATGACTTGATAATCTTGAATACATGATATTCACCATAATACGTTTATTGAAGCATTTCATCAAACGTCTAATAGGCATAAACTTGTACATTTATGGGGATTTTCATGATATCATGCTAGTTAGGTAAATTTCCTTCATATAGGTATTTAATTAAACATATGGAAGACATAGTACATGTTAACATCATGGTATAGCAATTAAACATCATGGTTCAATTTCCATTTCATCATACAAGATTTTTATCGTGAGATTTCATACATCTTTATCTATACTAGTCCACCCACATGGAATTTATCATCAAATCATGGAATAGAAATCAATTCCTCATTTATCAATATGAAAGAGAACATACAAAGCATGAAAACATGAAGAAAATCGATAACTTGTAGTTGAAAAGGGATTGTTGGACTTCATGGACAAAAGGATCCCATGAATGAACACTATGCATAAATTAGTTTGTGATTTCGTGAAGATTGATGGTGAAACCTTATTGAAATTGGACCTTCTATGAAAACCCTAGCTTGAGTTCTTAAGAGTATTTGAGAAAAACATCAATATTTTGGATGAATAAGGGCTAAATCCCATGTTTGGAAGCTTAAATAGTGTGGGGGGGGGGGAAATTGACTCTCTTAACCCTTGACACTTAATTTAATTTTTAATAAATTTCCCGAATTGGGCCATTGGCGCGATGTGGCGCTATCACACCATGTCACTAGAAATTGATAATTAGAAAATTGTATGGTGGCGCGATGCGAAGCTATCGCGTTGCCACCTTGTCCACAACCTGGAAGTTTGGCGCGATGCGCCATTATCACGGAGCAACACTGGAAATTGACAATTTCTATTTGATCTATCTCCACGACGTGTTAGAGGCTCAGGTCAAAAATTGTCTCACTAAAAAGGCTCTAACTCTACGCTTGGGTGTCAAATTTGGACGAATTATATATCGATGGAAAGCTTATTCGATATCCCATATGATAGGAAGTGAAAATTATGGAAATACCTCATTTATAAGATTAAATTCTTATTTAAAATCAAGTTCTAACATCCTTGAGATGATTTTTAAGATAAGAAAAAGCACGGGTATTACACTTTATCTCACATCCACATAGGAATTTTTGCAACTTTGGGCAGCCTTAATCCTATCTTTAATCACTTTCAAGTTCTCCATAGATAGGTGAACCAAATCTAGGCCAAACATATCTACCTCTCCAATCTCAAACCACCCAATCAGAGACCTACACCTTCTTCCATGCAATGCTTCAAATGGAGCTATTCCAATGCTAAAGTGGAAGCCATTGCTGTAACCAAATTCTACAAGAGGTAAGTTCTCAACCCAACTACCACCATAGTTAATAATGCAAACCTGAAGCATATCCTCCAATGTCTTAATAGTTATTTCTACTTGCCCAACCAACTGCAGCTGAAAAGCATCACTCAGACTCACCTTAATCCCCAACCCTTTCTAAAATAACCGTCAAAAGTATGCTGAAAACTGTGTCCCATGGTCAGAGATAATACAAATAGGTACCCCCTCTTGGAGGTACAACCTTGCATAATTCTTAGCCAAAAAATTAGTCCTCACTGGCATAAAGTGAGCAGACTTTGTCATCCTATCTATGATGACCCAAATCGAATCAAATTGGTTCTAATTCCGAGGAAGACCGGAAACAAAATCCATGTTAATCACTTCCCACTTCCATTAAGGCATCTCAATTTCTTGATATAGTCCTCTAGCCCTTATGTTCTCAACCTTCACTTGTTCACATACCATGAATTTGGCCACAAATTTAGCCACATCCTTCTTCATATTATTCCACTAATATATCTTCTTGAGGTCATGATACCTTTTTGTCAAACTAGGATGAACCATATAACACAGCTCATGTGCCACAACAATGATCCTCTCTCACACACTATCTAAATTAGGAACACATAATCTCCCTTAGTACCACAAAGTACCATACCACCGATCTCAAAGGCCATCACCTTCTATCCACCTATATCATCCTTGATCCCTATTAAGAGAGGATCTAATATATGCTTCTCTTTGATATCAGAACAAACAGATGACTACGCCATTTCTTGTACAAACACACTACCATTCTCGAAGTTAAAAAGACAAACTCTATGATTAGATAAACGGTTAGTGTCCTTTACCAACTCCTATTTCTCCTTATCTACATGAGCTAGAATCCCCATGGATAACCTGCTAAGAGCATCAACAACTACGTTAGCTTTACCGGAGTAGTAGTGAGGACCCATATCATAATCCTTGAGAAGATTAAGCCATCTCTTTTGCCTGAGGTTAAGCTCTTCTGAGTAACCACATACTGCAGGCTCTTGTAATCAGAGAAGATGTCCACAAACACCCCATTCAAATAGTGATGCCAGTTTTTCAATGCAAACACCACAACCAACAATTCCAAGTCATGATTAGGATATTTTCTCTTGTGTACCTTCAATGATCTAGAAGAATAAGTTATCACCTTCCCATGCTACGTCAGAACTCAACTAAGTCCCATACAGGATGTATCACAGTAGACCACAAACCCTTCAGTTCCTTCAAGAAAAGTCAAAATCAGAGTCGAAGTTAGCTTATCCTTCAGCCTTTCAAATCAACCCTCGCACGCATCTTACCATAAGAATTTTACTTTCTTCTAAGTCAACTTAGTCAATGGGGAAGCTATAGTAAAAAAAATCTCCACAAACCTCCTATAGTAGACTGTTAAACCCAAGAAGCTCCGAATAGCGATTGGAGTCGTGGGTCTAGGCCACTTCTTCACCATAATAAATTTTTGTGGATACACCATGATCCCTTCACTAGAGATGATATAACCCAAAAAAGTTATAGCATTCAACCAAAACTGACACTTCGAGGACTTGGCATACAACTGTTGTTCCTTCAAAGCCTGTAACACCATGCGGAGGTGATCTTCATGATCCACCACATTCTTAGAATACACCAGATTATCTTCAATGAAAATAATGACCAAAAGATCCAAGAAATGATGAAAGAACCTATTCATCAAATCCATGAATATCGCAGGGTTATTGGTCAACTCAAAAGAGAAAACCAAGAACTCGAAGTGCCCATATCGGGTACGGAAGGCAGTCTTAGGGATATCCACCTCCCTAATCTTAAGTTGATGATACTCGAATCAAAGATCAGTTTTGGAGAAAAACTTAGCACCTTGCAACTAATCAAGCAAACCATTTATCCTTGAAAAAAAATACTTGTTCTTAACTGCCACCTTATTCAACTACCGATAATCAATGCACATCCGAAGGGAACCATCCTTCTTATGTAGGAATAACATCGGTTTACCCCACGAAGACACACTAAGACAGATGAAACCCTTATGTAAGAGATTCTTGAGTTGCTCCTTATGCTCTTTTAACTTAGCTGGAGCTATTCTGTATGGGGGAATAGGAATTAGACGAGTGTCCATAACAAGATCAATCCCAAAATCAATTTCCCTATTTGGAGGAACACTATGAAGTTCATTGGGGAATACCTTAGGAAATTCATTCACTACCGGGATGAAATGCAAAGAAGGACCCTCAGAGTTAGAATATTTAACTCAGGCTAGATGATAGAGGCACCCCTTAGAGATTAATCTCTGAGCTGTAAGATAAGGAAATTGGATGCACCTCCCGACAAGATCAAAGGAGAAGGAAGATCTTACTAATTAGATAGACATATCTGATATGAACATGTACAGATATGAGAGAGGAAAATCACACTAAGTATGGACATATCTGATATGGATATACCATAAGGTGCAAACTTCCTCAATCAAGGAATCAACTCAAATCCTTGATTTAGAAGAAATCTCTTGGGTTTCCTTACGAAGAAAATAAGTATATATAATAAAAGACTATAAAAGCCAAAACGAAAGAAAGAAGACACTACACAACTTCAAAGAAAAATATCAAAGTGTCTCAATCTTAATCTCACAAGGCTTTTTAACTTTTAGTTTACAACTGTTATATAAAGAGTAGGATCAAGTCAACTTTGTAACATCAAGACAAGCTATGTCACAAGATTTGAAGAATAAAATAAGTCTCAGAACTTGTTTCCCATCGTTGTACTGGATCCTGAAATTGAACGATTTGAGGATACTTTGAAACCCAAGGGGACAAAAAGTAGGGACCACATTAGTATTTTAAACAAGGATAAGTTTCTATATCTTTACTTTATGTTCAATTATTTATTTTCTTAATTATTTTAGATATAATTTGTTTTATGAAGTGTACTGATTTACAGATGAGTCGACTGTGAAGAGTAAGTAGTGGACTCATAAAAAAATTTTCAATTCACCCTCCTCTCTTGAATTTTAACTAATTGAGGATTATAGCTTTGAATATTTTGAAGACAACTTTTCAGAGTTGGTATGGTAGGACTTCTTGTTCAAGTCCTTTGGGTTGGCCAATACCCCAACCGCATTCATAGAGTTGATGAATGATCATAGGTGGGTTTATGTACCTAAGTTTTGGTATCAATGCATGTTTCTCTTAGATTTGAGGACATCTCGTATGCATAATTATGTAATCTTTGTATAAATAAGCATCTAAGGGTTTTGTTATATGTTTGTAACATGTAAGTGTCATGACCCAAAGCTATCCCCCAATCGTGTCAATGGTACTTACGGTCACAAGTGACCACAAGCTAAATAATGAGTTGGTACCTTCTGAGAGCACTGAATAAAATATTAACATGATACCTATGTAGAAGATAAAACTGAGAATTCAATGTAAATCTAAACACTGAAATATCTAATCAATCCTAAGACAAAAAAATTTGGTAAACACTAAAAACCCAACTGTCTAGCTGAGATAAATAATAAGACTAATAAATACTGACTAACTGTCTAACTGGCTGTCTAATTGTATGAAAACCTCTAACTAATTGAGGAGCTGATGGGACAGGCCCCCAACCAACCCCAACTAACTGATAAAAATAAAATACAGAAGTAACTAAATAAAAGATAAAATATCCGCAATGGAAGCAGACTCACCATTATAGGTGCTGAGTAATGCTGGTCTGTCTAACTACGATCAGGAAACTGCACCTCCGAACCTATGATATAAGACATCATAGTGCAAAGAAGAGTATGCAGTCAGTACTTTTAATGTACTGGTATATGAGATGAGGACTGGCTGAAATACATGAGATAGTTGATAAAGAATGCATGAACATGAAATATCTGAGAATACAAGACCAAGTATAAACATGATTCTAAAAATAAGTTGTAAACTAAATGAATGAAATTTGTATAAATAAATCTAAAACTGATCTATACACTAGCTCAAGAAAACCTTAACAAAGATATACTGAAATACTGATGGAAATTATGGGAGGTATCATATAACCGACAGTCCCTAATCTGAGCTAATTAGGGTCCAACTGTAACCACAATTGGAAAGGTGTTAGTACTGTGCCACGAGTACTAACACTTGCTATGTGGATCAACTAATTTGTAGTCCTGAAGGACATAGAAGTCACCCTATACTAGAAAGTTCTCTCATGGGATATGTGTCAACCCTCGACTAGCATGTGGACATCTTAAACCTACGTTGGCTACATAGTTCTAGAACTCAGGGACTACTACAAAAGGCACACCCTCTACTAGCCAGTGAGCCCCCATTCCTGGATTCTATCATTGCTGAATCCTGCTCCCAACTGAACCGACACTGGTATTGTAATGAACAGAGTTCAACTAGTGCTCATTGTGATCATAAATTTGAAAGCATACTGATAAAATTCATAGATTATCTATTTGAGTATTTGAAAGCTGAAATTATGTACAACACATAGGTATCGATTGTTCATAACCCACCAACACTGAATGAAACATTAATAATACGTTATCAAAGCATGCAACTGCAATACAGAAATCATAGTTCAAAACTCAAGGCATAAAAACTTTCCCCAATTATGAGAGAACATGAACACTGAACCTGGGAATACCTTAAACATTGTAAACGAGATGATTACATGGTCAATTTATTAATATGGGGATTTAAAATGGAAACATTAACACTCAACATATGAAATGGCTTACTCCACTTGGAAATACTTGTAAACATATCTTGTACTTGAATTAACAAGATATTCATGGAGCTAATTCATCTAGGATATGTAAAAACTCATAATTTAAGCAAAAGGGGATTTTTGGACTCCATGGTTGGAAGGAACCCATGGATGAACATCCCACATACCTCACTAGATGGATTGTTGAAGATTCCTTGTTAATTTCTTGAATTTGAAGCTTGAATTACTTGATTTCTTGTGAAAGAGTTGGGGTTTGTTCTTGGGATGAAAGATAGTTTTCTTGAGAGAATTTATGAGTAAAAGGGCAAATAATGCTCCTTGGGAGACCCAATTTCGTGTTATGGATGAATTGGGTGAGGGGAATTGACCTAATTACCATTAAATGAAAAGGAAAAAAATTGGATGAGAAAGAGAAGGGGTGACGTGGCCTCTAGAGCGGCCAACTACCCCAGGTGGCACGTGCCTTCGAGTGGAGGACTAACCCGAGTGGCGCCTGACTTACCCCGGCCGACTAGAGGGGGTAGGGCCTTCCTATCCTAGTGGTCCTACTATTTTAGTTTTCAAAACACACCACTACGCTAATTTGAAAATTCCAAAACTCTCCCGAGACACACTTTGAAGAACCCCCATCATGAATCAACTCAAAAATCGATGTCTCAAGGTCGGGAAAACCAAAATAAATATCATCGAAGTCTAAGGGTCCTGAAAATGACTAAGTCCTCAACACTAAGTGAGATTTTTAAGCCATGGATCCCTTTAACATGCAAATTGGGAGTTGAATTGAGCTAGGATCTGACGGGATATTACAATATGTCCCCTTGGGTACATTCGTCCTCAAATTAGACTGGTTAGACTAAAAATACTGGGGATAACTGAAATCATATATTAAACATGCATAACTAGAAAGAAGATTATATAACTTAGTTTGAGACATGAACTGAACTAATTTTGTAAACGTATGAAATGACAGAAGGGTAGTTACATAACTATCACATGGAACTGAAAATAGTCAATCTAGGAAAGATTATTAGCTTAAGTGGAATCTTTGTATGTAGAGAAAAGGTGAGGGAATTTGATTCGCATATCTGCTTCTGCTTCCCAAGTGGCACTCTTAATGGACTGATTCCACTAAAAAAATTTAACCAAGGGAGCTTCTTTGTTCCTTAGGCTACCTTCCAAAAACTACTCAAGATTATATATAGGCCAATATAACGGGGACTGAACTTCTCTTTCTTGCCAAATCTCTTCACTCTTTTCATAGGCAAAATTTTCAAATAAACCAAATCACTAACCTCAAATCAATTGAACCTTCTCAATCACCTCAAATACTTAATCTGGCCCTATAAATACAGCCTTACCTTTTTCAAACCAACCAATAGATGATCTACATCTGCTTCCATAGAGAACCTTAAACGGAGCTATCTGAATACAAAAGTGATAATTATTGTTGTAAGCAAAGTCAATCAAAGGTAAGTAGTCATACCAACTACCTTTAAAGTCAATAACATATGACATCAACATGTCCTCTAAGGTCTGCATTATCCTCTCTGCCTGATCATTTGTCTAAGGATGAAAAGTTGTACTAAGATAAACTTGGGTACCAAGACCCTTCTAAAAATCTTTTGAAAAGTGAGAGGTAAACTGAGTACCTCTACCATAAATAATAGAAAAAGGAATTCCATGAAACCTAACCAACTCCCTATGATAGAGCCTAGCATAATCCTCCGCTGAATAAAAAGTATAAACAAGTAGAAAATGAGCTGATTTAGCCATTCTATCAACAATGACATATATTGAATCATGCTTATGACGTTTGCGAGGCAACCTTACCATAAAATCCATGTTTACCACTTAACACTTTCAAGTGGGGATACTGAATTCCAATAATGTACCACTAGGCCTTTTGTGTTCAACCATGACATACTAACAATTTGGTTACTTAGCCATAAACTCTGCAATATCCATATTCATAACACTCCACCAATAGGTTTTCCGCAAATCATTGTACATCTTAGTGGCTCCTGGATGGATAGAATATCGTGCACCATGCACTTCTATAAGTATTTATTATCTCAAATCATCAACACAAAGAAGATAAAACCTGCCTTGATAATGAAGAGCATTATCTCCCCTTGGGAGAAAACCTCCACCTCTAATTTCTAACCGCCTCCTTCAAGTGAACCAAACTAAGATATATCTTACTTTTCTTTTACTTAAGCAACCAAAAAAGATTTTGAACTATTCTAAACCCACACACTACCTTCCTTTGAATCAACCAACCGAAAACCTAATCTATCAAGATGATGAACCTCACTTACTAACTTCTTCTTTATCCTTCTCAGCATGAGCAACACTGCCCATAGACAATCTGCTAAGGCCATCTACCACTACATTGGCCTTTCTTAGATGGTACAATACACTTATATCATAATATTTAACAACTCAAGCAACCTTCTCTAATGAAGATTCAGATCTTTCTACGTGAATACGTACTATAAGCTCTTATGGTAGTAAACACATCAACATGAACCCCATAAAGATAATGTCTCCAAATCTTTAAAGCAAACACAATAGCTGCCAACTCAAGGTTATTGGTAGGATAATTCTTTTCATGGGGCTTAAGCTGCCTAGAGGCATAGGCTACGACCTTACATATCTACATCAATACAGAACTAAGACTAACTCTAGAAGCATCAAAGTAAACTACAAATCCAATTGAACAATCTAGCAAAGTTAACAATGAAGCAGAAGTGAGTCGAGTCTTCATCTCCTGAAAACTCTTCTCTCAAGAATCTGACCACTAAAACTTGACTTTCGTCTGGGTCAATCGATATATAAGGGATACCATAGAAAAAAGCCCTTCAATAAACCATCTATAAAATCCATCCAAACCCATGAAACTTCTGATATCTAATAGAGAGATGGGTTTGGACCCATTCCTTACTACTTTGGTCTTTTGATAGTCAAATCGAATGCCATCAATTAAAATAATATGGCCAAGGAAATCTAATGATCTTAGCCAAAAATTGCACTTACTAAATATGGCTAACAATTGATGAGCTCTAAGGGCCCGTAACGTAATTCTCAGATGTTCTGCATGATCATTCTCACTATGGGAATTGACAAGTATATCATTAATGAAGACTATGACAAACATGTCCAAGTACTACTTGAACAACCTATTCATCAAGTCCATGAAAGCTATAGGGGCATTCATTAGTCCAAAGACATAACTAAGAATTTGAAGTGACCATAACGAGTTCTGAAAGTTGTCTTAGGAATATCACATTCTCTAACTCTAAGCTGATGATAGACAAATCTTAGGTCTATCATAGAGAAATATCTGGCACCCTATAGTTGGTCAAATAAGTCATTAATTATGAGTAGTGGATACTTATTCTTGATTTTAACTTTGTTCAACTGATGATAATCGATGCATAGTCTAAGATAACCATCTTTCTTATGCATGAACAATACTAGATCGCCCCATGGGGAAACAATGGTCCTAATGAAACCTTTATCTAAGAGATATTTTAATAGCTCTTTCAACTCTATCAGCTCAATTGGACCTATTTTATAGGTTAGGATAAAGATAGGTTGGGTATCTAGAAGGTGATCTATTTCAAAGTTGATTTTCCTTTTGGGGGGAACTCTGAGAAGATCTTCAAGGTACATATCTGGAAATTCCTATACTACTGAAACTGACTCGAGACTTGGAGGCTCAAAACTAGAGTCGTCGACTTAAAAAATAGAGTAAATATATCTTTTAGATATCATCTTTCTTGCTCAGAGCTACGAAATAAACTGACCCCTGAATACTGGGGCATTACCCCTTTATTTAAAGACTGGTTCATTTGGAAACTAAAACTAAATTACTTTATATCTGCAATCAACTAAAGCATAACATAAGTGGAGCCAACCTATGTCTAGAATGACATCAAAATCTTGTATCTCTAACTCCACATTAATTGAGGTAAATTTTTTAGAAACTATGATTGGGTAGTTCATGTATACTCGCTGGCTATAATAGAGCTACCTAATGAAGTAGACACTGAGAAGGTTTTCCTAATATTTCAGGACTGACATTAAGGTCTACTGCTATGTAACGACTCATAAAAGAAAGTAAATCTCTAGGGTATAGTAAAACATACAAATAAAGATAAAAGACTTGCAACGTACCAGTAACCATATCAAGAGAACTTTTATGATTATGCAAGGCCTGGAGTGCATACAGCTTGTTCTGACGATGCCCATTGGTTGAGCTGGAAGTCACACCCTGTTAATCCAGGCGACCTACTAGAGTTGAAGAACAATTGGTTGACCCTACTGACCATCACTCAAGAAATCCTTGACCTTGTGGCCTGACTTTCTGCATCCAAAACACCCATCACTACCCACCTTACACTCACCCTAGTGATGCCTACCATACTTTTAACAAAGCAGTTCAGTATGACTACTGTTCACCCTACCCTAGGACTTAGAGCCTGGCACTCTATCTCTACTGTCTTGCCTGAACTTAGGCATTGGAGCACTAGCAGTAGATGGATCTGGGATAAGGATTTCTGTAATGCCCTGAGTCTCCACCCGAATGCTACATGGTGTTACGACCCCGAAGGACCACAACCTACCTATGACTGGCACCTACTGTAAGAACTAAATATTAATGCTAGAATAATGCAAAATATAGGATGAGGATCCATAAGGTACATAATCTGAATACTGATAAATATAGCAACTAATAATAACATATAAAAACTAAATACAGTCTAAACTAGTTTTGTCTGAAAAGCCTCTAACTAAATTGTCTGAATATGGAGTTGATAGGACAAACCCCCAACTAACTCTGGCTAATAAAATACTGAATCTTCTATAATAGCGAAATAAAAGAATATCCACAATAGATGAGGACACATTACTTAATCTATTGTTGCTGACTGAATCTGTCTAAGCATGGTTAGGAACCTTAGAGTCCAAACCTATGATATGAGACATCATAGTGCAAGAAAAGAATATACGATCAATATATGGAATTTACCAGTATGCTAGATAAGGTAAGGCTAGTATGCATGGGTTCATATGTATAAATAATAATAGACTGAGTGATATGAATATAACTAAATGAGAGAACATGGATAACTGAAGTTGCTGTAAACACTGATTTTACAATACTGTGCATATACATATATATATATTATATCTGATATTTGTACTGAACTGAGTACTCAGTTATCAAATATTTGACATTAATGATAATTGAATTATTAATAACTAGGTGACTATTTCTGATAGTCCTAATTCTGTATAACTGAACTGAGTTCTACACTGAGACTGAAGTTGAAATTGTGAGAGGTAATTATCTAACCAGCATGCCTCTCTCTGAACTAATTAAAGTCAAACCTATAACCCCAGTTAGAAGGGTGTCATTACTATGCTATAGGTACAAATACTGGCTGTGTGGATCTACTAAAATGTCATCCTGAAGGACTAAGGGTCACCCTCTACTGCTAGGTTCCCTAATAAGAGTGTTATTACCCTCAACTGACAGGTAAGCACCTTATCAACCCTCAATTGGCAGGTTGATATCTCAACCTAAACTGGCTACATAGTTCTAAAACACAAGGACTACTACTAAGGATCACACCCTCTAATGATAGGTAAGACCCCATCCTTGGGTTCGCTCGGTGATGAATCCTACTCCTAACTGAATGACACCAATTATTAGACTGAACTGAACTAGACTGAGTTTCACTGTATTTTGTAACTGACTGAGTATTACTATTCAATAGCTACTATAATTCTAGGTAAACATCTAGATTTCAGGTATTAAATACCATAGCATTAATAGTAAAGCATGGCATAATCATAATAGTATGACAATAATTTCTTGTTAACAATTCATTCATTTAGCCATTGTGTAAAACACTTGGGAGGCATGAACTTGTACATGAATGGGAACACCTGATAACATGTCATGATTGCACTATTCAATTCACATAGGTATTGTAAGAAACACTTGGGGAGCAATATTATTTCACATAATAATAAACATATAAATAAATATCATGGCTAGAACATTCAACTTGTAATTTCAAGTATTTAACATAAGAATCACAGAATTCATCACACATGCTATCTTAATTTCATGAAACTTGTAATTAATCATGGATTGAAGACCATATAACAATACACACAAGAACACAATCCAACTCAAACATATAATTCATAAAATCTCAATCTTGTATTCTGAAAAAAGATTCTTGAGCTCCATGGATGGTAAGGACCCATGGGTGAATATCTAACATACCTGAGAAATTTACGTTTTGAAGATTCTTGGTAGTTTTCTTGAGATTTGACTTTGACTCTTGAAGGCTAGGGTTTTACTATTTTGAGAAAGAATGATCTTGATTTTTGGAAAAATTTAGTGAATAATGACTTAACTAGGTTATTAGGATTAAATCACGTGTTTATACTGATTAGGGCCATGGAAAAAGATTAAATTGCCCGTGAAAGAAACTAAAATTCATGTCACTAGATTCCCAATTTTGGCCTTCATCGTGATGCGGTAGCATCGTGGTGAGCCACCAGATTTTGTTCGCTAATGTAGTCAAAGGATGAGTGCAAAAATACACTTTTGGCATAATGCGGAGGTATCACGAAGCCTCACTAGAAAGTGACAATTGTGAAATGGCACTCTGGCGCGACGCGCCATTATTGCATTGACACACTACAAAAAACAATTGGGAACTACCACTTCACTACAAAATGCTGGAATCGCGGTGTCTCACTGGAAATGATGAATGCGATTTTGACCCTCACCGTGATGAGATGCTTCTCAATTTGACATACTATTTCACTAAAAGTGCCATAACTTTTCACCCAAATATTGGATTTGAGCAAAATTTATATCATTGGAAAGCTGATTGAATTTCCTACAAAGTGATGGGTCTTAACCTAGAAAATTCTTGGTTATTTTGAAAGTATATATGGGAATTATCGCATACTAAGAGCTAAACTAAGCTAGGAAAATATGGGGTATTACGATTTCTGATGGAACTGAGAATGATTACCACCTTTTGACTTTGGCTAAGGAAAATTAAAATTGTATGTTCTATCCCTCTTATTCTCTCTATCCCTGTCCTTTCACTTCTCATCCTCAATCTACTAAGAATGGACTATAACTCTAGATAAGTCCATTTTCCTATTCAACAGGGCGGTCCTACACTCCTTGACCATACTATCAGCTACACCCATACATAAAGTTACTCATACTAGCCCTATTATCTACCACTATGGTTAGAGCATACCTCTCAAGCTAAGTTAAATTAAGCAAGTATTCATTCACACTCATATTACTGTACTTCCTATTGATAAATTCCTGAACCTTGTTTACCCTTAACTTGATTGGAAAGAACCTATCTACGAAAGTCATGGCAGACTCCTCGCACTCAATAGGTCCTATTTCTATACCTCGGTCTTCCTGCCACTGCTTTAAGCAGGTTTGAGCTATATCTTTCAACTTGTATGCAGCTAACTCTATACTCTCACTCAAAGTGACACCCTTTATATTCATCACCTTCTGAACCATATCAAGAAACTCCTTCAGATCTTCTTCAGACTTGGATCCCAAAAATAGAGGGGGATTCATCCGAGTGAATTATTAAATCATGATCGTAGCTGCATTTTCTACTAAATTGGCTGGAGCAATAGCTCACTAGCTGTTCTGAGCAGCCACCAGAATGGGCTAAGGTAGTGAAAGCAGCCCTGAATTCAGCGTGGAAGACATGCTCATTTAGGGATCTTCCTGAATAGGCGGTGCACGGGCTGATCCCCTTTCCTTTTTTTGTTATTTCTTATAGGAGGCATTTTATGTAGATGAAATGACGGAAGAATTAGAAAGATAATCTAACTACAAAATCATTCTCTCTCACACGAAATGAACATTGATAGAAGGGAAATTTTCCTAAAACATTTTATAGACTCTTGACCATAAGTATGGAGTACTTCACACCCATGCATAAGACTTTACACAACATGACTTTTAGACTCCCTAAGACACTTTAAAACCTTAGGCTCTGATACCAAATTTGTCATGACCCGAAGCTACCCCCTAGTTGAGACATCGGTGCTAATGATCACAAGTGACCACAAGCTAACCCATAAGCTAATACCTGCTGAGGGAACTAAATTAAATATTAACATAACACCTGTGTAAAAGATAAAATTAAGAAGGCAATGTAAATTTGAATACAAAAATATCAAATCAATCCTAAGCCAGAAATATTTGGTAAATACTGAACACCTAACTATCTTGCTGAGACAATTGATGAGACTCATAAATACTGACTAACTATCTAAATAACTACCTAAAAGTCTCTAATTGATAGATATTAGATAGGCCCCCAACTAACTTTGACTGACTGATAAAAATAAAATACTGAAGTAACTGAATAAAAGATAAAAAATCCTGGATGGATGAGGACTTACCACTATGGCTGCTGAGTAACACTAGGTTGTCTAACTATAGTTGGGAAACTTAACCTCTGAACCTATGATATAAGACATCATAATGAAATGAAGAGTATACGGTCAGTACTTTGAATGTACTAGTATATGAGATGAGGACTGACTGAAATGCATGATATAGCTGAGCGTGAATGCATGAGCATAAAATATATGAGAATGCAAGACCAAGTATAAACATAATTCTAAAAATAAGCTATAAACTGAATGACTGAAATCTGTATAACTTAGTAACTATAAATCTGATCTATACACTTAGTCAAGCAAACCTGAACTAATATATATTGAAATACTGGCAGAAATAGTAGGATGTATCATGTAACCGACAATCCCCAATCTAAGCTAATCAGGGTCTAACTTGTAACCCCTGTTGAAAGGGTATCAGTATCGTACCACGGGTACTAGCACTGGCTATGTGGATCCACTAATCTAGATTCCCAAAAGACTTAGAAGTCACCCTCAACTGGTAGGTGCCCTCATGATATATGTGTCAACCCTCGACTGGAATGTGGATATCTCAAACCTGTGCTGGCTACATAGTTCTAAAACTTAGGGACTACTACTAAAGGTTTCACCCTCTACTGGCAGGTAAGCCCCTATCCCTGGATTTGCTCGATGCAAAATCCTACTCCTAACTAAACTAACATTGGTATTGTACTAAACTGATTTCAACTGGTAATCGTCATGATAATAAATGTGTAAGTATACTAATGAAATTCATGGATTATCTATCTAAGTATTTGAAAAGATGAAATCATGTACAACACATCGGTATCGGGTATTCATAACCCACCACCACTGAATGAAACATTAATAATATGATATCAAATCTTCCAACCATAATACAAAAATCATAGTTCAAAACACAATGCACATACACTTTCCCAATTATTAGAAAACATAAACACTAAACCTGGGAACGCCTTTAAACATAGAAAACGACATGATTACATGTACAATTACTTAATCTAGGGATTTAACATAGTAACATCAACACTCAATATATGAAATGGCTTAAACCACTTGGTAATACTTGTAAACATATCTTGTATTTGAATTAACAAGATATTCATGGAGCTAATTTATCTAGGACATGTAAAAACTCATAACTTAAGTAAAAGATGATTTTTGGACTCCACGGGTAGTTGGGACCCACGGATGAACATCCCACATACCTCACTAGATGTATTCTTTAAGATTTCTCATGAATTTCTTAGACTTGAAGCTTGAATTCCTTAATTTCTTATGAAAGAGTTAGGGTTTGTTCTTTGTATGAAAGATGGTTTAATTGTGAGGATTTATGAGTAAAAGGGCAAATAATGCTCCTTGGGATCCCTAATTTCATGTTATGGATGAATTGGGTGAGGTGAATTGACCCAATTACCCTTAAATAATAAGAAACAAAAATTAAATGGGAAAGGGAGGGGACAACGCGGGCCTTAGTACGATGGACTACCCCAGGCGGCTCCTTCCTTAGAGTGGGGGACTAACTCAAGTGGCCCCTGCCTTACCCCAGCAGACTGGAGGTGACGAAACCGGCCTATCCTAGTGGTCCTTCTATTTTGGTTTTCCAAACACCCCCTATCCTCATATGAAAATTCTAAAACTCTCTCGAGACACATTTTAAACAACCTCAATCGCGAATCAAATGAAAAATCGACGTCTCAAATTTGGAAAGACCAAAATAAAAATCATCTAAGTCTAGGGGTCCTAAAAATAACTAAGTCCTCAACACTTAGTGAAACTATTAAGCCTTGGACCCCTTCAACATACAAATCAAGAACTGAATTGATCTAGGATCTTACGGGGTATTATAGTAAGGTGTGTTCATAATTATTTTGGAGTCAAAACATTAATTTAAATTTCAAATGCAAGAACTAGTAATCTTAACTTGAGCTATGTTCCTTTGTTCTTTATCGAATTAGATTCTAAGCTTGGACTAAGCTTGTTGAAATTTTGAAAATTTAAATATATTGGCATGCCACGTTGCCTAGATGTTATGATAAGGTGTGTCACACCCTTGTTTTCTTTATGAAATGTCAATTACATTATCTAGGAGAAATAGAAATATGCCACAGACCCTAGTCCACGCTATAAAGGTGTGGCACGGTGCTATGTTAAAAATGGGCAGCTTTGGCGTAGTATAAATAGGACACTTAAACTCTATTACAAACACCTTGGATGACCTTGGGGATTCAATATAGTCTGTAGAAGTCTTTAATTAGGGTTTTTCTTCCTTTACTTTACTTTGTTTATGGATTATAACGTGGATTCATCTATCGTGATTACCCGTATGTCCATGAGTGGCTAAAAGCCCTTTTCTAGGGTTAAGGCAAAGAACATGATTACTCTTGTTATTAATTAAATTGGTTTTGGTTATTTAACATTTTTGGCTGCTTTTTATCCTTTTTATCACTATTTTAATAATTCACAATCCTTAGATTACATATCAGATTCTACTATGAACTCGAAAGGAGGAATGATAGGATAGAATGTGGGATAGATGGAATAGGATCGTAATCTCTCAATTTAATGATGTTATGATTGGAATTTAAGATAGGAATATACCTAATTTCCTTATTTGGTTCAACTACAGAATGAAATATGAATACATTACCTTAGTTCTCGCACCCTCGCTCAATAATATAGTTATAGGGCTTAGTTAGATAGTTGATTAGAGGTTCAAAAGGCTGTAATCATAATATCAATCTCGTGGACCAATAACCAAGATAATTAACCTAACCGACAAAGTTATATATATCTAAGTATGATTGTTCGTAGTGCCTTAACCATGAGTTTCACCCCATTGTTGTTCAAGAACCATTAATCTATCGTATTATTTACTTTACTTTAAGTTTATAACACTCAAACAATTTTAGTCACTTTATCACTTATCTAAATCTTTATTGTTGAACTAGAATTGGATAGTTGTTTAACACAAGTACCTGTGGCATCGATAATTATCTTTTAATAAGGCCATTATATTACTTGGGTGGACCACGTACACTTGCATGTATGCTTGTGCGCAATAATAATTTTTTTAATTTAATCATATCTCAACTCCTTTGTTATGTACTTATAAATGACATTTTGATTTACTCTAAGAGTAAGGCCGACTGTTAAAAGAATCTATGCATTCTACCTCAAAGGTTGAGAGATGAGAAGTTGTATGCTAAGTTCTCCAAGTATAAGATTTGGCTAGAGTTTGTCTCTTTGTTGGGTCATGTGGTGACCATAGATGGTATCATGATCAATTCATCCCAGACTGCGGTGGTTCCTTGATTGGACTGGCCTACTTCTCCTACCAAGATGTGGAATTTAATTAATCTAGTAGGCTATACCAATGCTTTGTTGAGGGATTATCATCTATTGAAACTTTATTGACCAATTTTACTTAGAAGAAGATTTTTTTCAATGGTTTTAAGCTTGTGATGCAACCTTCCAAAGGCTCAAGGATTTATTGACATCAGTTCCTATCTTTATTTTGCCCAAGTAGGGCGTGGGCTATACAATCTTATATGATACTTCTAATGTAGGATTAGGCGTCATGTTAATACAAAAATGTAAGGTTATTGCATATGCTTCTCGCTAGTTAAAGCCTTATAAGAAGAATTACCCTACCATGATTTAGAGTTATGTGCGGTTGTGTTTATATTAAGGTTGTCGAAACACTATTTATGTGGAGTTCATTGTGAAATCTTGTCGAATCACCATAGTCTTTAGTATTTCTACACCTAGTGGGATCTTAATATTAGGCAGCATTATTGGATTGAGGTTCTTAAGGATTATGACCTTACTATTCTCTATCATTCGGGCAAGGCTAATGTGGTTGTGGATGCGTTGTGCTGGATGTCAACTAGTATGGGTAGCTTATAGCATTTTTTAACCAAGGAGAGCTCTTTGGCTTTAGAGGTTCAGTCTTTGACTAACCAGATGGTTAGGCTTGATATTTTGACACTTGGTGTGTTTTGGAATTTACAGAGGATAGATATTCTTTGATTGGAGAGATCTGGGCTCATCAATTTTACGGTGTTGGTTAGAGGGTGATTTAGGATAAGGTATTGAGAGGTGAGGCTAAGGAAGCCTCACTTGACTACGATGGTGTTTTGAGGATTAGAAGCCGAGTTTGTGTTCTAAAGTAGGTGATTGGGTAAGATTGATCTTAGAGGAGGCTCGTTATTCTAGGTATTTCATTCATTTGGGAGTGACCAAGATGTATCAATATTTAAGATAGCACTACTGGTGGGGTAGTATGAGAAAGGATGTAGTGGATTTTATATCTCATTGCCTATATTTCCAGCAGGTTAAGGCCGAGAATTTAAGGCTTGGTGGTTTGTTTCAGAGGTTACCCATTCTTGAGTGAAAGTGGGAATGAATCACTATAGACTTCATGACTGGGTTGCCTCGTACTTCTCATGATTTTGTTAGTGTTTGGGTCATCATGGATTTATGTAATACCCCATATTTCTATCTAACTTTGATTTATCTTTAGAACATCAAAGATCATGCTTCATAGATTAATACCTTTTATTCTCTATGATATTTCCATGATTTTGACTTTTTATCAAGTGGTAAATGAAATAACCTTTCCATCAATACCAAATTCACCCAAATCCGACACTCGAGTGAAGAATTATAGCCATTTTAGTACGACAGTTTACCGCCTGGTACTTTAGCGCGTGGCGGAGCCAGCCAAAATGGAAATTGTCAAATTTCAGTGAGCCTCTGTGATTCCACCGCATTGCACTGTCTTTTTAGTTTGCAACGAAGGTGGCAACGCAATTTTTATTGCGTCGCGCCAAGGCCCAGTTTCCTAATTGTCCAATTTCCAGTAAGCTGGCGCGATTATGGCTCATTGCGCAAGCGTGTAAAATTGGAATTTTTCTAGTTTTAGATTTTAATTCCAAGGGCAAAATGGTCATTTTACTACCCCTATATATACTACTTAACACGAGATTCAGCCATATTAAACGTAAATATTGTTGTTTTTTCTCAATTTTCCACAAGGACAAGAGCTAGGGTTCTAAAATCAAGACCCCAATCATCAAGGTTTCATTATTAATCTTTTGAGGATCAAGTATTAAGGCATTCAAATGTTGATTCTTGGGTTCCTTCCATTCAAGAAGGTCAAGAATCCCTTTTTAAATTCAAAGATTGTGATCTTATGAATTTTTCATGTTTCATGTAAATTGAAGTTCATGTTTATGTTATTGTTGAGTTATAATCCATGCTTTAGAATACAAGTTACAAGATTTGATCTTGTTTTAACTTGAATTGCATTAAGTCCCTATTAAATCCCTAAATCTGTAAGTTGGTTGATGTAGTATTTGTTGTATAACCAAAGAATGCTCCCCATATGTTTGATAAAATGCTTATGTGAAGGAATTAGAGTCATTATCGCATGTTGACAAGAAATTCCCCAATTCTGTGTTCTTCAATGCTTGTTAAGTGTTTGTTGTAAGACCTTGTTGAATGGAGTATGATCCAATAGCATATCTCCCTATACTATCACATGTTTATGATTTCCAAGTGCTTGAAAAGATGTTTTAATGATTGTAATGGTGGATGAAAGTTCATGGTCATGATTATTTAAGATGGGTATGTTTTACTTTTATGTTATCGAGTCCTAGGGTTTTTTATATACCTGACAAATTAGCTACAAGTCTAGAGCCAGTGTCAGTTTAAGATACTATAAATCAAGCTGCAATTAGTAGAACTTAGTCTGTTACAGAATTCAATACTCTCAGATAGTTACAAAATTTAAGAAATCTTATTAGTCTAGTATTATTAGCATTCTAGCTTCTGTTCAGTACTCAGCTCAGATCTTAGTAGCATTCAAGAATGTAGTTTAGATCTCAGTAACATTCCAATAAATAATTCAGAAATCAGTATCATTCAATAAGATAACAAGATTTAGTAGTATTCTGTAAGTCTTCAGAATAAAGTGAACTCAGCTTAACTCAATTATTTAATATCAGTAACAGATTCAGATCACTCTAGTAGATTTTAAGAAAAAGAATCAATTCTGAGTCTTTCAGTTTGGAGTGGGACTTAGCATCGAGTGAACCTAGGGATGGGGACTCACCCGTTAGAGAAGACTGAGATCCCTAGGAGCAATCCGTAAGTTCTAGAACGACGTAGCTAGCATAGGTACAAGATGTCACCTGTTACATATAAATGACATACTTATGGATCACCTGTTAGTATATTATATACATATAGGATTGATCCCAGAGGTCACCTGTTAGACAAGACTGACTCCATAGCAGAAGTGTCTTTACCCGTGGTACGGTACTGACACCCTTCCAGCTGGGGTTATAGGTTGCACCCCATAATTTAAATTCAGGGCATGTCGGTTAGATGACTACTTCCTCTAGTCTCAATTTCAAAATTAGTCTCAGTAAAGGAACTCAGCTCAGTAGTATAGAGTAAGGACAGTCAGATACAGTCAATCATTATGATTATCAACAGACTCAGAGATCACCCGCTAGATAGGACTGGTCTCAGATTCAGTTAATTAGCTTCAGTATCATCAGTTTTAGAGATCACCCGCTAGATATGGCTGATCTCAGATTAATTCAAATCATATTCATTATCATTATATACAGAGATCACCCGCTAGATAGGACTGATCTTAGATTTCAGTTGAGCATTCCTATTATCATTAAGTTTAAAAGGTCACCCGCTAGAGAGGACTGTTACCAACTATAGTGCTTAGTTATCAATATCAGAAGATTCAGTTATTTAGTATCACAGTATTAGTACTGAGTTCAGAAGTCAGTAAAGCAATATCCGAGTCTCAGTATTCAGTGTCACGATGATTTTAATTTTGGTTTGCGCATTTATGTATATGTCCTCATTCTGTATCCTCATGTTATTCATTTAAGTAATTTTTCATGCATAATACCTTACATTTAGCCTTACCTCATCTTGCATACTTAATACATTCCCACATACTGACGTATTTGCTCTATGGTGCATAGGTTCAGAAGCACGAGATCCAGAGCACCCTTAGCAGCTTAGTTCCAGTCAGTAGGAGTAGGCCTAGCAGTGAGTCCTCATCATTCAAGGATGGTTCATATTTCATTTTATTTCTAGTTTTAATATATCAGTAGTTGGAGTTAGTTGGGGACATGTCCCATTAACTCTTTTTTCAAACAGTTTAGAGGCTTTCAAACTACAGAGTTTTCTGACTAGTTATTTAGACAGATGTTTATTTTTGATATTGATAGAATTTACTTATTTTTATTTTTAGAATTTGAACCTTATGTCAAGTTTCCACCAATTTTTTGCATTTATTTTAGTATATTATGTAGTGCTCAGATACAGATATCAGAAAGGCTTAGCTTGTGGTCCCTCGGGGTCATGAGCACTGTGTGGAATTCTGGATCTATAAAATCATGGCATTATAAACTTGGTATCAAAGCCTAAGGTTCAATAGTGACGTAGGAAGTTTGAAAAGCCGCATATAGTAGAGTCTTGTGCATGGGTGTTATGTACGCCAAATTTATGTACAAGAGGCTATAAGATATTTTTAGGAATAGTTTCCCTTCTTCATTTTTCAATTCGTGTGAGAATGCATAAGTTCCATATGATTATCAGTCTGATCCATTCTCTCTTTCATTTACAGAGTATGCCTCCTCACAGAGATAATGCCCGTCGGGTTGATAACCAGCCACTTCAGCCCATAGATCCTCCAAATGAGAATGTATCATATGCAAAGTTTCGGCAGCTTTTTAGGCACTAGCCCAAGCTGTGACCACTAGTGTTCAGGGCAACCTCTAGGCTACAGTCCTACCTCAGCAAGATGGGGGTTCAGCCTCAGCTAGAATTAAAGATTTCATGAAATTGGACCTGCCAAAATTCTTTGGGTCAGTAGTAGGTGATGATCCATAACTTTATCTAGAGAAGATGAAGAAGATCACCCATATTATACATGTTTCTAAGGAGAAGAGTGTAAAGTTAGAATCCTATAGGCTGAATGATATTGCTCATGATTGGGAAGTGATATGGAAGAAGAGTAGAGGGGAAGATGGAACTCCCATGACTTGGCAGGAGTTTCAGGATACCTTTCTAGATAAGTTTTTTCCTCTAGAGATGAGAGAAGATAAGGTAGAAGAGTTTATTAACCTAATTTAAGGCTCCATAATAGTGAAGGAGTATTGTCTTAAGTTCAATTAGTTAGCTAAGTATGCTCCCAATTTGATAGCTGACCCTAGAATGACTATGAGTAAGTTTGTGATTGGTGTGTTCGGATTAGCGTCAAAAGAGTTTAGGACTACTATGCTCAATAAATATATGGACCTTGCTAAACTAATAATGCATGCACAACAGATTGAGACCGATAAGACAAAAGAAAGAGAGAGAGTAAGTAAGAAAGCCCAAACAGGTGGTCATAGTTTCTCTCGGGAAGGGTCACGGGGTGGTAACCATTCTCACCATAGTCAGAAGTTTCCAGTCCTAGCTCCATCCTTAGCTAGTGTAACTGTACCAAACTTTAGGGTGGTAGTCATGATGGAGCACCAGGCTCCAAAGCCAAGAGTAGTGCTAGTAGTGTTCGAACATATTCTCTTTGTGAAAAATATGGAAAGAATTATATAGATGCATGTAGAGCCAGTAATGATGTGTGATTTGGGTAAGGTAAGCCGAGCTATAGGATGCGAGAGTGTAGAGTTCTAGCTCAAAGGGGTAAAGATTTGCGTCAGCAGGGCACTAATAGCAGTCAGCGTCAGAATAGATTGTATGCACTCCAGACCCGTCATGATCAGGAAAGTTTCCCTGACATAGATTCACGTACGTTATAATTCCTTTATATTCATTATATGAATTGTCAGATACCTTGCTCCCATTTGAGCTTATATTTTAGCATGAGTCAGTTAGTAACGCCAGCTAGTCAGTTTAGTAGTCTGACAGTCAGATTCGTATAGTTTGCTATCTTATCTTTTCATCTAGTTATGCTATCAAAAATCTCAGGAATGTAACTATTCCAAGGTAGAAAGTAGGAATATAACTATTCCAAGGTAGAAATTCATAGTAGTTGCAGGATAATTTCAGTCCATGAGTCATGCATTAGTTTCAGATTCCTGAGGTTTAGTTATGATCCAGCTCGAAGATGCCATATGTATTGCCTCAGTATTTCGGTAAAGTAAGCATTCTTAGAGGGACATAGTGTCCCAAGGGGGAGATACCCCATAACTCCCCGATGTTTTCATTTTTTTTAACCCATTCAGTTTTATGTTTAGATGTTCCTCACAAAGCTAGTATTAGTTATCATTGCATAATCAGTCAAGCATTCAAAAGTCAGTTTAGTCAAGTGTAAATGCATTAGATATGCATGTTCAGTAGAAAAGCTCATCTTATCAGTGTATTCAGTCATTCATTCATAAGAACAATTCGTTCACGAATCCATGCTTCAAATATGTATGTACACTATGAGAATTCAGCTTATGAGTAGCTTTAGTAGTGTATTCCATGCATCAGATATGCATGTCCGGTATAAGAATTCAACCTATCAGTAGTTTCAATCACATAGACATGTTTCACATTATCATATCGAGTATTTAAGTTTAGCCTACTAGTATTCTCAGTTTAATCAGTCTCATTCAAGGACAAATGTCCCCAACGGAGAGATATTATAATACCTTGTATTTCTATCTAGCTTCAATTCATCTTTAGAATATCCAAGATCTTTCTTCATAGATGAATACCTTTATTCCCTATGTTATTTCCAAGATTTTGAATTTTTATCTTATGGGAAATTGAATAATTTTTCCATTGATACCAAATTCGCCCAAATCCGACACTCAGATGAAGAGTTATAGCCATTTTAGTAAGATAGTGTACCACCTAGTACTTTAGCACATCATAGAGCCAACGAAAATGGAAATGGTCAAATTCCTATGAGCCTACATAATTCCACCACATCAGGGTGTCTTTCAAATTTACAACCAAGCTGGCAACGTGATTTTCACCGCATCTCGCCAAGGCAAGTTTCCCAATTATCTAATTTCCAGTAAGCTGGCACGATTATGGCGTATCACACCAGTATGTAAAATATGGATTTTTATAGTTCTAGATTTTAATTCCAAGGGAAAAATGGTCATTTTGCTACCCCTATATATATTCCTTAACAAGAGATTCAGCCATATTAAACCTAAATATTATTGTTTTTTCTCCATTTTACTCAAGGACAAAAGCTAGGGTTCCAAAATCAAGACCCCAATCATCAAGGTTTCACCATTAATCTTTTGAGGATCAAGTATTAAAGTACGCAGATGTTGATTCTTGTGTTCCTTCAATCCAAACAATTCAAGAATCCCTTTTTAAATTCAAAGATTGTGATCTTATGAGTTTTTCATGATTTATGTGAATTGAAGTTCATGTTTATGTTATTGTTGAGTTATAATCCATGCTATAGATTACAAGTTGCAAGCTTTGATCTGTTTATAAGTTGAACTGCCTTAACTCCATGTTAAATCCCTAAATTTGGAAGTTGGTTGATATAGTATTTGTTGTATAACCAAAGCATGCTCCCCATATGTTTGATACAACGCTTATGTGAAGGAATTAGAGTCATTTTTGCATGTGGACAAGAAATCCCCCAATTATGTGCTCTTCAATGCATGTTAAGTGTTTGTTGTAAGACCTTGTTGAATGGAGTATGAGCCAATAGCTTGTCTCCCTATACTATTACATATTTATGATTTCAAAGTTCTTGAATAGATGATTTAATGATTGTAATGGTGGATGAAAGTCCATGGTCATAATTATTTAAGAAGGTTATGTTTTACTTTTATGTTATCGAGTCCTGGGGGTATTTGTACCCAACAAATTAGCTGCAAGTCTAGAGCCAGTGTCATTTTCAAGATACTCTAAATCAAGCTACAGTTAGTAGAACTCAGTCAGTTACAAAATTCAGTACTCTCAAACAGTTAAAAAATTTAAGAAATCTCAGTAATCTAGTATTATTAGCATTCTGGCTTTAGTTCAATACTCAGCTCAAATTTTAATAGTATTCAAGAATTTAGTTCAGATCTCAATAATATTCTAGTAAACAATTCAGAACTCAGTATCATTCAGTCAGATAACGAGATTCAGTAGTATTCCAGTAGTCTTTCGAATCAAGTAAACTCAGCTTAACTCAGTTATTCTGTATGATCAGTAACAGATTTAACTCACTATAGAACAGTTTAAGAAAAAGAATTAGTTCAGAGTCTTTCAGTTGGGAGTAGGACTTAGCATCGAGCGAACCTAGGGATGGGGACTCATTTGTTAGAGAGGACTGAGATCCCTAGGAGCAATCCCTAAGTTCCAAAACTATGTAGCCAAGTAGTTACGAGATGTCACCCATTAGATATGAATGACATAATCAGGGATCACTTGCTAGTATGTTTTATATATATAGGACTGATCCCAGGGGTCACCCGTTAGATAGGACTGACTCCATTGAAGAAGTGTATTTATCCGTGGCATGGTACTGACACCCTTCCAGCGGGGGTTATAGGTTGGACCCCACAAGTTAATATTCGAGGCATGTCGGTTAGATGACTACTTCCCATAGTCTTAATTTCAAAATCACTCTTAGTAAAGAAACTCAAACTCAGTAGTATAAAATAAGGATTGTCAGATACAGTCAATCATTATGATTATCGGCAGAATCAGAGATCACCTACTAGATAGGATTGGTCTCAGACTCAGTTAATCAGCTTCAGTATTATCAGATTCAAATATCACCCGCTAGATAGGACTGATCTTAGATGAAATCAAATCATACTCATTATCAGTATATACAAAGATCACCTGCTAGATAAGACTAATCTCAGATTTCAGTTGAGCATTTCCATTATCATTAAGTTTAAGAGGTCACCCGCTAGAGAGGAATGATCTCAACTACAGTACTTAGTTATCAATATCAGAAGATTCAGTTATTCAGTAACTCAACATTAGTAGTGAGTTCAGACATCAGTAAAGCAGTATCCGAGTCTCAGTATTCAGTGTCATGATGATTTTAGTTTTGGTTTATGCATTCATGTATATGTCCTCATTTATTACTCTCATGTTATTCATTTAAGTAATTGTTCATGCATAAGCCTTTACATTTAGCCTTACCTTATCTGGAATACTCAATACATTCCCAGGTACTGACGTATTTGCGCTATGGTGCTTTTCTTTACATCATAGGTTCAGAAGCACAAGATCCAGAACACCCTTAGTAGCTTAGTTCCAGTCAGTAGGAGTAGGCCTAGCAGTGAGTCCTCATCATTCAAGGATGGTTCTTATTTTATTTTTTACGAATTTCAGTATATCAGTAGTTATTGTTAGTTGGGGATATGTCCCATCAATTTCTTATTTAGACAGTTTAATGGCTTTTAATCTACGGAGTTTTCAGACTAGTTATTCAGATAGATTTTTATTTTTTATATCAATAGACTTTACTCAGTTGTATTTTCAGAATTTGAACCTTAATACAAGTTTCAACCAGTTTTTTGTATTTATTCTAGTATATTATGTAGTTTTTAGATATATATATCAGAAAGGGTTAACTTGTGGTCCCTCGGGGTCATAAGCACCGTGTGGCATTCCGGTTCCATAAAATCAGGGTGTTACAATTTATTGATCAAATCTACTCATTTCATTCCTATTCAGGTTTTCTTTAGTGCGGAGAAGTTGCCCATATCTATGCTCAATAGGGATAATTTGTCCATGGTGTTCTTGATTTTATTATCTCAGATAGGGGTTCAGTGTTTACTTCTCACTTCTTAAAGGCATTTCAAGAAGATTTGGGTACCTAAGTTGATCTTGGTATAACTTTTCACCCTCATACCAATGGTTGGTTAAAGCAGACTATTTAGGTTGTAGAGGATATGTTCCACGATGGTGTTTTGGACTTTTGAGGTTAGTCAAACAACATTTAGCCTTAACAGTGTTTGCATATAATAATAGCTATCATTCTACTATAGATATGGCACCTTTTGAGGCTTTATATGGTAAGCATTGTCACACTCTGGTTGGTTAGTTTGAGGTTTTTGAGACAAGACCTCAAGGTATAGACTTTCTTCCTCTATTTTTGGATAGAGTTCTAGTTATTCAAGATAGACTTCAAGCAACTTAGAGTAGGCAAAAGTGTTACGCATATCATAGATTTCATGCCTTGAGATTTAGAGTTAGTGACAAAGTTTTCCTTCATATATCTCCCATGAAGGATGTGATGAGATTTAGGAAGAGAGGAAAGCTTAGCCCCAGGTATATCGGGCCATTTGAGATTCTTCAGACCATAGAGGATGTAGATTACGAGTTAGCATTACCCTCAAATTTTTCAGTCATTCATCCAATTTTTTTATATATCCATACTATGGCGCTACATTCCATATAAGTCGTATGTCATTCATTAGAACACAATGCAGTTAGAAGAGAGTTTATCCTTTATTGAGAAGCAAATTTCCATTTTAGCTTGGCATGTGAAGCAATTGAGTTCTAGAGATACTCCGATAGTTAATGTTTAGTGGAGACATTATTCTATAGATGAGGCTACGTGGTAGGTTAAGTCCGACATGCGTAGCAGTATCCCAGCTTTTTACTGATTTAGGTATTTTTCTTGTCTTTAGTTTGAGAATGAACTAGATTCTTAGTGGTGGATAATATAAGGACTTGATTCTATGGACTTTTCCGTTTTATTTGTTTGACCATTTTACCATTTTTCTTGGTTTCTACATGTTGTTTTTGGAGTGCAGGGATGGCTTACATGGTTTTTGATGCGATCAAGAGTGATTTGTGCGAGTTTGTGGTTTTATAGGTCAAGAAGGCCCTATAGTTGACTTTGGTCAACATTTTTTGTTCTTCGTATTGGATGGAAAAAAGGATTTATCAATAGATTTAGAATGTCCGCGTTGTTGATTCTAATTTATGGATTTTGGATCTCATTTTGTGTAATACCCCATATTACCTAGCTTAAATTAACACTCAATTCATGAGTTATCCAATATAAAAATTTTAAAATGCTCAATTTTTTTAAGTTTAGAGCCTGCGTTGTGTAGGAAATCGAATCAGTTTTCCAACGATATAAACTTTGCCTAAATCCAATAACCGGATAATAAGTTATGAATATTTTAAGTTTCGGTCGTTAAACACCATAATTCAGGGAAATATGTAATGTCCCAAAATCTGATCCCGCGATGTCACATGGTGCTCAAGGCTACAAGTAGCCCTAAGCTAACTTTTTAAGCCTGCTACTAGGTGTGAACCTTATTTCACGATAAACTAGTCAAGAAATAATGTCGTATCGTACCAAAATTGAACTGAATAAACTAAATATACTGACTGAATAGAAAATACTAAAAGTATGGAAATAAACTCATAGTCCGACAAGCCTCTACTACTAAGGAACTAGAGATTCATTGGGGCAGACCCCCAACTGACTCAGACTAAACTGAAAATAATAAATCAATTACTATGAAAGTTGGAAATATGAAGAAGTAGGCCCTCTAATCATAAAGACTCACCAACTATGGAAGCTTAGATAAAGATGCTCAAACTACTCATGCTGCTAATATTGATCACCTGAACCTACAATATAAGACAATGTAGCATATAGACATATATGTGGATCAACACTTTAAGGATGTACTAAGTACATGGCGGTGTAATGCATAAGTAAGACATCATTGTAATTAGAAAGTTAATGCATGATGGACTTGATTATCTAAAATACCAAAATATAAAATCAGGTATAATAAATCATAGCTGTAAATCTAGTGAGTCATAATGCTTAAGTATTATAAGAGCTTTTCTATCATTTTTTTCTTTTGAAACTTAGGAAATTTGGGTGCATTGGAAATCTTGGAACTTTGGGACTTAGGGATTTTATTCTAACCAACATAAACCATGTGACCTGATATGGAGTCCAACATCTTTCCCACATTGGGGAGAGTTGTTCTACTCTTGCCAATAAATAGAACCTTAACTTAAGTGATCACTATCTTAGCCCACTATGGGTGTTTAAAACATACGGTGGATAGTAGTTCTGGGGCATGAGATCTTGGAATCATACCCAACTCGATGCTCAGAACTTTTAGAAAATCCACCTTAAACTAGCATAAGGGTTTGTAATTAAAACCAATTATGCTTCTCTTCGTTTTAAATCAAAAACCATATGAATAATGTGGATTCCTATCTTAGCTTAGGATCAAAATATCAATCTTTGCTTTTGAAAGAACTAATAAAAACTTGTCAATAGGACTTGAAATCATAGACTCCTTGTAAAATTATTAACAGTACTTAAGACTCAAAGTATAAAGCTTTAATGTATCAATAATTTCGTTAATAGTTAGATTTAAACTTCGTGCTCAATAATAATCTTAAAATCTTTTGACAATCTCAGCCAAGATATTGGTATATAACTCATATTACGAATCTTATAATAGCAAACATGAATATATGTAAATTTCTTGCAATTGGAGCCTTAAATATCATAATAATATCATAAACTAAAATAATGAGGATTTGGGTATCAACCCTAACTTAAATTTCTTATGAAATCATAGAATATTAAGTAAAATTGAAACCATAATTAAGTTTTGGGCACAAGGATAAAAGGTTTACCCTTGTTCAAAACCCCACGACCTTGGATAATGAACTAGATAACAAGCTTGATTTTGAGATTCTATTCATGCTCTTCAATGATGATTCTTGAAATTCTTGAATTGGGAACTTTGAATCTTGGGAATTCTTAAGGTTGATTGAAGTTTCGGGTTTTGGTTGAGAGAAATTTTGAGGAATATATCATAAGATAGATGATAGATGATTGAAGTTTAGGGTTTTGATTAACTATATTGACTGACTGAACTGTTGGAGTCTCAGACTTAGTGTCTTTGACTCAAACTAGATGATAGATGCACCCTTTAGAGATCAGCTTTCTAGATTTAAGAGAGGATATGAAATGACTCTTGGGAGAAACTAAATTACCTGACCACTCAAGGGCTGGCTCATTGGGAAACTAAAACTTCACCACTCGGGTGCGACAATCTATGGATGCATAACAAGAATGGAGCCAATCCATACCAAGAATAAGGTCAAAGTCAACCATGTCCAATTCTATCAAATCTTCTAACATAATGATATAAAGGACAGTAATGGGACACTTTCTATAAATCCTTTTGGAAACAACCGATTCCCCTACGTATGTAGAAACTAAGAAAGACTCAAGGATCTTTTCAGAACTTATCTCAAAATTAACTACAACTAGAGGGGTCACATAAAAGAAAGTCGACCCAGGGTCCAACAAAACGTATCCATCAAAATGAAAGACACGAATTATACCAGTGACAACATCTGAAGAGCTCTCCTACTCCTGGATGAATGGTAAAGCATTGAACTAATTCCGGCGCTGACCGCCACCGGTATTAGATAATGCGCCCTGAGAAAGGGCTGGACGAGCTGCAGGAGTTGGTGCACTGATAGCCCCTATATAAGGACAAACATCTCTTTTTCCCTTCTTTGTATACGGGCACTCATTAATTCCATGACCTAACTTGTCTCAACCAAAACAACCCTTATGACCAGCCCAGCAATCACCAGGATGAGTTCTACCATACTTAGCGCATGGAGGATGATTGGGCCATCCACTTATACTATTCTGGGATCTAGGCATAGAAGACTTACCCCACTGCTCTTGTACATCATTGGGAGCGGGAGCAGTAACTGAAGATGGCACTGGTAGTGGAGGAGGACTCTTAAACTTTGAGCAATTTCCCCTTGCAAATCTTTATTAACCATACTTAAACTACCCTATTCTAGCCTTCTTATCCCTCTCTCTCTTCCTTCTAACTTTTCTGCCTCAATCTATTGGGTATGAGTTATGAATATAGCAAGATTCATATCTCTTATAAGCATGCCAGTCCTACACTCCTTGACTACCAATCCTGACACTCCAGTAAAGAACTTACTCATACTAGATCTGATGTCAGTTATCAACTCGGGATCAGACTCAAATAACTAGTTGAACTTAAGGCAGTACTCTTTCACTGTCATTGAGCCCTACCTCAGGTTCATGAACTCCTCAACCTTGGCTACCTGTAAGTCACACGGAAAGAACCCATGTATAAAAGAACAATGGAAAATTTTCCAACTCATACGGGACGCATTCTCACCCTACCTTTCTTCCACATGACGACCTAATCATAAGAAATATCTTCCAACCTATAAGAAGACAATTCTATGCTCCCCTATTCAGTAATGTGCATAAATTGGGTGATCTTTTTGACCTCATCAAGATCAGCTATGGGTCCTAGCCTACCTTTGACCCAAAGAATTTAGTTGGGTTCATTCTCATAAATTTAAAAAGTCTGGTTGTAGCTAAATCACCCCTATTTGACATTGAACTGCAGCCTGATTATTTTCTTGGACATTAGAGGTCACAACTTTGGCTGATACCTGAAAGGCAACTCAAAATTTTGCATGCGGCAGATTCTCATTTAGGGGATCAACAGGCTGGGGTGGCTGGTTATCATTCCTACGGGCATTAGCTCTACGAGGAGTCATATTCTGTCATAAAGTAACACAAGTTAATAGCAGGTAGAGATAGTTGTAAGCATAAAGGATTATGAAAGAAAGAGGATTTTCCTAAAATACTCTCTTGCCTCTTGCTCATAGATGTGGCACGCTTCACAACCATGATCTAAACTCTATGTAGCATGGCTTGTCGAACTCCCTAGGACTCTTAAACCTTAGGCACTGATACCAAGTTTATAATACCCTAGAATTTGATCCCGAGATGTCACACAGTGCTCAAGGCTACTGTATCCCCAAGCTAACCCTTTAAGCTAGCTACTAGGTCTGAACCTTAGTTCAAGATAAATTATTCAAGAAATAATGTTGAATTACACCAAAATTGAACTGAATAAACTTAAGATACTGTCTTAATAGCAAATACTAAAAGTCTATGAATAAACTCGTAGTCCGACAAGCCTCTACTGTTAAGGAACTAAAGTGTCATTAGGACAGACCCCCAACTGACTCAGAATAAAGTGAAAATAATAAATCAATTACTATGAAAGCTGGAAATCTATAGAAGTGGGCCCTCAAATCATGAGGACTCACCAACCGTGGAATCATAGATAGAGATACTCGAACTACAGACGCTACTGAACTAAGCAACTAAACCTACGTTATAAGACAATGTAGCACATAAACATATATATGGATCAACACTTTGAGCATGTACTGAGTATATGGGGGTGTAATGTATAAGCAAGACATTATCATAATTAGTAAGTAGATGAATGATGAATGTATATGACTCACATAAGCTTGATTATCTAAAATACCAAAATATAAAATTAGGTATAACAAATCATACTTGTAAATCTAGTGAGTCATAACGCTTAGTCTTATAAAAGATTTTCTATCATTTTTTTCTTTAAAAACATAGGAACTTTGGGAGCTTAGGAAATCTTGGAACTTTGGGACTTCGGGAGTTTCTTCAAAATGACATAAACCATATGAGCTGACGTGGAGTCCCCCGTCTTGCCCATGTTGGGGATAACTATTTTGCCCTTCCATTGGAATAGTTAACTTAAGTGATAACTATCGCAGCCTAATATGAGCGTTTAAAACCTACAATGTCTCATAGTTCTGGGGTATAAGACCTTTGAATTCATACCCAACTCGGTGCTAAATACTACTCCCATACTTATAGCTCAAAACTTTTAGGAAATCTACCTTAAAATAGCACAAGGGTTCATAATTAAAACCAATTATGCTTGTCTTTGTTTTAAATCATAAACTGTATGAATAATGTGGATTCCTATCTTAGCTTAGGATTAAAATATCTATCTTTGCTTTTGAAAGAACAAATCAAACTTGTCAATAGGACTTGAGATCATAGTCTCCTTGTAAAATCTTCAATAGTATTTACGAATCGAAGAATAAAGCTTTAATATATCAATAATTTCATCAATAATTAGATTTAAACTTTATGCTCAGTAATCATCTTAAAGGATTTCAATAATCTCAGTCAAGATAATGATATATAACTCATAATATGAATCTTATAATAACAAACATGAATATATGTAAATTTCTTGCAATTGGAGCCTTAAATATCATAATAATGTCATAAACTAAAATAATAAGGATTTGGGTATCAACCCTAACTTAAATTTCATGGGAAATCATAGAATATTATGTAAAATTGAAACCATAATTAAGTTTTGGTCACAACTATGAAAGGTTTACCCTTGTTCAAAACCCCACATACCTTGGATGATAAACTAGATGAACAAGCTTGCTTTTGAGATTCTATTCATACTCTTGAATGATGATTCTTCAAATTCTTGGATTAGGAACTTTGAATCTTGGGCTAATTTTGAAAAATAATGAGGAATCTTGGGGATTCTTGAGGTTGATTAAAGTTTAAGGTTTTGGTTGAGAGAAATTTTGAGGAATATATCATAAGATGCTTGAACAAGATTTAAATCTTGTGTTTGGACGGATTTAGGGGTAGAAAAAAAGTCAAAAATACCCTTTTTAACTTCTAAAACAAATAGGAAAAATGAACAGGGGTCCTGATTTAATGGTCCCCATGACGTGCCACTATCACGGGGGCTCACTGGAATTTGACGAGTGGGAAATTGGGATCTCCCTTATGCGGATCTATTGCGTTGTCCCACTGGATTTTGACAATTGCGACCTGGAACATCAACGCCACACACCCCATAACGGTGCTCTATAGAAATTCCATTTTTTCCTTCGGCACGATGCTTCATTGTATCATTGTATACTAGAATTCGAAAATTGGGAAAATGGACCTCTCCATGACACGCCAATATCGTGGAGGTCCACTCAAAATTAACAAAATAGAATTTGGACCTCGCCGCGATGCACCAACATCGTAGTGGTCCACTAGAAAGTGACAATTATGGAATTGTCCTTCACCGCGATGCGGTGACTGCCCAGTTGGTACATTGTCAATTTAAAAATACTCTAACTTCTTTACCAAGTGCTGGATTCGGGCGAATTTGGTATTCAACTTAAGCTTATTCAATTTCCCACACAATAAAAAGTCGAAATCTAAAGAATTTTATATAAAAGAAATATTACTCCTTTTGGTAGATATCCCTTAACATTCTAGGAACAATTTTAAGCTAGAAAAAGGTTAGGGTATTTCAATATCTCCCCCTTGGAAACATTCGTCCTCAAATGTGGCTAGAGAAATTGAGATGCTTAAAATTGAGGCCATAGCTAGCATATACAACTAAAAGCTTGCCTAAACTGATTTCAATTTCATGAACTATCGAAGGAATGACTATATAAAGCTGAAACTTAGGCTAAAAAGAGATGATCTGAGGAAACTTGTTAACTTAAACTAAATTTGAATATGCAGCGAAAAGATGAGGGTACTTGGCCCGCATATCTTCTTCTGCTTCCCAAGTGGCTCCCTCTACGGATTGATTTCTCCAAAGAACCTTAACTAATGGGGCTTCTTTGTTCCTTAGTCTACGAGTCTGATGGTCAAAGATCTAAACTGGAATTTCTTCATAAGAGAGGTTATCATGAACCTCTGTACTTTCTAAGGTTACTACAACCGCTGGTTTACTAATACACTTCTTCAGCAAAGACACATGGAATATAGGATGTACGGATGATAAATTTATAGTCAACTCAAGCTCATATGCCACCTCACCAATACGGCTCAAAATCCAGAAAGGACCTATATAACGAGGACTATGCTTCCCCTTCTTGCCAAATCTCTTTACCCCTTTCATTGGTATAACTTTCAAATACACAAGATCATCAACCTCAAACTCAAGATCTTTTGTTCTTACGTCTGCATAGTATTTCTGACAACTCTGGGATGCTTTGAATCTCTCTGTAATTAACTGAACTTTCTCCATGGCTTTAAACACCATGTTAGGCCCAATTAATGCATCCTCACCCACTTCAAACTAACTAACCAGTGATCTACATCTCCACAAATAGAGAACCTCAAACAGAGCCATCTGAATACTAGCATAATAACTATTATTCTAAGCAAATTCAATCAGTGCAAAATACTCATCCCAACCACCTTTGAAATCAAGAACACATGATCTCAACATATCTTTTAAAGTGTGAATGGTACTCTATGCCTGACTATCTTTTTGCGAATTAAAAGATGAACTAGGATGAATTTGGGTACCAAGACCCTTCTAAAAAGCTTTCCAAAATTGAGAGGTAAACTGAGTACCACTATCTTTAAGGATGGACAAAGGAACTCCATGCAATCTAACCATTTCTTGGATATACATCTTAGCATAATCTTCAGCTTTATAAGATGTATGAACTGGCAAGAAATGCGCTAACTTAATTAATCTATCCACAATAACCCAAATCGAATATTGATGACAACGCAAATGAGGTAACCCTATTACAAAATCCATGTTCACCTCTTCCTATTTCCAAGTAAGAATAATGAACTCTTGCAAAACACTAACACGTCATTCGTTCTCTACTTTAACCTGTTGGCACATTGCACACTTAGCTACAAACTATGCTATATCTCCCTTCATACCAATCTACCAATAGATTTACCACAAGTCTCAGTATATCTTAGTAGCACCAGGGTGAATGGAATAATGCGCACATGTGCTTTAGTCATAATACTCAGCCTCAAATCATAAAGACATGGTACACACAATGTACTCTAGTATCTCAGCACACCATCTTCACCTTGGGAGAAAACCTCTACCTTTAACTGACTCCTTCAACTTAACTAGGATGGGATCCTACTATTGTTTCTCCATTACCTCAGAAACTAAGGAAGATTCTGCACTACTCTACATCTAAACACTACCCTCAGCCAAATCAACCAATCTAACACCCAACCTAGCCAAACGGTACACTTCCCAAGCTAACTCTTTCTTATTATTCTCCACATGGGTAACACTGCCCATGGACAATCGACTAAGGGCGTCTGTCACTACATTGGCCTTGCCCGCATGATAAAAGACACTCATGTCATAATCATTCAGCACTTATAACTACCTTATCTGATGGAGATTTAAATCTCTCTGAGTAACCACATATTGTAAGCTTTTGTGGTCCGTAAACATAGCAATATGCACACCATGCAGGAAGTGTCTCCCAGATTTTCAAAGAAAACACCACACCAGGTAATTCAAGATCATGGGTTGGGTAATTCTATTTATGAGGCTTATGCTTTATATAGGCATAGGCTATGACCTTACCTCTTTACATCAAAACTTAACCCAAACCAACTCTAGAGGTATCACAATAAACAACAAAACCATCAGTACCATCAGTTAATGCTAAGACTGGGGCTGAAGTGAGTCGAGTCTTTAACTCTTGAAAACTCTTTTTGTAGGAATCTAACCACTAAAACATAACCTTCTTCTAAGTCAATCAGGTCATAAGATATGAAATGGATGAAAAACCCTCAACAAAAAGTCTATAATAGTTGCTAAACCCAAAAAACTCCCAATGTCTGATGGAGAAATAGGTCTAGGATAGTTTTTTATGGCTTCTATCTTTTGGGTATCAACTCTCATACCCTCACTGGAAACAGTATGATCGAGAAAACAAACTGACCTTAGCCAAAATTAACATTTGTAAATTTGGAAAAAATAGGTGATCTATAAGAGTTTGCAACACCATTCAGATGTGGTCTGCATTATCATCCTCACTACAAGAGTAGACAAGAATATCATCAACAAATACTATGACAAACATGTCCAAATACTATTTAAACACTCTGTTCATGTGTACCATAAAATCTAATAGGGCAGAGGTTAGCCCAAAGGTCATGACTATAACCATAGAGGGTTCTAAAGGTTGTCTTCAGAATATCACATTTTCTTACTTTAAGTTGTTGATTGCTAAATGTAAGGTCTGTCTTTGAGAAATAACTCGCACCTTGGAGTTGGTCAAATAAGTCGTCCATTCTAGGAAGAGGACATTTTTTATTGACTGTGACTTTATTTAATTGACTATAGTCAATGTACATATGCAAAGAACTATCTTTTTTTTTGCACGAATAGGACGGGAGCTCCCCATGGAGAAACACTAGGTCTTATGAAACCTTTGTTTAGAATATCTTAAAGCTGCTCTTTCAACTACTTAAGTTCGATAAGAGCCATAAGATATGGAGGAATGGAAATAGGTTGAGTATCAAGAAGAAGATCAATTCCGAATTCTATGTCCTTATCGAGAGGTACCTCTAGAAAATCTTCAGGAAAGACATCAGGAAACTCAAAAACTATACTAACTGACTGAACTGTTGGAGTCTTAAACTTAGTGTCTTTGACTCAAACTAAATAATAGATGCATCCTTTAGAGATCAACTTTCTGGTTTTAAGATAGGATATGAGATGACTCTTGGGAGACACTTAATTAGCTGACCACTTAAGGGTTGGCTCATTGGGAAACTGAAACTTCACCACTCGGGTACGATAATTTATTGATGCATAACAAGAATGGAGCCAATCCATATGAAGAATAATGTCAAAGTCAACCATGTCTAATTCTATCAAATCTGCTGACATGATCTTATAAAGGATAGTAATGGTACACTTTCTATAAATCCTTATTGCAACAAATGATTGCCCTACTGGTGAAGAAACTAAGAAAGGCTCAAGGATCCTTTCAGAACTCATCTCAAAATTTACTACAACTAGAGAGGTGACATAAAAGAAAGTCGACCCAGGGTCCAATAGTACATAAACATTAAATTGGAAGAAATGAATCATACTACTGACAATATCTTGAGCTCTCTGCTGATCCTGGTGGGATGGTAAAGCATAGAACTAATTATAGAGCTGACCACCACCGGTACTGGATAATATGCCTTGAGGAGGGTCTAGGTGAGCTGCAGGAGCAGGTGCACTGGTTGTTGTTTTGCTGTTTAGCATATGCGCACTCTCTAATTCCATAACCTAAGTTACCACTACCAAAACAACCCTTCTGACCAGCCAAGCACTTACCAGGATGAGTTCTACCAGACTTAGCGCATGGAGGATAATTGGGCCTACCACTTACATTATTCTAAGATCTATACATAGAAGACTAACCCCACTACTCCTGTCCACCTCTGGGAGCGGAAGCACAAGTTAAAGATGATGCTGGTAATGGCAGACGACTCTGAAACTACAAGAAATTTCCCCCTACAGACCTTGATTGACCATACTCAAACAACCCAATCCTAGCTTTATTATTCCCTTTCTCACTTCCTTTCAACTTTTCTGCCTCGATCTTTTAGGCATTAGTTATCAATATAGCAAGATCTATATCTCCGATAAGTATGGTAGTCCTACACTCCTTGACTACCAATCCTGACACTTCAGTAACAAACTTACTCATACTAGATCTGGTGTCAGCTATCAAATCAGGATCATACTTAGATAACTGGTTAAACTTAAGGCAGTACTCCTTAACTATAATTGAGCCCTGCCTCAGGTTCATAAATATCTCAAACTTGGCTTCGTACAACTCACGCGGAAAGAACCTATCTAGAAAAGCATTCTGGAATATTCGCCAACTCATGGGGGATGCATTCTCACCCTTACCTTTTTTCCACGTGACAACCCAATTGTAAGAAACATATTTCAACATATAAGAAGCCAATTTTATGTTCACTTATTCAGTAACATGCATAACCTAGGTGATCTTTTTTACCTCATCAAGATACAACTGTGGGTCCTCAGCTATCTTTGACCCAAATAATTTGGGTGAGTTTATTCTCGTAAAGTCAGAAAGTCTAGCTACAGCTAAATCACCCCTTAGTTGATGCAGAATTACAGCCTGATTATTGGCTTGAACATTAGTGGTCAAAGCTTGGGCTAATGTCTAAAAGACAGCTTAAAATTCAGCATGCGAAATATTCTTATTTAGGGGATAAATAGGTTGGGGTGGCTGGTTGTCATTCCTACAGGCATTAGCTCTGTGAGGAGGTATATTCTGTCATGAAAGAACATAAGTTAATAGTAGGTAAAGATAGCTGTAAGCATGAAGGATTGTGAAAGAAAGAGAGGATTTTCCTAAACCACTCCATAGCCACTTGCTTATAGATGTGGCGCGCTTTACACCCATGATCAAGACTCGACGTAGCACGGCTTATCCGTATACCTAGGACTCCTTAAACCTTAGGCTCTGATAACAAGTTTGTAATGCCCCAGAATCTGATCCCGAGATGTCAAAAGGTACTTAAGGCAACAAGTAGCCCCAAGATAACCCTTTAAGCCCGTTACTAGGTCTGAACCTTACTTCATGATAAATTAGTCCAGAAATAATGTCGAATCATACCAAAACTGAACTAAATAAACTAAAAATACTATCTAAATAGCAAATACTGAAAGTATATAAATAAACTCATACTCCGACAAGCCTCTACTATTAAGGAACTAGAGAGTCATTAAGACAGACCCCTAATTGACTCAGACTAAACTGAAAACAATAACTCAATTACTATGAAAGCTAGAAATCAGAAGAAGTAGGCCCTTAAATCATGAGGACTAACCAACCATGGAAACGTAGATAGATATGCTCAAACTACTCACGCTGGTGATACTGAGAACCTAAATCTACGTTATAAGACAATATTACACATAGACATATATGTGGATCAACACTTTCAGAATGTACTGAGTATATGGGGTAAGAAAGTAAATGCATGCTTGATGTATATGACTCACATAAACTGGATTATCTAAAATACCAAAATATAAAATCAGGTATAACAAATCATGCTTGTAAATCTAGTGAGTCATAACGCTTAGTGTTATAAAAGCTTTTCAATCTTTCTTTTCATTCGAAACTTAGGAACTTTAGGAGCTTAGGAAAACTTAGAACTTTGGGACTTAGGGAGTTTCTACAAACTAACATAAACCATGTGAGATTGCATGGAATCCAACGTCTTGCCCGCACTGGGGAGAGCTGTTCTACCTTTCCCATCGGAATAGAACCTTAACTTAAGTGATCATTATCTTAGCTTAATATGGGTATTTAAATCCTACGGTGGCTAGTATTTCTGGGGCATGAGACCTTGGAATTCATACCCAACTCGGTGCTAAATAGTACTCCCATACTTATTGCTTAGAACTTTCAGGAAATCCATATTAAACTAGCACAAGGGTTCGTAATCAAAACCAATTATGCTTCACTTTGTTTTAAATCATATACCATATTAATAATGTGGATTTGTATCTTAGCTTAGGATCAAAATATAAATCTTTCATTTTGAAAGAACTAATCAAAACTTGTCAATAGGATTTGAGATCATAGTCTCCTTGTAAAATCATTAATAGTACTTAGGACTCAAAGAATAAAGCTTTAATGCATCTATAATTTCATCAATAATCAGATTTAAACTTCATGCTCAATAATAATCTTAAAAGCTTTCAACAATATCAGTCAAGATAATGGTATATAACTCATAATACAAATCTTATAATAGCAAACATGAATATAAGTAAATTTCTTGCAATTGGACCCTTAAATATCATAATAATGTCATAAACTAAAATAATGAGGATTTGGGTATCAACCCTAACTTAAATTTTGTGGGACATCATAGAATATTTAGTAAAATTGAAACCATAATTAACTTTTGGGCACAAGGATGAAAGGTTTACCCTTTTACAAAACCCCACATACCTTGGATGATAAACTAGATGAACAAGCTTGCTTTTGAGATTCTATTCGTGTTCTTAAATGATTATTCTTGAAATTCTTGAATTAGGAACTTTTAATCTTTGGCTAATTTTGAGAAAGAATGAGGAATCTTGGGGATTCTTGAGGTTAATTGAAATTTAGGATTTTGGTTGAGATAAATTTTGAGGAATATCTCACAAGATGCTTGTAATAGTACAAAATACCTTTTTAACTTCTAAACAAAACTTGAAAAATGAACTGGGGTCCCGATTTAATTGGCCACCGTGACGTGCCACTATCGTGGTTGCTTACTAGAATTTGATGAGTGGGAAATTGGGGTCTCCCATATGTATATCTATCACGTTGTTTCAATGGATTTTGACAATTGGGACCTGGAACTTCAATGGGACGTTCCACCATCGTGGTGGTCTATAGAAATTTCATTTTGGCCTTCGGTGTGATGCACCACTATAGCATTGTACTAGTGGAATTTATCAACTGTGAAAATTGACCACTTCTCTATATATCAATATTAGGTCCATCGAAAATTGAAAAAATGTAATTCAGACCTCGCCGCAATGCGCCAATATCGCGGTGGACTACTGGAAAGTGACAATTATGAAATTTTCCACGGTGGCTGCCCAGTTAGCACACTGTCAACTAAAAAATGCTCTAACTTCTTCACCAAGGGTTGAATTTGGGAGAATTTGGTATTGATGGAAAGCTTATTCAATTTCTCACACAATAAAATGTGGAAATCTAGAGAATTCTATATGAAACAAATATTACTCTTTTTAGAAGACATCCCTTAACATTCTAGGAACAAATTTAGGCTTGAAAAAGTTCAAGGTATTACAATATCTCCCCATTGGGAACATTCATCCTCGAATGTGGCTAGCAAAATTGAGAAATTTAGCAAAAATAATATGTTTGCTAAATTTGGAAAATAACTAGTGATATATAAGAGTTTGCAACACTATTCAGAGGTGGTTTGCATGATCATCCTTACTACAAGAGTATACAAGAATATCATTGATAAAGACCATGACAAATATGTCCAAATATTGGTTGAACACTCTGTTCATGTGGTCTATGAAAGCTACTGGGACATTGGTTAGCCCGAAGGACATGTATAGAAACTCAAAATGACCATACCAGGTTCTAAAACTTGTCTTCAGAATATCATATTTCCTTACTTTAAGTTGTTGATTGCCGGATCTAAGGTTTATCTTTGAGAAATAACTCATACCTTGGAGTTGATCAAATAAGTTGTCAATTCTAGGAAGAGGTTATTTGTTCTTGACTGTGACTTTATTTAACTAATGATAGTCAATGCACATGCATAAAGAATAATCTTTCTTTCACGTGAATAAGACGGTAGTACCCCATGGATAAATACTAGGTCTTATGAAACCTTCGTCTAGAAAATCTTTGAGCTGCTCTTTTAACTTCTTAAGTTCGGCAGGAGCCATACGATATGGAGGAATAAAAATAGGCTTAGTATGAAGAAGAAGATTAATTCCAAATTCTATATCCCTATTGGGAGGTACCCTTGGCAAATCTTCGGGAAAGACATTAGGAAACTCATTAACTATACTGACTGACTGAACTGTTGGAGTTTCTGACTTAGTGTCTTTGACTCGAACTAGATGATAGATGCACCCTTTAGAGATTAACTTTCTGGCTTTAAGATAGAATATGAAATTACTCTTGGGAGACACTGAATTACCCAACCATTCAAGGACTGGCTCATTAGGAAACTGAAACTTCACCACTCAGGTCTGACAATCTATGGATGCATAATAAGAATGGAGTCAATCCATACCAAGAATAAGGTCAAAGTCAACTATGTATAATTCTATCAAATCTGCTAACATAATCTTATAAAGGACAGTAATGGGACACTTTCTAAAAATCCTTTTGGCAATAATTGATTCTCTTACTAGTATAGAAACTAAGAAAGGCTCAAGGATCCTTTCAGAATTCATCTCAAAATTAACTGCAACTCAAGAGGTCACATAAGAGAAAGTTGACCTTTGGTCCAAAAATACGTAAACATCAAAATGGATGACATGAATCATACCAGTTACAACATCTGAAGAGCTCTACTGCTCCTGGAAGGATGGTAAAGCATAGAACCAATTCTGGCACTGGCCACCACCGGTACTGGATAATGCGTCCTGAGAAGGTTCTGGGCGAGTTGCAGGAGCTGGTGCACTGGTAGCCCCTATCTGAGGATAAACATCTCTGTTTCCCTACTTAATATATGGAACTCTCTAATTCAATGACCTAACTTTCCATAACCAAAACAACCCTTCTAACCAGCCAAGAACTCACCAGGATAGTTCTACCATACTTAGCGCTTGGAGTATAATTGGGCCTACCACTCACACTATTCTGGGATCTAGACATAGAAGACTTACCCCACTGCTCCTGTCCATCTCTGGAAGTAGGAGTACTAGATGAAGACAACACTGGTAATGGCGGATGACTTTAAAACTACAAGTGATTTCCCACTGCAGACCTTGATTGACCATACTCAAAATGCCCAGTTCTAGCCTTCTTATTCCCTCTCTCTCTCTTTCTTTCAAATTTTCTGCCTTAATTTATTAGGAATAAGTCATCATTATAGCAACATCCATATCTCTAATAAGCATGGAAGTCCTACACTCCTTAACTACCAATCCAAACTCTCTAGTAACGAACTTACTCATACTAGATCTGGTTTTAGTTATCAATTCGAGAGTATACTTAGATAATTGGCTAAACTTAAGGCAGTACTCATTTACTGTCATTGAACCCTGCTTCATATTCATGAACTCCTCAACCTTTGCATCCTGTAACTCACATAGAAAGAACCTATCTAGAAAAGCATTATGGAATATTTGCCAACTCATGGGGGAGGTATTCTCACCCCTACCTTTCTTCCATATTACAAACCAATTATAAGCAACATCTTCCAACCTATAAGAAGCTAATTCTATGCTCTCCGATTCAGTAACATGCATAACTTAGGTAATTATTTTCATCTCTTCAAGATACAATTGTGGGTTCTTGCGTACCTTTGACCCAAAAAATTCGGACGGGTTCATTCTCATAAAGTCATGAATTCTTTCTGCAGCTAAAGCACCCCCTAGTTGATGTGGAACTGTAGCCTGATTATTGGCTTAAACATTAGCAGTCATAGCTTGGGCTAATGCCTAAAAGGTAGCTTAAAATTTGGCATGCGACATATTCTAATTTAGGGGATCAACAGGCTGGGGTGGTTGGTTATTATTCCTAAGGGCATTATCTCTATAAGGAGGCATATTCTGTTAAGAAAAAGCATGAGTTAATAGTAGGTAGAGATAGTTGTAAACATGAAGGATTATGAAATAAAGAGAGGATTTTCCTAAAACGTTCCATAGCCTCTTGCTCATATATGTGGTGCACTTCACACCCATGATCAAGACTATATGTAGAGTGGCTTGTCCAACTCCTTGGGACTCTTTAAACCATATGGTCTGATTCTAAGTTTGTAATTCCCCAAAATCTAATCCAGAGACATCATATGGTGCTCAAGGCTACAAGTAGCCCCAAGATAACCCTTTAACCCCGCTACTAGTTCTGAATCTTACTTCATGATAAATTAGTTAAGAAATAAGGTTGAATCATACCAAAACTAAATTGAATAAACTGTACATAGTGTTTAAATATCAAATACTGAATGTCTATAAATAAACTCGTAGTCTGACAAGCCTCTACTGTTAAAAAACTAGAGAGTCATTGGGACAGACTCCCAACTAACTTAAACTAAACTTAAAATAATAAATCAATTACTATAAATGCTAGAAATGTAAAAAAGTAGGCCCTCAAATCATGAGGACTCACCAACTGCGAAAACATAGATAGAGATGATTGAACTACTCACGCTGCTGATACTAAGCACCTGAACCTACATTATAAGACAATTTAGCACATAGACATATATGTGGATAAAAAATTTGAGCATGTACTGAGTATATAGTGGTGTAATGCATAAGTAAAACATCATCGTAATTAGAAAGTAAATGCATGTTGGATGTATATGACTCACATAAGCTTGATTATCTAAAATACCAAAATATAAAATCAAGTACAACAAATCATACTTGTAAATCTAGTGAGTCATATCGCTTTGTCTTATAAAAGCTTTTCTACCATTCTTTTCTTTCAAAACTTTGGAACTTTGGGAGCTTATAAAATCTTAGAACTTTGGGACTTAGGGAGTTTCTTCAAACCAACATAAACTATGTGAACTGACATGGGATCCAACGTCTTGCCCACGCTGGGGAAAGCTGTTCTACCTTTGCCATCAGAATAGAACCTTAACTTAAGTGATCACTATATTATCCCACTATGGGCATTTAAAACCTACGGTGGCTCATAGTTTTGGAGAATAAGACCTTGGAATTCATAACCAACTCGGTGCTAACTACTACCCCCATACTTATTGCTCAGAACTTTTAGGAAATCCACGATAAACTAGCACAAGGGTTCATAATTAAAACCAATTATGCTTCTCTTTGTTTTAAATCATAAACCATATGAATAATGTGGATTCCTATCTTAGGTTAGGAGCAAAATATCAATCTTTTCTTTTGAAAGAAGTCATCAAAACTTGTCAATTGGACTTGAGATCATAGTCTCCTTGTAAAATCATCAATAGTACTTAGGACTCAAAGACTAAAGCATCAATAATTTTATTAATAATCAGATTTAAACATCATGCTTAATAATTATCTTAAATGCTTTCAACAATCTCAGTCAAGATAATAGTATATAACTCATAATACGAATCTTATATTAGCAAACATGAATATATGTAAATTTCTTGCAATTAGCCCCTTAAATATCATAATAATGTCATAATCTAATATAATGAGGAGTTGGGTATCAACCCTAACTTAAATTTCATTAGAAATCATAGAATATTCATTAAAATTGAAACCATAATTAAGTTTTAGGAACAAGGATGAAAGTTTTACCCTTGTTCAAAATCCCACATACCTTGGATGATGAACTATATGCACAAGTTTGCTTTTAAGATTCTATTCCTGATCTTGAATGATGATTCTTCGAATTCTTGAATTGGGAACTTTGAATATTGGGCTAATTTGGAAAAAGAATGAGGAATCATGGGGATTCTTGAGGTTAATTGAGTTTTAGGGTTTTCGTTAAGATAAATTTTGAGGAATATATCATAAGATGCTTGTAATATACTTAAATCTTGTGTATGGACGGTTTTGGGGGATGGAAAAAAGTCTAAAATATCCTTTTTAACTTCTAAATATAACTGAAAAAATGAACTGGGGTCCAGATTTAATGGGTTACCGGAACGTGCCACTATCGCGGTCACTCACTGGAATTTGACGACTGGGAAATTGGGGTCTCCTATACGCGGTTCTATTGCATTGTCCCACTATATTCTGACAATTGGGACCTGGAACTTCAACACGATGTGCCACCATCACGGTGCCCTATAAAAATTCCATTTTTGCCTTCGGCGCAATGCGCCACTATAGCTTTGCATGACTGGAATTTGACAATTGGGAAAATGGACTTTTCCGCGACTCGCCAATATTGTGGAGGTCCACTGGAAATTGACAAAATAGAATTTGGACCTTGATGTGATGCACCAAAATCGCGGTGGTCAATTGGAACGTTACAATTATGAAATTGTCCCTCACCACGTTGCGGCGACTGTCCAGTTAGCACACTGTTAACATAAAATGCTCTAACTTCTTCACCGAGTGCCGCATTTGGGTGAATTTGGTATCGATGGAAAGCTTATTCAATTTCCCACACAATGAAAAGTAAAATCTAGAGAATTCTATATGTAACCAATATTACTCATTTTTTAAGACATCCCTTAATATTTTAGGAGCAAATTTAAGCTAGAAAAAGTTTAGGGTATTACAATATCTTCCCGTTGGGAACATTCATCCTCAAATATGGCTAGCAAAACTGAGATGTTGAATATTGAGGCTATAGCTGGCATATACAGCTAAAAGCTTTCCTAAACTGATTTCACTTGCATGAACTATCGAATGAATGGCTATATAAAGCGGAAACTTAGACTGAAAAGAGCTGATCAAAGGAAACTTGTTACCTTAAACTTAATCTAAATATGCAGCGAAAAGATAAGGGTAGTTGGTCTGCATATCTTCTTCTACTTCCAAAGTGGCTCTCTCTATGGATTCATTTCGCCAAAGAACCTTAACTAATGGGACTTCTTTGTTCCTTAGTCTACGAGTATGATGGTCAAGGATCCTAACTAGAATTTCTTTATAAGAGAGGCTATCATGAACATCTGTACTTTCTAAGGTTACTACAACCACTGGATTACTAATGCACTTCTTCAACAAAGATACATGAAATACAGGATGTACGGACAATAAATTTGTAAGCAACTCGAGCTCATATGCCACCTTCCCAACATGACTAAAAATCCAGAAGGGACCTATATAACGAGGACTAAGCTTCCCCTTCTTTCAAAATTTGTTCACCCCTTTCATGGCTAAAACTTTCAAATACACAAGATCATCAAACACAAACTCAAGATCTCTTCTTCTTACGTCTTCATAGTATTTCTAATGACTATGGGCTACTTTTGATCTCTCTCTAATTAAATGAACTTTCTCCATGGCTTCAAACATCATGTATGGCCCAATCAAAGCGGCCTCATCCACTTCGAACCAACCAATCGGCGATCTACATCTCCGCCCATAAAGAGCCTCAAATGGAGCTATGTAAATACTAGCATGATAACTATTATTATAAGTGAACTCAATCAGTGGCAAATGCTCATCCCAACTACCTTTGAAATCAAGATCACAAGCTCTCAACATATCCTCTACTGTCTGAATGGTCCTCTCTTCCTCACCATCTGTCTACGGATAAAAAGCCGAACTAAGATGAATTTATGTACAAAGACCCTTCTAAAAAGCTCTCCAAAACTTAGAGGTTAACTAAGTACCCTTATTTGAGATGATGGACAAAGGAACTCTATACAATCTAACCATCTCTCGGATATACATTTATTCATAATCCTCATCTGTATAGGATGTATGAACTAGCAAGAAATGCGCTGACTTAGTCAATCTATTCACAATAACCTAAATCAAATCATGATGATGACGCAAATAGGTAACCCTATTATAAAATCCATGTTCACCTCTTCCCACTTCCAAGTAGGAATACGAAACTCTTGCAAAACACCACTAGGCCTTTGGTACTCTACTTTAACCTATTGACACATCACAAACTTAGCTTCAAACTTTGTTATATATCTCTTCATACCACTCCACCAATAGATTTCCTGCAAGTATCAGTATATCTTAGTAGCACCAGGGTGAATGGAGTAACACGCACCATGCGCTTCAGTCACAATCCTCTGCCCTAAATCATTAACACATAGTACACGCAATCTACTCTAGTATCTCATCACACCATCTCCTCCTTGGGATAAAACCTCTATTTTTTGGTCTTTAATGGACTCCTTCAACTTAACTAAGATGGGATTCTAATATTGTTTCTCCTTTACCTCAAAAACTAAGGAAAATTCTGCACTTCTCTATACCCAAATGCTACCCTCAGCTGAATCAACCAATCTAACACCCGACCTAGCCAAATGGTGCACTTATCGAGATAACTCTTTCTTATCATTGTCCATATGAGCAACACTACCCATGGACAATCTACTAACGATGTCTGCCACTACATTAGCCTTGCCTAGATGATACAAGACACTCATGTCATAATATTTCAATAGTTCTAACCACCTTCTCGAATGGAGATTTCACTTCCTCTGAGTAAACACATATTGTAAGGTTTTGCAATCCATGAACACATCAACATGCACACCATATAGGTAGTGTCTCTAGATTTTCAAAGCAAACACCACAATAGCTAATTCAAGATCATGGGTTGGGTAATTCTTTTCATGAGGCTAAAGCTTTCTAGAGGCATAGGCTATGACCTTACCTCTTTGCATCGAAACACAATCCAAACACAATCAAGAGACATCATAATATATAATAAAACAATCAGTACTATTAGTCAATGCTAAGACTAGGCTTAAGTATGTCGAGTCTTCAACTCCTGAAAAATCTTCTCGCAGGAATCTGACCACTGAAACTTAAACTTTTTCTGAGTCAATTGGGTCATAAAAGAGGCAATAGATTAAAACCCCTCCACAAAACATCTGTAATAGCTAGCTAAAACCAAGAAACTCCTAATGTCTGATGGAGAAGTAGGTTTAGGCCAATTCCTTATGGCTTCTATCTTTTGGGGAACAACTCTAATACCCTCACTGGAAATAATATGACCAAGAAAAGCAACTGACCTTAGCCAAACTACATATTTGCTAAATTTAGCAAACAATTGGTAATCTATAATAGTTTGCAACACTATTCAGAGGTAGTTTGCATGATCATCCTTACTACATGAGTATACAAGAATATCATCGATAAAGACAGTGACAAATATTTCTAGATACTATTTGAACACTTTGTTCATATGGTCTATGAAAGCTACTCGGGCATTGGTTAGCCCAAAGGACATAAATAGAAACTCAAAATGACCATTTTAGGTTCTAAAGAATGTCTTCAAAATATAACATTTCCTTACTTTAAGTTGATGATTGTCGAATCTAAGATCTATCTTTGAGAAATAACTTTCAACTTAGAGTTGGTCAAATAAGTCATCAATTCTAGGAAGAGAATATTTGTTCTTGATTGTAAATTTATTCAACTGACAATAGTCAATGCACGTACACAAAGAGCCATCTTTCTTTCGCATGAATAGGATGGGAGCGCCCCATGGAGAAGCACTAGGTCCTATGAAACCTTTGCCTTAAAGATATTTGAGTTGCTCTTTCAACTCCTTAAGTTCAGCAGAAGTTATACGATATAGAGAAATGGAAATAGGTTGAGTATTAGGAAGAAGATCAATTTTGAATTCTAAGTCCCTATCGGGAGGTACCTATAATACCCCATACATTTTCCTAGCTAATTTTATATCAAGAATGTCTATTATTAGGTTCTAAATTGAATGATGATTATTCGTTGAGGAATTGTCAATAAGCTTTCCATTGATATAAGATTTTCCCAAATCCAATAATCGGGTCAGAAGTTAAGATTATCTTACGTTCCCATCATAAAATAGTGCCATATTAGTCAGCAGCAAACCTCGCCACAAGAGGAAATGACATTTGGAAAATTCCAGTAGGGGTCCGTGATTATGGCGCATCGCACCAGGGCCTAAATTCAGAATTGTCCATTTTCCAGTATTTCAGCATGATTTCCCTTGCATTCAACCAAAGTTCCAGGTCACAAAGGAAGAGGCAGCGCGATGGCCCCCCATTTCACCATCCATCAATTTCCCAATTCTCAAAATCTTGTGACACAGTGCGATAGCATCGCGTCATGCTAAAGGTCCAATTTTGGAAATTTTTACAATTCTAAAAGACGCATCCAAGGGTTAAAAGGGTTAATTTCCTATCCCTATTTAAACCTAATAACACGTGATTTCGCTATTCTTCACCCAAAATATGCTAGTTTCTCTCAAGTTTATCTCAATAACAAGCTAAGGTTTCTACTAGGGATTCAAATTCAAGAAGGTTTCACCGTTAATCCTTACAAAATCACGAACTAAGCTATGCATGGTGTTCATTCATGGACTCATTTCATCCATGAAGACCAAGAATCCCTTTTAATAAATTGAAGTTTATGGATTTTCTTATGAATTTCATGATTGGGCTGCTCTTATTCATGTGAATAATGAGAAATTAAATTCTACTTCATGTTGGGTGATAAATTCTATGTCGGTTAAAGTATTATAGATATAGTTTCATGCAAACCTATGACTAAACCCTTGAATGATGAAATTAGAATTAAACCATAATGTTTATTTATTGTACAATGATGTTTACATGTACTATGCCTACAATCTGTTTGATTAAATTCCTAAATGAAGGAAAAGTTCCTAAATAGGATGACACCATGAAATCCCCATGTATGTACAAGTTCATGCCTATCACACATTTGATGAAATGCTTCTATAAATGTGGTATGGACTATGGTGTTAGTTGTAAGTTCAAGAAAGTTATGCTTTATTTATTTCCTTCCATAGAGTCTTGGGGTACTTGTACCTAAAACATTAGTTGTGTGCCTAAAGACAATGTCATGTTTTCATGTTACTCTCAGTCAAGCTATGAATCCTTAGACTTCAGACAGTCTTATGACTCAAGAAATCTCCATGATCTTATGAACTCCGTTAGTTGTTAGATATCAGTAGTATTTCATCAGTTAACAGGATTCAGTAATTTAACCCATGTTCAGTTTAGTAAATCATGTTCAGAGTCTATTTAGATGGGAGTAGGAATTAGCATCGAGTGACCCCAAGGATAGGAACACACACTATTAGATGAGGGTGTGATTCTTAGATGTCATCCTTGTATTCAAGAACTATGTAGCCAGCATAGGTTGAGAAATCAATACTGTTCGATGAGGGTTGATGAGGTGAATAAGCATTGTTACATAAGGTCCCTACCATTCTCGTATAGGGGATACTATAAGATAAGGGTCACCTAGAGCTTGGCTTTACCAGTGGTGCGGTATTGACACCCTTCTAATTGGGGTTACAGATTGAACCCCAACTCAGCCATAATGGCGTATCAGGGGTATGTCGGTTAGATAAATACTTCCCATAGTTTCATGTTACAGAATCAAGACTATCAAATATAGTCAATCAGTCTCAATAATAGAACTTAGATAGTTCTTTAGAATTCAGGACTGTCAGATATAGTTAAATCAGATACAGTTAGGAACTTAGATAGTTCCATCAGATTCAGGACTATTAGATATAGTCACTCATGTTATTATTAATATCAGTTATTAATATGTTAGGTTATCAGTATTCAAACTCAGTAATTATGTTATCACATTATCCGTTACAGTTACATAGTTATGTATCCAATCTCACGATCATATTAGACAGTCAGTTAGCAATAATGATGCATGTGAATCCTTGCATATAGCCTACCTCACATGTTTACTCAGAATATTCCATTATACTGATGCATTTGCGCTATGGTTCTTCCTTTTAATGTTACATCATAGGTTCAAAGACATGAGCTCTAGAGCATCAGTAGATTCCAAATATCAGCAGTTGGAGTTAGAAGTGAGTCCTCATCCTTTGAGGACATGATTATTTCTCTATTATATCATTAATTAGTTTATTAGTTTGAGTTAGTTAGAAACATATCCCATCAACTCCTTACTCAGATAGTTCAGTCAGTTACTATTATGTTTGACAGTTATTTCAGTTGTTTTGGGTATTTCATACCCCGTTTAGATGTTATGTTTTACTTTAGTTATGTGAATCTTATGGCCTTTCAGTTCATGTTTCCACATTATTCACTATATTATGCAGTATATAGATACAGATATCAGTCATGGGTTAGCTTGTGGTCCTTTGGGGTCATGAACACTGTGTAGCATTCTGAGTACCAGATTTGGGGCGTCACAAACCTGGTATCAGAGCCTAAGGTTCAATAGATTCCTAGGAAGTTTGAAAGCTCATCTAGTAAAGTCTTGTACATGGGTGTATTGCATGTCATATTTATGTGCAGGAGGCTATAAGATATTTTAGGAATAGTTTCCCTTCTTTCGATATTTATGTTGTGTCAGTGAGCATAATCTCAAGTCAATCTGTACGACTAATCTGTTTCTCATTTTCAACTATAAACATACCTCCTAAAAAAATGGAAATCAGTCAGCCCCTCAGCCTGAAGATCCTTTGGGCAATCATGTTTATCATGCAGAGTTTAGGGCCATATTCACTAATATTGCTCAGTCAGTTGCCACTTAAAATGAACGTCCATCAGTTATTTTGGCCAACCCAGTGGCCAATTCAGCCACAGATAGGATTTGGAACTTCACCCAAATGAATCCTCTGTCCTTCCTCGAGTTTAAGGTAGATGAGGACCCTCAGGAATTCATTGATTAGGTTCAGAAGGTGACAGACATCATAGGGATGACTACTATTGAGAGTGCTGAGCTAGTTGCATATCAGTTACAGGATGTGGCTCATACTTAGTTCAAATAGTGGAAGTCAGAGAGGGCAGATGATACAGGTCTTATAGAGTGGGAGAAGTTTGTCACTACATTCTTAGACATATTCTTTCCCTAAAATCTTAAAGAGGCTAAGGGGCTAGAATTCATTAACCTCAAGCAGGGAAATATGGAAGTGAAAGAGTATTCTCTTAAGTTTACTCAATTAGCCACATATGCCCCTCATGTGGTTGCAGACAGCAGAGCCAAGATGAGTAAGTTTTCTTCAGAGGTAAATGATAGCACAGTAAATGGGTGCAGATCTTTTATGCTGAATAGTGACATAACTTTAGTTAGGATTATGACTCATGCTTAGTAGATAGAGGAGCAAAAGATTAAGAATAGGGAGAAGCAGATTAAGAAAGCAAAAACAGTTAGTTTTAAATTCACTCAGCCTAAATCAAAAAGAGGAAACCATTCCTAATTTTGTCGTAAGTCATTAGTACCAACCCCTTTTTTAGCCAGTCCTCTAGTTACTAAGTTCAAGGAGGGTAACAAAGATAGAGCACCAGGATATAGGTCTTAGGGAAGTATTAGAAATGCCCAAACTAATCACCTTTGTCAGACTTGTGGTAAGAACCATAAGGGTGCTTACAGAGCTGGTAGCGCTATCTATTTTGATTGTGGCAAACCAGGACACAATGTTAGAGACTGCTCTCAGTCAGGTTATCAAAGTCATCTCCACTTTTCAACTTAGTTCAGTCACCCGAATCAGCTGGGTGCCACCACCAGCGCTACTAGTGGGCAATGCCCAAATCATCTCTATTCTTTTCAGTCCCGACAGGATTAGGAAAATTCCCTTGATATAGTTACTGGTATGTTACAGATATTTCATGTGCATGTTTACACTTTGCTAGATCCAGGAGCCTCTTTCTCTTTTGTTACTCCCTATATAGCAGGCAATTTTCAAATTTTTTCTGAAATCCTAGCAGAGCCCTTTTCAGTCTCTATCCCAGTGGGTAAAACCATCATAGCCTGGAGGGTATACAGGAACTGCCCGATTATGATATTTTAGAAAGTGACTTTAGAAGACTTAGTCGAATTAGAGATGACTGATTTTGATGTCATTCTTGGCATGGATTTCCTTCATTTCTGCTATACCCAGCCAATTGCAGAAATTAAATAGTCCAATTTCAGTTTTTGAATGAACCCGTCCTTAAGTGGAAGGGTAGTACTTCAGCATTCAGAGGTCATCTTGTTTCTTACTTTTAGGCAGAGAAAATGAAATCTAAATAATGTGTCTATCATCTTGTTCGAGTTAAGGACACTAGTTCCTAAACTCCCAGCCATGACTAGTTCCAGTTGTAGGTAAATATTCAGATGTCTTTCCCGAATATCTTCCAAGAATTTCTCTTGAAAGGGAAATAGAATTCATCATTGATCTTCTTCTTGATACTCAACCTATATATAATCCTCGATAAAGAATGGCACCAGCAGAACTCAGAGAACTGAAAGAATAATTGAACGATCTCTTAAATCAGGGATTCATCAGGCCCAGAGGTTCCCCGTGGGGTGCTTAAGTATTATTCGTGCGCAAGAAAAATGGTTCTCTTAGAATGTGTGTAGACTACCATCAACTCAATCAAGTCACGGTCAAGAACAAGTATCCTCTTCCCAGAATCAATAACTTGTTTGATCAACTTTAGGGTGCCAGTTATTTCTCTAAGATAGACCTCAGATTCAGCTATCATCAGCTCAGAGTTAGAGAATGTAACATTCCAAAAATAGCTTTTCATACTCGATATAGTTATTTTGAATTCTTAATTATGTATTTTGGTCTTACCAATGCCCCAACAGCTTTTATGGACTTGATGAATGGTCTGTTCAAGCAGTACTTGGACATGTTAGTCATAGCCTTCATAGATGATATTCTGGTCTATTCTCACAGTGAGTGTGATAATGCAGACCATCTCAGAATAGTACTTCAAACTCTCAGAGATCATCATCTATTTTCCAAATTTAGTAGTATGAATTTTGGCTAAGGTTAGTAGCATTCCTTCGCCATATTATTTCTGGTGATGGCACTAGAGTGGATCCTCAAAAGACCAAAGCAGTAAGAAATTGGCCTTGCCCTATTTCTCCATCAGATATCAGGAGTTTCTTAGGTTTGGCCGGCTATTACAGATGGTTTTTAAGGGATTTTCTTCTATTTCATCCCCCATGTCCAGGTTGACTCAGAAGAAAGTCAAGTTTTAGTGGTTAGATCCTTAAGAGAAGAGTTTTTAGGAGTTGAAAACTCGACTCACCTTAGCTCCAGTATTAGCTCTTCCAGATGATCCAAATGGTTTTATAGTGTATTGTGATGCATCCAAAATAGGTTTGGGTTGTGTCCTCATGTAGCATGGTAAGGTCATTGCCTACGCCTCCAGATAGCTTAAGCCCCATGATAGGAATTATACTACTCATGATCTTGAGTTAGCAGCCATAGTATTTTCCTTGAAGATTTGGAGGCATTATCTATACGGTGTTCACGTAGATGTGTTCGAGATCATAAAAGTCTTTAGTATGTATTTTCTCAGAAAGATGTCAATCTCTATCAGAGAAAGTGGTTAGAGCTCTTGAAAGATTATGATATAAGTGTCCTTTATCATCCAGGCAAGGCTAATATAGCGGCGACGCTCTCAGTAAAATATCCATGGATAGTGTTTCTCTTGTTGAGGATAGTAAGAATAAGTTAGCTCAAGAAGTCCATCAGTTTTCTAGACTAGGCATTCGCTTAGTCGATATAGATGAGGGTAATATATGGGTTCAGATTAGTTCAAAATCATCTCTAGTTTTTAAGGTGAAAGAAAAGAAAGATAGATATCCCAGCCTTGTCAAGTTGAAAAAGTCAGCTCAGGATCAAAAAGTAGAGGTTTTCTGCCAAGGGGGAGATGGTAACCTTTGTTGTTAGGGTTGTCTCTTTGTTCCAGGTGTAGATGACTTAAGCTAGCAAATTCTTATATAAGCACATGGTGTACGCTACTCTATTTATATCGGGGCCACAAAGATATAATGCAACTTACGAGAAATCTATTGGTGCTGTGGGATGAAGAGAGATGTTGTAGAGTTTGTGGCTAAGTGCTCTATATGTCAGTAGGTTAAGATAGAGCATTAGAAGTCTAGTGGGTCCATACAGGAGTTCAGTATTCCTACTTGGAAGTGGGAAGTTGTGAACATGGACTTCGTGATAGGTTTTCCTCAAACTCATCATCAGCATGATTAAGTCTGGGTTATTTTAGAAAGCATAACCAAATCAGCTCATTTCCCTCCAGTTCATACCTCTTATTTAGCCATGTATTATGCCAAAATATACATCAAGGATTTGGTTAGATTGCACGGTGTTCCATTGTCCATTATCTCAGATAGAGGTAACCAGTTCACCTCTTATTTCTAGAAAGTATTCCAGAAAGGGTCTTGGTACCCAAGTTCATCTTAGTATAGCCTTTGATCTTCAGACAGATGGTCAAGAAGAAAGGACCATTCAGACATTAAAAGATATGCTAAGGTAGTGTACAATCGATTTCAAATGAAGTTGGGATGACCACTTACCTTTGATTGAGTTTTTATACAACAGAAGCTATGATTCCAGTATTTAGATGGCTCTATTTAAAGATCTCTACAGTAGGAGATGTAGATCTCCAATTGGTTGTTTGAAGTTAGTGAGGCCTTAGTTATAGGTCCTAACTTGGTATTCGATGCCTTAGAAAAAGTCCAGTTGATTAGAGAAAGACTTCGGGCTGCTCAGAGCTGACAGAAGTGTTATGCAGATATTCGTAGAAAAGATCTCGAGTTTGAGATTGGTGATCATGTTGGTAGGATGATTACGTCTCACAGTTTCAGTTTCAATCTTCAGTTTAGAACTTAGTTCAGTCTTATAGAATCAGGACTATTAGACACAGTCAATCAGTATTAGTAAATCAGTTATCAGTAACTTCAGATATCAGTTACTAATTTATCAGAACTCAGTGCACAAGTTTAGAAAAGATCAATTATAGTTTATAAGTATATGTACTATATTACATACTTAGTGATTTTTGTAGTATTAGCTATCCATGTACTCTTATATTTAGCTACTTTATATTATTAAGTTAGTTATTATTCATGCATATGAACACCTGCATTCATCCTTAAATCATCTAACATAACAATATATTCTATGTATTGACCGCATACTCTTTCTTTATGCTATGATGTCTTATATCATAGGTTTGGAAGCTTAGGATCCTTACTGTGCTTGGACAAATCCAATCAGTAGTCGCGAATCCAGTAGTGAGTCCATATCTATCTAGGGCTTACTTTATTTCAGTACTTTAGTTTATCAGTAGACCAGTAGTCAGAGTTAGTTGGGGGTTTATACCATCAACTCCATTTTCAGACAGTTCAGTTACAGGCATTCAAACTAGACTAGTTCAGATAGTATTTTAGTTTTTAGATGTTTTTAATTGATGTTACATTTATCAGTATTTCAAATTTTAAACCTTATGGCATTTCAGCCTATTTTCTATATTTATTTCAGTATTACTATTGAGTTCTCACAATATATATTAGTCATAGGTTAGCTTGGGGTCCTTTGGGGTCATAAGCACTCTGTGATGCCCAGGATGTACTCTCGGGGTATTACAAACTTTGTATCAGAGTTAGGTTTAATAGAGTCCTAGGGAGTCTGAAAGTTGCATCGCGTAGAGTCTTGTACATGGGTGTGTAGTGTGCCATACTTATAGACAGGAGTCTATGAGATGTTTTAGGAAAAGTTTCCCTTCTTTCAGTATTTATGTCGTGCGAGTGAGCATGAGATCAAGTTGAACTCTCAGTTTATTCTACTTCTTCCTCTCAGTTACAAAACATGCCTCCTAAAAATACTAATGAAAGGTGAACCAAAAATCAGTTAGCACCTTAGCCCATTCAGGAAGATCTCCTGGACGAGCATGTTTCCTATGCAAAATTTTAAGCTGCATTAACTACTCTAGCCAATTCTGTAAGAGCTTAGAATGAATGGCTAGCTATTTTTCAGGCCAACCCTATGGATAATACTACTGCAGCAAGGATTTAGGACTTCACCCGAATGAATCCTCCCTTATTCTCGAGATCTAAGTTAAAAGTGGATCCACAGGAGTTCCTCGATCAGGTTCAGAAAGTCATAGATATTATGGGAGTGACTTCCAGTGATAGTGTTGGGCTGGCTACCTATCAGCTATAAGATGTTGCTCAAACGTGGGCTAAGTAGTGGAAGGTAGACAGGGACACATATGCAAAGCCGATAGATTGGGAAGAGTTTGCTACTTCTTTTCTAGATAGATTCTTTACCTTAGAGTTGAGAGAAGCCAAGGTGTTAGAGTTCATTTCTCAGGCCTTTAGATATTAGTAGTAATGTCAGTATGTTTAGAGAAGCAGTGGGAGAGGTTGATGCCCAACCCATCCTTACCTCAGTGCAAAGTATTGCACTGCAACTATCACGATACCTACTCATGCATTCCCTGTCAGTTCTATGATCATAGCTCCTGTTCGTGCATATTATCAAAAATCATCTACGCTTATAGTTCCTAGTATAAGCATTTTTAGTTCACTTAGTGTTTCAAATCACGTTTCCTAAATGCAGAAACTCCTAACTTAGGTTATGTAGCTCATCACTCATGTACTCATGCCTTACAGTGTGCTCAGTTTCTAAAACTTATGCTTTACTCCAAATGATCAGCTAAATTATTATTTTGTCATGTATATCCTCAGTTTAGATTTCTTGATAAAATCTAGAGTGTTGATGTTAATATTCTATTCCTCGGGCCTCATTTAACTATCAAGTTAAGTATAGTGTCTATTTATGCTTTAGGTCCTCATGTTTAACCTCTAGAGAACTCTCCTTATTAAATGATGTAGTGATAAGCAGTTGCTTAGGAGGGAAATAGTAGATTTTTCATGTCAAGAAAAGATTGTTGTATGCTAGTTTTGCATGAGCTTGTAGTTATGAATATAGTCTTGAATATTATGTTGATGTGAAAGTGACTAAATGCATTTCAGAGATTTGAGTAGGCTTGAACATAGTGGGAGAATTCAGTCCAGCTCAGAACTCAGTAGGTAGAGTTGTTAGTGCCCATATTACAGAATTTTTTTTCCATGTTGTGATTTATTATTCAGATGTCTTATTCAAACCATTCTAATATTTCCTTGCTCCCTAAAGTCAGTAGAACTTTATAGAAAAAGTTCAAGAAACGCCCTAGTAGAGTGTAAGTTTTTAGGATGAGTTAGTCCGTAATCCAGAAATTCAGTTTAGCAGTTAGGCGGACAAGTTCGTATGGTTTCACCGTCTTTCCACCCAGTCGTAATATTTGAAGTTTCATGAATATGACTATTCCAAGATAGAGCATCCTAGTAACTAAAAGTTTATCCCAGTTCATGTATCATGTCTTGGTTTTAGATCCCATATATTCAGTCACGATTTAGTTTGTAGGTTCCCCATGCATCGTCTTAGTTTTCCTCTAAATCCCAGCCAAGTCAACATTCTTCGGGAGACGTAATGTCCCAAGGGATAGATGCACTATAACCCCAAGCTTTTAAGTCCTAAACCTTTCAGTTTCACTTTATGTAACAAATCTAGTTTGGAGTAATGGGTACTCATAAGTTACTCATAAGTTTACCCTATTATTCCAAATCTCATCCATATGATATGTATTCAATAAATTAGTTTAGTTCATGATATTCAGTTCACACATCATATTTCAAACCAAGTCATGACCTCATGTTCTTGTTCATACATGTTCAGTAAGTGATCTCTGGTTCATTAGTATTTTTCAGCTCAAGGTGGCAGTCTTCCTTTGATTTACTCAGTTCAATGATCCAGTTATAGTTATAAACTTAGTATCCATTACCATTGCATATTCAGTCAAGCATTCATGAATCAGTTCAGCCATGTACTAATGTATTAGATATGGATATTAAGTATGAAATTCAACTTATCAGTAGCTTCAGTTATGTATTCCATGCATCAGATAAAATGTACAGTATAAGAACTCAGCATGTCAATAGTTCAGTCCAGTAGTCATGTTTCAAAGAGAATGTTCAATGTGTAAACAATGTCTACCAGTGTTTCTCATCTTAATCAGTATCATTCGAGGATGAATATTCCCAAGGAGAGATATTGTAACGACTCATATTTCCCTAGCTTAAATTAACTCTTACTTTATGAGTTATTCAATATAAAATTTTTGAAATGTTTATTATTTTTAAGTTTAGAGCCTGCCATTATATAGTAAATTGAATCATCTTTCCAACGATATAAAATTTTCCTAAATCCAATAACCGGGTAAGAAGTTATTTCTATTTTAAGTTTCAGTAAATAAATAGTGTAACTCAGGATATTAGCGCATCGCAGAGAAAGGAAAAATGGAAATTGTCAGTTTCCAGTGAGGTATCATGATACCGATGCGTCTCTCCAAAGCTTATTTTCATATTTGTCAATTTTCAGTGAGCCAACATGATTGTACCGCATCGCGTCGCGTCGAGCTTCCAGGTCTCATCCAGTATTGTAACGCGATTCAACCGCATCACGCGACCAGCCATATTCCCATTTGTCATTTTCCAGTGGCTTTACGCGATAGCAGCGCATCGCACCAAGGCCCAAAATCAAATTTTCAGTGATGAAAATTAAAAATGTTCTAGGGGTAATAGGGTCTTGATCATCTACTTTGTAATTTAGCAAAGTTTTTGATGCAACTGTATCTGGTGTGGTGGCTTTAGCGGGCAAAGGACCGCTAAAATGGTAGCCACTTTGGTGGTCCAGGTATTGCTTTAGCAGACCCTGCCAACCCAAGAAACTATCGCAAAAGGGGTTGCTTGACCACTTTAGAGGTCACCCCTTTAGTGGTCTACCCCTTTTGGGTTGGACCACTCTAGTGGTCATAGTTGAGCAGTCAATAAATGTTCCCTTCTCAATTTTTCTTCCATTTTTAAGACTTTAAGTTCGGGTTAAGAAGTGTTGGATGAGTTCTTCCATTTTTGAGCTTGAGTAAGCTCCAAACCACTATTTCAATTATTTTACTTCGATTATTGTCGTTTAAAACTCGTTAAATAGTTATTTCAATAGTGGAATTTTGGGATTTTGGCCTAGAAGGTCTAAAATGGTTTTTATTTGATTTAAATTCCATTTTTAACCCATTTTCACTTGGGTTTTCTCCTATGACTTTCTTTAATCATGGGTAAGGTTTTTATAAACTAAAATTCTGATTTTACCTTCCTTTTTTTGAAATTTCGTTTTGAGGGTTCATTTTGATCCCAATTTAAAAAAAGCAATATAGGTATCATTGTCTTTCTTTTGAGGCGTAGATTATATATTTGTATATTTTAACTGATTATGAGGTCGTTCAAGAGAGGAAAGCTCCACATTAAAGTGTTTTAGGCTTAAATTTCATCGTCATAAAGTAGGTTATGGCTTAACTTTCCTCAGACTGGGCTTGGGTAGTTAATATTTATATAAAATCATATTATGGGTATGGATAATAATAAGAAAAATAATGTTATTATTGTTATGTTCCTGTGTGGGTGTTTATGTTGTTGTTATTGGTAATTTGAGATGATAATTATTATGAGTGGCCTGTGTGGGGGCTTTATCAGATATTATTGGGCTTATATATGCATTGGTTGCTTCCTTCATGATAGAAATGCCTAAGTTAGGGTTAATATGATATTAATGATGTCTTACATGTATATTTATTCTGATTATACATTGCTTATATTGAGTCATGGATGGTTGACATATTGAGCGCATTCTAAGCTTACGTGTGTGTATATTGAATGGATTTGAGATCCTCATGTTGGTTTGATTGTGATCATTACATCCTCATATTATACATACATTCATGAGATATTGGTAACTATTGTGAAAACACTGATTTTGATTGAAATGATATACTTTTACAAAATCCTCTATCTTAACCCATGAGTTGGAAAGGAGATGTGGATATTGAGATTGGGATTGAGTGTTGAGAAAGTATATGGGTTGTGCACCCCTCATAGTTCCAACTTGGAATCATTGAGGCTCAATTGGTGTATACAGAGGTTATGTGATAACCTTAATCATATCACATCATGATCATCATCAGCACAGCCCCCCATAGGTCCTACTTGAAAGTGTTGAGGCTCAATAGGTGTATACAGAGGTTATGTGATAACCTCAATCATATCTCATCATGATCATCATCATCATTGCATTTAACACATTATGCAATTTCTGTGTTGTGACTCTTTGTGTTATTCATTACCTATATTATCTATTTTCTTTTTACGTATATGTTTAATTATTTATGCGTTATATTTAGGAACTATTAATGGAGATGGTGTGAGCTACTGTTTGGGATATTTTCTAATTGCAGGTGAAATGCTTATAGTATGTATTTATGTATGTTATTTTCTACGTTGCTCAATCGTCCTGTGATTTCTACTTAGTACTAGTGGACCATACTCATCTATACAGTGCCATTTCGGTGCTGATCCAGGTATGAGTGCACTGCGCGGATGTTGAAATCGTGAGGTGATCTTTGACAATTTGAGGTATTGGCAGTTTTATGCCATCATGATCCACCTTAGACCTTCTCCTACCCAGCTTATGCTTTATTTTGTATTTAGAGACAAACTTGTAGTTTTTCAGATTTTCAGTTGTACCTTAAGATTTACACAGTGACACAACGATTTAGGATGGGTTATAGTATCTTTATTATTCAGATTATCGCTATTATTGTACATGTATAGTTTGCCTTTGCATAAGTGTGACATGTTTGAAACATATGTATATATAATATTTTGATAAAAAATTGATTCATATAAAAAAGTTAAGACCTTTCTAGCATAGTGTCAGATGTATCAAAGATATGTATCAAAACAATATGAATCATAACGATGTATCACCAACATAAATAAGACTCATATAAAAAATAAGATTTCTTTGGCACAATGTTAGTTGTATCAAAGATATGCATCAAAAAATATGAATCATAAAATTTTTCACCAACATAAATATAATTCATATACAAAATTTTGATGACCTTTTTGATGATGTCAGATGTATCAAAAATATGTATCAAAAGAGTATAAATTATAAAAATGTATCACCAACATATATTTTTAAGGTGAATGCATGAGTACTCACACATATATATCACAGTAAGATAAATTAACTTTTCATGAATTGTTGAACATTATGTATGTATCCATGAATTGTGATGAACATTTTTTTAAATGAAAGAGATATAAATATACAGGAAAAGGTATTACTTGATACATATAAAAAAGATATATTATTCATTATAATTGACACATATAATATAAGTGATGCATATAACTACATTGTCCTATTGTTAACATCATTACAATATGTATGAATTCAGAAATATAACTTGCATTTTTTCTCATAATCACTAATCCATGTTTTTAAATGCATCAGATAAATGTATCCAAACAACATATATCTAAATAATATTTTAGAAACATAGTTGTTTGGTTTATTTTAATTTCTACTGCATATGTATCATCTAAGTTTTACAAATTCATAATGAATTATGATAACAACTACATAAATTTCAAAATTTAAAAAAAAAAAATTTATGTCCATATCATTATGAATCTTCATTATTGTTGAATTTCCTTGAACAATGTACTTCACACGAATTTCTTTCAGATATTCATAATTTTAAGGCGAGTTGATCTTGTAGCCATTAATTTTCGGTCGATGCTTTTTCGTAAATCACAATTTTATCAATTTTATAAGTCGTGTACCTGATATCAGAAACTCAAAGTTTCAAATGTCATAACAACAACCAAACAGTCGACATGATTGTAGTACATTCAATTTATCCAAGAAATGAAAATTTGGAAAAAAAAAAAAAAAGAGAAATGAAGAAATTTAACCAAATTAAAATATGAAATCGATATGAATCTGATGGATGATTTTGATTTTTCTATTACGGTTTAGATATTTTAGTGATTCTTTCAAGAACAACTAAAACGTGATTCACCTATATAAATTAATGTGATTCTGCTACTTCCTTATTTAACTAACTGACTAGTTGAAAATGTATCTAATCAAATATGTATCACGATTAAAAATATTTTTAAAAAAATACCTATAATGAGATATTATGTAATTAGGCAAAGATGTTGTAAAAAAAAATATAATTGGCTACTAAACTTATGGGATTTATATAAATTACTTATCAAGAAATTCTAAACTGGATGACTAATTTTACTATTTTACCCTTTACCCATATTAATGATATTCATTGAGCACAGGAATGGACATTAGAATTTTAACTGTTCACATTTAATGTATACTATTAATTGTAGGGTGAAATAGAAAAAAATAATTAATTCTATTCTGATTTAGTAAGCGGTCAATTAATATGAAAATTTATTTTTAATAAGATGATCAACTAAAATAGTATGGAGGGAGTATAATTTTTGTATTTTCCCAAATATTTATTACATTAGAAAACGTTTCTTCAAAATTTTTCTTTCTATTCATGCGAAAAAAGGTTTCAATATGTGTGTGTGTGTGCGCGCGCGTGTATATTTATATATATATATATATATGTGTGTGTGTGTATGTATGTATGTACGTATGTATACAAATAACGGTCATATACAATTAGGCAGTTGTTAGGTGTTGTCATATACATATATACGCACATATAAACTGTACATATAAGCTAAAAAATTAATTTTTAATTTGTATAAAATATGTTGGTTCATATTTTATACATTGCATATAGGTATACAACTATCATATGTTTCTATATAACTAAATTGTATATTTTCTAAGTTGATTCATATAAACTTTGTTTGTTCTTCTATTAGACATTAGGTATATCTCAGTTTGTACAATCAGTTATTGGAATCTTGTATAAACTAGAGAAAAACAAAATTTCAAGAAATCTCGCTCCAAAGGGGGGAGCAACGATATTGTGAGTGACTCAAAGGTATTTTGCATATACCCAAATATATATTTGTTTGAATGTATATACAATAGAGATACTTATATCTATATACCTTTTTTCTATTAGTTTACACACAAGTATGTAAACCATTTTAATCTTTTAATGTATATATGAATACAAATAGTTGTCATATACAATTAGACAGTTGTAATGTATTGGTATATACCTATACATACATACATATATATATATATATATATATATATATATATAAGTCGTATAATCAGTTTTTGATTTATATAAAATATTTATAATCAGTTTTTGATTTCTATAAAATACGTTGGTTCATATTTTCTACATTACATATAGGTATACAACTATTATGTCTTCGTATAAAACTCAAAGGTATTTTGTATAAATTATATTTAGTCATAAAGTGAATTTTTTTGTGTATTTCTATTTGTGCGTTTGTATTTTTATATTTATTTTTTATATTTCTTTCAAGTAAAAGTTGAATTTGTATACATTTATACATTTAAATTTGTATATTTATACATATAATATGAATTTATACTTTCAAATTTGTATCAATTCGCATTTATTTTGAAGATATGAGTTGTAAGTGTTTTTATTTGTATTTGAATGTTAAATTTAGAGATAATTTTCATTTGTATCAATTTTACATTTGTATTTTCATTCATAGCTAATTTTCGTGGATAAATACAATGACATTATTTTTTAAATTCTGAAGCCATATGCAAAAATCAGAGGAATTTTAGTTTGAATTCTCTTTCTGTATTTCGATCATTAAAAGGTAAGCTATAACAGTTCATGCAGAAAAAAAAAGAAACAACAGATTTGAAAAATATATGTTTGAGGGAAAAAATAAAGTGAATCACTCTCCTTTTCTTTTTTACCCCTAAACATAAATGAAATAGTAATAAAATCTGTTAGTTAATATTTGTATATTAGAGTTCTAAATACAGTTAATCACTAACTACAACAACAACAACAACAAACCCAGTGTATTCCCACTTAGTGGGGTCTGGGGGGGGTAAGATGTACGCAGTCCATACCTCTACCTCTGATGAAGTAGAAAGGCTGTTTCCGAAAGACCCCCGGCTCAAGTCACGAGATATCACACAAACACATAGTACAGCACAGCAGCAGATGACATAACATAGATACGGCACCCATAGGGAATATAAAACAGAGTAAAGCAGGAATGCAGGAATAATAAAGCAGAGGAAAGCACACAGATTCGTAATAAACATGGAACACGGAACACGAAACACTGAATACAGAATCATAACAGGAATACACCCCCACCAATTAATTCCCTACACTAGCGACCCGAACTGGCCCTAATCCTCTGCCGTAATTCGAATCTTCCAGCCCTTCCTATCTAGGGTCATGTCCTCGGTGAGCTGTAACTGTTCCATGTCCTGCCTAATCACCTCACCCCAGTACTTCTTCGGTCTACCTCTACCCCGTCTAAAACCATCCAACGCTAGCCTCTCACACCTACGGACCGGGGCATCCATGCCCCTCCTCTTCACGTGTCCGAACCATCTCAATCGTGCTTCCCGCATCTTACACTCCACTGAAGTCACACCAACCTTCTCCCGGATAGTCTCATTCCGAACTCTATCCCCTCGGGTCAGTCCACACATCCAGCGCAACATCCGCATTTCTGCCACCTTCATTTTTTGGATGTGGGAGTTCTTAACTGGCCAACACTCCGCTCCATACAGCAAGGCCGGACGGACTACCACCCTATAGAATTTGCCTTTAAGCTTGGGCGGCACCTTCTTATCACACAGCACCCCCGATGCGAGTTTCCACTTCATCCATCCCGCCCCAATACGGTGCGAGACATCCTCGTCAATCTCACCGTTACTCTGGATCACGGACCCGAGATACTTGAACTTATCCCTCTTCCCTACCTCCTGTGCTTCTAGCCTCACTACTACCTCATTCTCCCGCCTCACTTCATTAAACTTACATTCCACATACTCTGTCTTGGTTCTGCTCACCCTGAACCCTTTAGACTCCAGAGTTTGCCTCCACAACTCTAATTTTTCATTCACACCCCGTCGAGTCTCATCTATCAGGACTACATCGTCTGCAAAAAGCATACACCACGGCACCTCCCCTTGGATACGCCGCGTCAACACATCCATTACTAACGCAAACAAAAAGGGACTAAGAGTAGATCCCTGATGCAATCCTGTCAGGACAGTGAAATGCTCTGAGTCTCCTCCCGCCGTCCTCACCTGGGTTTTCACTCCCTCATACATATCCTTAATTACTCGTATATATGCCTGCGGTACTCCACTCACCTCCAAGCATCTCCAAAGCACTTCCCTGGGGACTTTGTCGTACGCCTTTTCCAGGTCGATGAACACCATGTGCAGATCCTTCTTCCTCTCCCTATACTGCTCCACCAACCTCCGTACCAGGTGGATTGCCTCCGTCGTCGAGCGGCCGGGCATAAATCCGAACTGGTTTTCCGAAATAGACACTATCCGTCTCAGCCTCACCTCGACCACTCTCTCCCATATCTTCATAGAGTGACTCAGTAACTTAATCCCCCTATAGTTATTGCAACACTGAATGTCCCCCTTATTCTTATAGAGGGGGATCATGGTACTCCACCTCCACGCCTCGGGCATCTTTGCCGTCCTGAAAATTTCATTGAACAATGCAGTCAACCACCTTACACCAGCCTCTCCAACGAACTTCCAAAATTCCACCGGTATCTCATCCGGCCCCGTCGCCCTACCCCTTCGCATCCTGCGGACTGCCTGTCTAACCTCGTCTACCTTAAAACGTCTACAATAGCTAAAATCCCGACACTCCCCTGAGTGCTCCAGTTCCCCTAACACAATAGCTCTGTCCCCCTCGTCATTCAAGAGCGTATGAAAGTACGACTGCCATCTCTTCTTTATGTGACCGTCCTCCACCAACACTCTACCGTCCTCCCCCTATTACTAACTAAAATCTATAAAATATAATTACTAAAACTTAGACTAAGAAGTTAGTTAAGAAGGGTATAAGCTAGTTATACAAGAAGTTTTACTTTTTTTTTTTTTTATCTTATTTAGCAATAAATGACTTAATAAGGCACGGCTTTGGTGGGAAAAAATATAATGATTTTAAACGCTATGTTGTCATGAATTATAAATAACTGAACTAAAATCTTGGTCAGGAAAATTAATTGAAAGAAGAAAAGTTTTTGTAGGTTACTCAATGGTCGGTTATATTTGACATGCACGCATAGTTAGTCGCCTATTAGGATTTGATAGTTGCATCATATCCTAGGGTAACTCGGAGCTATGAGGACAAAGAAAATACTACATTATTCTTCCAGAGAAGATTAAAAGTAAATTGTATATTTCAATCTATATGGTTATTAAGAAATGTTGCTAGATGGTACCCTAAATTAGTATAACAATTTGATCAATCTAACACTGACTTATAATTAAATTTATGAAGTCGTACCCTATAGAGTGTCCTAACCTTTGATAAAGAATTAATTATTTGTTGTTTGATGATTAAATTTTAAAAAATCTAATTAATCAAATAAATAAATTATTAGTCCAAATGAAATAATACATATTCTTTGATAACACATAGAGTACAGCTAATAATTTAAATAAATTAAAGTTTTTTATTTGAAATAGAAAATTAAATTACATTCCTTAATTAAAATAGAAAAAATAACATAAATATACACTTTAACTTACCATGTTTACACAAATCACCACCCTTATAAAGTAATTACAAAAAATCTCAACTAAATATCTTCGTTGGATGTGTCGGGAGCTAATTATGTATCTCGATAGATCTAAGATTGAAAAAAATGTATCGGGAGCCAATCATGTATATTTACAGACATAAAATCAGAATTTTTAGTAATTATATGTCACGACCCGAATCAAGATCTTGCAGGTATCTCAAACCCACCATGGGCTGGAGACCACCCCCTTAGCCTTACCTCAAGAGCACAATAATAATAACAATAGACAACAAAAGTCAACCAAAATAGAAATAAGGATAGATAAGTCAAAAGAAAATGCTAAAAGTCAAACCAACAATCCAACCAACACTTTTCCACAAAGCCTCTAAGCCAAGAATACAAAACTAAGTTGGGACATCCCCCCAACTATGACAGTCATAATTTCCAAAATATGAAAAGAAGCCTATTACTTAGACTCGTGATGTCTGATTACGAGTTGTTAACTAGACTCATTACCTAAGAATAAGAATCCTGGTCCTTCACTATTAAAGCAACAGGTCTCACGTAATAGTTTGTTACATTACTTAATGACTCATACCCAAACTTTTTGTCAAGGGACCAAACCTTGGCTACCTCAGTGTCGTGGAAACGAGTCCCACATAATGACTTATTACGTAAGATAACAACTCGTTACCTAAGCCTTTGTCATGGCATTTTTGACTTTACTTCAGAAATTGGCCCATCTAGTAGTTTATCTCCTTGAGTGCCTAGAGTATAAGAACCTGGGGTGTCACAATAACCCCCTCCCCCCCAGGATTATTCATTCCCGAATGAAGAGTTAAGGGGCATTTAGCATGATAACAGGAAGAATGCAAACAAAATCCAAGAAAAAATTTAAATATGGTAATATGGGAAATAAAACTCATACCTCAAACATTTTGATCCAATACGGGAAACAAAAATGGGTACTAGGCTCTCATATCTTCATCAGCTTCTCATCTAACTTCTTCCACCTTTTGGTTTCTCTAAAGAACCTTCACCGAAGCTATATCCTTGATCCTCAACCTGCGAACTTGCCGATCCAATATCTCCACAGGAACCTTCTCATAAGACAACAAATTCGAATCACCAAAATCCTCCATAGGCACTATAAAAGAAGGATCAACCACACACTTTTTCAACATAGACACATAAAAAATAGGATGAATTAAAGCCAAACTCACTGGCAAAGCTAATTCATAAGTAACATTCCCAATTCCACTCATAATATGATATGGACCAACGTATCAGGGACTAATCTATTCCTTCTTCCTAAATCTCATGACTCCTTTCATAGGAGAAACCTTAAAGAACACTCAATCACTAACCTCAAACTCCAACTCCATCTACCTCACATCCACATAAGACTTTTGGTGACTCTGAGTAGTCTTAAGCCTCTCTCTAATCACCTTTACCTTCTTCATGGATTGATGAATCAAGTCAAGATCAAACAACCTAATCTCACCGACCTCAAACCATCTAATAGAAGACCTATACCTCCTACCATAAAGAGCCTAAAAAGAGCCTTTTGAATGTTATAACAATAACTATTACTGTACGCTAACTCAATAAGAGGCACACGATCAACCTAACTACCTTTAAAATCAATTGCAGAGGCCCTTAGCATATCCTCTAAAGTCTGAATGGTATGTTCCACTTGTCCATCCATTTAAGGGTGGAAAGTAGTGTTAAGATTCACCTGAGTACCCAAACCTTTTTAAAACAAATGCCAAAATTTAGAAGAAATTGTTGACTCGACACAAACTAGGGCCTTGTCGTAATGGACATCCCAAGTCCATCCAAGACTATGGACCACCCTCATTACCCAACCCAACCTTAAAATATACGTACCTTGAGTCGGATGAATTCCCAACGTATAATAAGATAGTGTTTATTACCATTCCAAACTCTAGAATAGGTCTATAACTATGACCAACCCAAACAAGTCCAACCATCTATGTCTAACCATAACCATAACCAAATCAATATAAAAGCTAAGTTCCTGTCCATACATAACGTAAAAGGATGGAACAATCATAAATTCAACCCAACAATATCATCCCCAATACCAATGCCAATACTAAGGCTGCGACTAATAGCGACACCGCCCATTCTAACCCATAGTAGCCACACAAAGCCACTAACCAAAAGAAAAATAATATCTGGTTTGGACATACCCCCAACTATAACAAAAACCAATATCCATATAATGACCAAAATATGTAAAGGCATCAGACAGGTAGAATGACCAGTTCCTACATTGTGTGGGGATACAACCTCCCAAAGATGAGTTTGTAGGTGAACGCTAGCATAAACTTAGGATAAGAATAAAATAATGTCATATAGTAAAATCAAGAAAACTGACCATATGCATACAACCATACATATATATAACTATGTCGGGAAAGAAAATTAGGTTTAATATGCACTAAAAAACCATTAACCTCAGTATGTGTAGCTTAACCATCCTAGAACAACCCATAAACTATATGGGTCCAATGTAACCCCATAAACAGGCCCCGATGTGTGTAGCCGTATGAACCAAAGATAGCATAAGAGTAGGGGATTTCTAAGTACCCTTAGCTCTCTATGATACATATGTATAGTGTACTTAGAGGATTCCTAGGTACCTCATAGTATCATAAATAGTCGCTATAACCAACCAACATGTTAGAAAACATGAGTTTCTAATATCCGTCCATTAGACTCGCACCTTTCTGGTTAGCTATCATACCTTGCCATTATTACCCAATTAAAACCATTACCATCCAACAAGCCATTATTCCATTATTATTAACCAAGGCTATGAGTAGAGGTATCATCATACCAATTATAGATTACAAGCAATGTCCTTAGCTAACCTTTTAATGTAAAAGGTTCCCATGTACGCATAGATTACATTATCAAGTTAACTTGGGGGAATCCCGAGTACCCCATAAGTGTTCCATTATTATGTTTTCTTGGGGGAATCTGATGTACCCCATAAGTTGTTCATTAATATGTTTACTTGGGGGATTCTCTTGTACCCCACAAGGATGTTCAATTAACCATAACCATGACCACGAAACCTTACCATTTACCCATTCCAAACTATTTAAAATATTTATACTATTTAGGGTTGCATTACCAACCCATACTATGCAATAATTTGTAATGCCCCAAATCTGGTACTCGAAATATTACACGGTGGTCATGACCCCGAAGGATCATAAGCTAACCCATGACTGATATCTGTAACTGAGCACTGAATAATTACTGTAAATACATAAAATATAACCTATAAGGCCATAAGGTTCAAAACTGAACTAATGCTGAATATAAAATAATGTCTGTGATGGGGTATAACAATACCCAAAATTGAAATAAATTATCTGTAACATGTTGTAGTCTGAAATCCTCTAAACTATTTGAAATCTGTGGAGTTGATGGGAAATGTGCCAAACTAACTCTGAACTACTGGAATAATAAAGTAATAAAATAACTATGTTATCCTCGAATGATGAGGACTCACTGCTAGTTTGGCTACTGAACATCTGATCTACTAAAGATGCTCAGGAGCACGTACTTATAAACCTATGGTATAAAACACCATAGCACAAATGCGTTAGTACGTTGAATATACTGGAATGCAAGTGAGGTAGGATGAATGAAATGGTTCATATGCATGAACAATGCTAACTGGCTGAATAACATGATCGTGAGAATACAAGCATGAATACGTAACTATAACTGAGATGATGATAACACTGACTCATAAATTTTGATAATGTAGATTTTCTGATATCTGAGTACTAATACTAGGATACTGAATGACTAAGTCTATTGAGTACTGAGGAACTTATGTCGTGTTACTGATAAAAAATATCTATTTCTGACAGTTCTGATTATGAAGAACTAGTCTGATTGACTATATCTGACAATCCTAAAATTTGAATACTGGTAACATGAATTTCGTATAATTAATGTACGATTAACTGGGTGACTATGTCTGACAGTCCTGAAATCTGACGGAACTATCTGAGTTCCGTACTGAGCTAAGCGACTGTATCTAATAATCCTGATTTCTATAGAACTGGATTGAGTTCTATTCTGAAGACTGAATCTGAAACTGAAACTATAAGAGGTAATCATCTAACTGACATACCCCTAATAAGCTATTATAGCTGAGTTGGGGTCTAATCTGTAACCCCAACTGGAAGGGTGTCAATACCATGCCACTGGTAAGGACAAACTGTGAGTGATCCTCATCTGATAGTGTCCTCAAAAGAGAATGGTGGGACCCTCATCTGACAGTATTTATCTACCTCATCAACCCTTATCTAATAATGTTGATGTCTCAACCTATATTGGCTACATAGTTCTAAAATGCAAGGATTGCTTTTAAGGATCACACCCTCAACTGTCAGTATGTATTTCCTCATCTTTGGGTTCACTCAATTCTAAATCCTACTCCCATATGAATAGACACTAAACATGATTAACTAAACTGAACTAGACTGAGTTCATTGAGTTTTGTTGACTGATGGAATACTACAGAGCTTACCGAATTACTGAGCTTTCTGAGATTACTAGGATTACTAAGTTTACTGAGTTTTCCTAAGTCACACGACTAACTGAATTCTACTGAACATGGCTTGACTGAGGATATCGTGAAAACATAATATTATCTCTAGGCATACAACTAAATCATCGGGTACAAGTACCCCCAGAACTCGATAGCATAAAACTGACAAGACTTGACACTTCTTGAACACATGACCAAAATCAACAATTCATAACATAATAAGTTGGGGATTTCATGAAGTACATGGTTATCATAATCTTGTACATGGAAGGAATGCATATAATCAATGTCATAATTCCATATTCTAGTAACATGAGCATTTCAACAACATCTACATTGCATATCAATAGCATAGGAGTCATTTGAACATAAGTGTAAAACATGAATCCATCACTTAAGTCACAATTGAACTACATTACATGAAATTTTATCAAACACCTTACATGCACCACTTAGGGCATAGGTATAATTATCAATTAACACCTCATAAACCACTCAATTCATGGATTTAAACTCATGTACTAATGTAATTCCATAAAAACACATTAAGATTCCAACTTAGGAACCATACAACAACAATCACATAAACATAATCAACCCATAACATAATATTCATAATACATGATTTAAAACTTGATTCTTGGGCTTCATGGACGAAAAGGATCCATGAATGAACACTATGCATACCTGGAAGTCTAAATTCTTGAAGTTCTTGGAAAGATTCTTGGAATTGGCCTTGACTTATTGAGCTAGGTTTTTTGCCTCTTGAGAGAGACGGATTTTATTCTTGAAAGAAAGTGAGAAAAAGTGATGTAATAGGATTTTTAGGACATAATTTCATGGTTATAGGTTGATCTGGGTTATGGAAAAAGACCTAATTGCCGTTAGAAGGTTTTTATTTTTCGTCACTGAAAACCCAATTTGGGCATTTGGCGCAACGCGGCGCTATCGCGTCATGCCACGGGAAATTACCAACTGGGAATTGAGCTGATGGTGCAACGCGATGAAATCGTATTGCAATACTAGATGGGACCTGGAATCTTACTGTGATGCGGTGGTATCGCGCTGAGACACTAGAAATTGACAACTCTGGATTTGAGCCTTGGCACGATGCACCATAATCTCGGTGGCCCACTGGATTTTAATGATTTCCATTTTGGCTTGCTTCGCGACTCGTTGAAGGCTCAAGTGGCACACTGTCTTACTAAAATAGCTCTAACTCTTCGCTCGGGTGTCATATTCGGGCAAATTTGATATCGATGGAAAGCTTATTCAATTTCCCACATGACAAAAAGTTAAAATCTTGTAAATTCCACATGTATAAAAGTTGATTCATCTTTTAAAGCAAGTCTTTAACATTTTTGGGATGATTTTAAGCTAGGTAGAAGTGCAGGGTATTACATAATTCCATTAAAAGTTCAATAATATAGTAAAATCATTCTCATAGGCATTTTATCAAACATGTTGGGGGCATAGTGTTTCCAAAACCAAATCCAATTACTAATTAACCATTACCATGCAACCAATAGTCGAAACCACCATTAAAGCATGTAATTTAGTAATTAAAACATGTAAAATCCATAACCAAACATTTAATACCAAAACCCCAACATCTATTTGAAAAACCCAAAACCATACAATAATCATGCCATGAAAACATTGCATAAAACATGCCTTTATTTGGAACTAAAAATGAGAGAGGAGTACATGCCTTAGATTATGAAAATGATGGAGAGAAATCACCCATACAAGCCCCAAAATTATCCTCTAGATGAAACCATAGCCTTCCTTTACCCAAGAGCCTTGGACAAAATTAGGGAGTTTTTCTAAGTGTTTAAGATTAGAATAATAGGTTAAATGATGTCCCCAAAAACGATTTAAGTCATAGGGCCTTAAGAGGTTTAGTGGTTAAATGTCCAACTTATCCCCATCTTAAACTACTTAAAATTCCCATCAGATGGTACGACTGCCCCATACCAGTCGTACCCTTTAAACTGAGAGGTACCCACCACTCGTACCCTAGGCCTTCCTCTTGGACCCAACACTGTCCAACATATGACTTACCCAAATCAAGTCATACCCAAACCATATGATCAGTACCCCTAAACTATATCCCTGGCAGAATAGAATTTAAGGAAGTTTGAACACTATTTACTATACGAGTCAATGGTATGACTCAAACCCTAGCTTATGGCTCATGGTGAGCCACTCGTACTCAAATCCAAGTTAAGTTACTATGTCTCAGATTAAGTAAAGGAAAAACGAAACCATACGAACTATTACAAATCATACGACTCGTACCCACCCAAGTCGTATCCATTCTAGAAATCAATCGAGCCCACCAACCAACATTGGTTTGCATACATCTAACAGTATACCAATTGTACCCCATCATACGACTGGTACCCACAAATCATATGATGTCCAAAACCTAGAAATCTAAGAAATTTTCTAAGTGTCCCAACCTAGCGTGTTTCAGCCATCCCCACTAGGATCATTGGTCACCGAATGACGGACAAGGTAGGTCTAACACAAGCACAATTTATTTTCATTATCAATTATCAATCCAACCTTTAACCAAGTTATAAAACAAAGATGTGATTGAGAACACATAACTCCCGCATGAATATTTTGAGAAGAAAACAAATACGTATATTTGGACTTCATGGCCATTTCGCTTTATATGTATCCTCTTCCACCTTATGGTTCCTCCATAGAACCTTAACCGAGGTCACATCCTTGGTCCATAACCGATGAACCTACTGATCTAATATCTCATCTAGGACCTCTTTATAAGATAGAGAATTTGATATACCCATTCCTTCCAAAGAAACCGCCATAGAAGGATCACCAAGAAACTTTCTCAACATAGAGACATGAAATACCAGATGATTGAAGCTCAAACTAGAAGGCAACTACAATTCATAAGCCATATTACCAACCCTCAGTAAAATCGCATAAGGACCACCCTACTGGGGACTAAGCTTCCCTTTCTTACCAAACCACATCACTCCTTTCATAAGGGATACCCTTAGGAATACCTTATCCCCAACCTCAAACTCCAAGTCTCTATGCCTTACATCTGCATAGGATATTTGGTGACTTTGGGCAGCTTTAAGACTATCCCAAATCATTTGTACCTTTTCTATCGCCTGATAAATCAAATTCATGCCAAACATACCTACCTCACCAAGCTCAAACTACCCAATAGGAAATCTACACCTCCTAACATACAATGCCTCAAAAGAGGCCATCCCAATCCTAGAATGATAGCTATTATTGTAAGAAAACTCTACCAAAGGTAGATGCTAAACCCAATTGCCACCATAATCAATCACACACGTAGGAAGCATGTTATCTAATTTTCTAATGTCTAAATAGTCCTCTCTGCTTGCCCATCCATCTGCGGGTAGAAAGCTATACTCAAACTAACCTTAGTCCCCAACCCCTTCTTAAAAAACCGCTAAAAGTGAGATGAAAACTACATACCACGATCAGAGATAATCAAAATAGGTACCCCATGTAGCTTCATAATCTCCTGAAGTTATAACCATGCATAGTCCTCAGTCGAAAAGTTAGTCCATACTAGGAAGAAGTGAGCAAACTTTGTCATCCTATGCACGATGACCTAAACTGAATCAAATTATTTCTGAGATCGAGGAAGATCGATAACAACGTCCATATTAATTGCCTCCCATTTCCATTCAGGCAACTCAATTTCCTTATACAACCCTCCAGGCCTCATATGCTCAAGTTTAACTTGTTGGCACACCATACACTAGGCCACAAAATCAACCACATCCCTCTTTATACCATTCCAGCAATACATCTCCTTGAGATCGTGATAATTTTTTATCGAACTGGGATGAACAACATGGCGCAATTCATGCGCCTCAACCGATATCCTTTACCGCAAACCATTAATGTCGGGAACACATAACCACACATGGTACCTTAAGGTACTATCACCACTAATCTCAAACACCATCACCCTTTCTCCACCAACATCACTCTTGATTTTCATCAAGATGGGATCTAGAATTTGCTTCTTCCTAATCTCTGCACCAAGAGAGACCGAACTAATTTATGTACCATCACACCATCTTCATTAGAGTCCAAGAGACGAACTCCAAGATTATCCAAGCAGTGAATTTCCTTTACTAATTCCCTCTTCTCGTTATCCATATATGCTAAACTCCCTATGGAAAACCTACTAAAAGCATCAACAACTACATTAGCTTTACATGAGTGGTAGGGAAGGCTCATATCACAGTCCTTGAGAAGCTCCAATCATCTTCTCTGCCTAAGATTCAGCTTTTTCTAAGTGAACATCTATTGTAGACTCTTATGATCTAAAAAGATGTCCACGTGCACCCCATACAAATAATTTCACCAGATTTTTAAAGCAAAAACCACCGCTAAAACCTCCATATCATGAGTAGGATAATTACTCTCATGCATCTTAAAATCCCTAGAAGCATCGGCAATCACCTTCCTATGTTGCCTTAAAATGCAACCAAGTCCCACTCGGGATGCTTCAGAATTAACCACAAACCCCTCATTTCCCTCAAGCAAAGTCAAAATCAGAGCCAAACTTAGATTATCCTTAAAGCTTCTCAAAACTATCCTCACATGTACCTGACCAAGAGAACTTTACCTTCTTCTAAGTCAACTTAGTTAATGAGGCAGCTATCATCGAGAAATTTTCCACGAACTGCCTATAATACGCAGCCAAACCCAAGAAGCTCCAAATATTAGTTGGATTCATGGGTATAGGCCATATTTTAACCACCGTTACCTTTCGTAGATCCCCTCACTAGAAATAATATGACAAAGAAAATTTACAACGTTCAACCAAAACTCACACTTAGAGAATTTGGCATACAATTGTTGCTTCTTTAAGGTCTGCAACACAACACGAAGGTGATTGGCATGTTCCAAATTAATCTTAGAATATAGTAGTATGTCATCGATGAACACAATGAAAAAAAGATCTAGAAACTGCCTGCAAACCTTGTTCATCAAATCCATAAATATTGTTGGGGTATTAGTCAAATCGAATGACATAACAAGGAATTCAAATTGCCCATACTGATTTTGAAAAAATATCTTAGGAATATCCACCTCCCTAATATTTAGTTCATAATACCCAGACCAAAGATCTATCTCAGAAAAGAATTTGGCACCTTACAATTGATCAAACAAGTCATATATCCTTGGGAAAGGATACTTGTTCTTAACCGTCACCTTATTCAACTATTGATAGTCAATGCACATCAAAAGGAAATTATTTTTTTATGCACGAATAATACTGGTATACCCCATGGGGATGAACTAGGATAGATAAAACCCTTATCCCAAATATCTTTAAGATATTCCTTGAGTTTTCTCAACTCAGTCGGAGCCATTTTATAAGAAAGAATAAATATTGAATGAGTTTCTAAAACCAAACCAAATCAATCCAAACTATATCTCTCTATTTGGAGGAACACTAGAAAGATCATCCAGAAAGACCTTAGGAAACTCATTTAACACTGGAACCAAATACAAAGAAGGACCTTCTAAGTTAAAATTTTTAACCCAGACCAAATGATAGACACCCTTTGGAGATTAATCTTCGATCTCTAAGATAAGAAATAAACCTCCCCTAGGAGATAAGAAACCACCCTCCCACTAAATAATCAGTTCACCAGGGAACCTAAACACAACCTTACAGGTCCGATAATCTAAGGACGCTTAACAAGAGTGTAATCAATCCATCCCCAGAATAATATTAAAATCCACTATATCAAGTTCAAACAAATCCACCAAAGTTTGTATACTACCAACAGATACCACGCACCCCCTATATACCCTTTTAGCAACCACAGAGTCACCTACCGAGGTAGAAATAGAAAAAGAATCTGAAATAACCTTAGGAACAAAACCAATATACACAGCCACAAATAAGGTCACATAAGAGATAGTGGACCCTAGATAAAGAAAATAATACACATCATGAAAAAAAGTTGTAACATACCAGTCACGACATCAGGTGATGCCTCAGATTCTTATCGAGTAGCAAGAGCATATAACCTATTCTGACATGTGCTGGTACCAGAAGCAGAAACAGATGCAACAACATCACCCTTTAGTGCAGGAGCTGAAGATAAAGAAATTATAGCCTTATTTTCTCCCGAAGCACCCTTACTAACCAAATAATTTCTGAGCATATGGCCTGGCTGACTATATTTGAAACATCTGTCCCTTTTTTAATCACAGAAACCCTATACAACCTAACACAAAACTGATATGAAGGGCATAATGAGGCCAACTGAGCCCCACTTGCCTAAGATTATGCCCCTTGTACCCAAAAAATATCACCACCGTGCTGACGCCTATCACTCGACTATTTCGGGCAAGGAGCAATAGCTATAGAGAAGGAACCAGAACTTTCCCACTTTTTTTTAGCGATATACCACTATCTTGACTGCCTTTCTATTGAGCACCACCATATTTAAATGACCTAAACTTCTTACCTTGCCTTTTCCCAAACTCTGCCTTCTTCTTTTTTTTCCTCCTCCACCTATTGTATATAAACCATCAACCTAGAAATATCCATATCTTTGATCAGTAATGCAGTCTTGGTTTTAAGGATAAAATCCTAATACAGTCTTGAAGTGACCTTTCCCATCCTTGCCCTCATATCAGACACCAATTCTAGAGCATACCTTGATAGCTGATGAAATTTCAATGCATATTCCTTGACAGACACCTTCCCTTATCTCAAATTGACAAATTCCTCTATTTTTGCTTCCCTAAACTCTAGAGGAAACAAGCAGTCTAGAAAAGTATTAGAGAAAGTGTCCTATAAAGTTAACTCTTTAACATCACCTCTCACCCTATCCTACTCCTCCTAGCATTAGTACGCCACATCCTTAAGCTGGTAAGAAGCAAAATTCACCCCATCCATATTTTCATCCTGTATCACCCTAAAGATTTTCTCCATCTTATCCAAGAAATCCTGAGAATCCTCCTCCACCTTCACATGAGTAAAAGTAGGAAAATTCATCTTCATAAATTGGCCAACCCTTGTGGCCTTAGTCGATGAAACACCAGATGCATCCTGCTTATCCTGAACAACAACCAAATAAGTAATAATATAAATCAATTGACAAAATTCTGCATTCATTACCTTACCCTAAAGAGGACTGGAAGGAACCAATGAAACTCCATAAATATTAGGGACTGGACCCCTAGATCGATTATAGATTACCTGAGTAGTACATTTCCCTTTAACGTTGTCCCCATTTAGGACAAAAGAGTTACTTTGCATCTTAGATCATCGAGGCATGATATGAAAAGCCAACAGACTAGGATTAGAGAAGATTCCAGAACTTATACTTCAAGATTTAAAATAAAATACCAAGAAAGTGAAACATTCCTAAATGCCTTGAATCCTCTTCCTTATGAGTGTGTGGTCTAAAGTGATTTTATACACTTTGGTATAATTATTCTAGCTTATTTTGTCTTGTTTTAAGAGCAGTTTGAGTGCTTAATGTGTTTATATTAATATAAATAAGCATTTAAGTATCCAAGCATGTTATTACAATGTCCAAGGTATTTTTTAAAACACGTTTGTGCTTATTTGAGTAATTTAGAGTTTAACCCAGAAAACTAGCTTTACTAGCTTGAGCTAGGTGTGTGTCTAGTTGATCTCAGTGGATTCTAATGTGTTTAATTTATTCCAAATATTTAAATGGTGTAATTTTATATGGAATAACTTATTTGTAATGTGCAAAATTTAATTTGGTTAAGTCAACAGTCGAAATAACAAGTGGAAGATCATTGCGAATTTGCTTTATCCAAGCTCTTGTTTTGATTTATCATTGAGGTTATTGTGTTGTTTTGATTTGGAATTATGGTGTATGATAATGTAAAAGTCTTTGTGAGGTGAATATGGTGATATATTTATGATAAAAAGGCTTGAAATTCATTGGAAATACATTAGAAAAGGTATGGGCAAAGGATAGGATGTTCCACACTTAACTAAATTTTTGAATACAAATTCAAGTGAGATGACGCAAAGCCAATGCATCACATCGATGTGCCAACGAGTTGAGCGACACGTCACGTTATGAAAATTCCTGCACAGGAATTAAAATGCACTAACAACAGTTGGAGTTTGTCCAATTCTTAATTCAAAGTCTACACGGATTTCAAAGGGGGCCACGTGATTGTCAAATCACATTTTTAGTTGCGATAGAAATACAATAATATATACCTTTTTGGACAAGAATTAATAAATATGTACATCTGGTACCATTATTAATTATTGGTCAACACTTGGACAATATAAAAGAGCCACTAGACACGACACACAAGGAGGGGTGGATACTATTTTGGAGAAAATACGGAGGAACAGTTACACATATTATTAGGTTTTAATTTTATTTATAGTCTTTACTTTTTCATATTATGTATTCAGTTATTTTAATCGTGATTACGAATATTATTGGCTAAAAATCTCTTTTTCGAGATTAAAACAAAGAACATGAGTACTATTATTTTTGATTAATTTAATTAATTTGTCTTATCATATTTGGTTATTTGTTTATTCTTGTTTTAATTATTTTATGGATTGGTCAGCCATAAAATATATATATATTGTCGACCTTTTGATCTCAGGAGAGGTAATAGGGAGATAGAACATGGGAATAAATAAAGTTTGAGTTTTTATTCTTTTATAAAATAAATAATTAAATTAGTATGTAGGACAGGGATGTACATAGATGCCTTACTCGATTCATACGTAGGATGATAACTTTAATCAACTTAATTGGATTATTACATCCCCACTCAATGATGTATTTGTAATATCCATATTAGTTAAATGATTATAGGTTGGCAAATAATGATCATGCAATTAACCCTATGAATCAACAACTAAGATAAGCAAATTAACATATGAGATTCAATAACATAGTATGATTGTTTGGAGTGCTTTAACCCTAGGCTTTTCTAGATTGATTGTTCCAAGAATTTAATTTTTGCATTATTTATTTTATTTTTAATTTACTAAATAATTCACAATTCTCTGTTTGGTTACTTTTGCAATAAATTAATCTAGATGGTGAACTAAAATTAAATCATTGCTAAATCAAGTCTCTGTGGGATCGATATTTGGCTTTATTGAAGTCCACTATATTATTTGGTAGACCACGTACACTTGCGTGTGTGCTTGGGTGCTATGAAGTTTTTGGCGTCATTGTCGGGGACTTGTTATTTTAGCAATTGCTTATTTTAGTTTTACTTTTAGATTTATTTGGAGATTTTACACTTGGTTTTGGTTTTGTTTTTACAGGAAATATATTTTCAAAGTTGAAAGCTGACAAGGGATCACGACTTGGTTGAACCAAGCTCCAAACCTGAGCAACTTTACCATCAACATAGGAGAAAAGCGATCCTTCTACTCAAAATTCTTCAATTCCAAGAAGACCAAGAGCATACTGTTCCTATGGCTGCATAACAACAAACAACTAGTAGGAAGGTTAGGGAAGTGGCAGTCCTACTTCCAACGAACTGGACTTCCCCAATTCAAAGACTAGCAACTGGGGAGGAATTTTGAGTTGAAATACAATATGGTGCAGCTTCTTATTAGCAATGGATTGTTTGCAGGGCTTTCAAATGAGGATCCACAAGTCCACTTGCAGAGCTTCATTGAGCTTACAGACACATTCACTTTAACCGGGGTGACTCCATATTATGTAAGGCTGACACTGTTTCCTTATTCACTTATTGGGGAAGCTAAAAAGTGGTTGAGTACAGAGCCAGCCAATTCACTCACAACATGGGATGAGTTAGCTAAAAGGTTCCTCATCAGATTCATTCTAATAGGCAAGACTGCGTAGTGAGATAGTAAGCTTCTAACAGAAGCCTGATGAAAACCTCTATCATACTTGGGAATACTTTAAGGCTCTTCTTCTATATTGTCCATACTACCAACAGTCGAATGAGCTAACTGCTCACACTTTTGTAGAAGTTCTTGATCACAATACAAAGATTTTGCTAGATTCAGCCGCAGGTGGTCAAGCATTGGAGCAAACTTATGATAAGCTGTACACAGTACTGAACCGCATAATACAAGGAAATTCAGAGTGGCCTTCAGATTCTAGAAGTGGCACAAAAAGAATTTCAAGAGTTTTGTAGGTGGACCAATTCACAGCCTTATCATCATAGGTTTTTGCATTGCATAATTTGATTAACACAACATTCTGCAGCATAAAGTTAGTAGCATCATCACCTATAACCATAGTTAATGCCATCTAACAAGCTGCAGGTTGATGTGAGGTATGTGGAAATAATGGCCATTCAATGGCCATGTCTGCTTTAAATACATAATCTGTGATGTATGTAGGCAATACTCACAGGCTAAATTACGGTAATGCCTACAACATAAAGTGGCAATATCAACCACCTAATCAACCATAGAATGCCTTATATCTATAGGCCCAATTGAATTAGTCTACGAACAACTCGAAAGAGATATTTAAACAAATTTTAGTTGGTCAAACACAATTGATTGCGGATCTGAACAATCAAAGGGCAAAATTACAAAATCAAAAAGTGACGCAGAAAAATTTAGAGTTGCAGGTTAGACAGATACAACAAATGTTAAATGCTAGACCACAAGGTAGTTTTTCAGTTGATACAAAAAATCCCAAGCAAGTCATGGTAATCACTTTGCAGAGTGGTAAAGAGCTTCAAGGAGAACCTCTCATGGCAACAAAAGAGATAGATGTTGATGTGGTAACCTAAAAGGTGGATGAAGAAGTTGCTAAAAATTCAAGAAAGTCTGAGTACTTGAATGAAAAAGTTGTGAAACCAAAGAAAAAAAAAGACGTTACCATTTCCCTTTCCTCAAAAGTACATAAAAGCGAAGGAGGATGCATTGTTTAAAAATTTCATTCACACATTGAAAGAGTTGCATATTAATCTACCTTTGCTAGATATTTTGTAGAGTATGCCTAAGTCTGCAAAGTACTTGAGGGATATGGTGGACAAAAAGGTGAAATCGCAAGATGTGAGAGATATAACACTCACTGAAGAGTGTAGTATGATGATGACATAGAAAATCCTCAAGAAATTGAAAGATCAATAGAGGTTTGCCGTCCCTATTCAAATTAGGAGTAAAGAGGTTCATGCATTGAGTTATTTAAGGGGCAAGTATAAATTTAATTCCCCTATCTCTATTTGAAAATTTGGGCTTCGAAAAGCCTAGATCGACCACCATGATTTTTTAGCTAGCAGTCGGTTCCATGGTATATTCAGAAGGAATAATTGAGGATGTCCTGACAAAGGTTTGTAAATTTGTTATTCTTGTTGAATTTCTTATTCTTGATTTTATGGTAGATGAACAGGTACCAATTATTTGAGGGCACCCATTCTTAGCGATCAGAGGGCCTTTGATTGATGTTAGAGAAGGCATGCTCAAGATGAGGGTAGATGATGAAGAAGTGGAATTTGATGTTTACCAAGCCCCTATTAAAAAACCCTTTTATAAAGATTTGTGCATGATTAATGTGATTGAAAGGGATAAGTGTGGGGTGCCTAAGCCACTAAAGATATTTTCCAAATACCGTATTAAGCGGCCTCAAATAAAACCACCAATTCCCAACATGTTAAAAGGTAAAAGAGGTAAGAAACAAAAGAAAAATTAGCTCCCAAAAGGGAGCAAAATGGTGAAGGAATATGGTTGAGTTGACATGGGTTGTGTTACGACACTAAATCAGGCGCTTCTTGGGAGGCAATACAAGTTAATTAGGTATGCTTTCTTTTTAATTTTTTTTTAGTTTTATTTAACATATTTTTTATTTTTGGTTGAGTCACAAGTTAATAGGAAGTCTGAGTACCATAAACTTGAGCTTGAAGCATGACAAAGATTGAGTGTGGGGTCACATGGATCCCATTTATATGTGAAGATGCTACTAGCTAGGTCTAGAGTCCTCAGGGAGTATTTATATTTTTTTACTTTCAAATTCACTTTGGAGACAAAGTAGATTTTTAAGTCTGAGGTGAGGAAATTATCAAATTTTGGCTCAATTTAAAAAAAAAATAGGTTAGGAATATATGAGATAATGTTGACTGGTGCTATTTTTGATTACATGATGCAAGTGAGTTTGTTTGTAAAAGCATGTTGATTGATGTGAATTGCTATTTTTGAGACTCTTAGGCTCAAGTTTTTTACTCTTGTACATTTTGGCTTAAATTTGAATTCATGCTATTGTGTGGTTGGGAGTCTATGATAATCCTATGTGTCAAACATGTGCCATGTGTGATGTGAGGTATTTTGTATATTCCTTGTTGCATATGATGTCTAGAACTTACCCGGTGTGCATGTAAAGCAAAATAAGGAATGTGGGTTTAGGAGATGATTTAGGAATTTTTTTTTGATAGCCTTGTTTTATACCTTCTTTTTACTACCCTTGTGCATTATCCTAGTTAACCCCATTGAGACTTTAGATTTTTATTTGGGTACCTTCATAATTAGCCTAATTCCTTCTTTGATAGACCATGATTTGATCCAAAAAATCTCCTAAGTGCTTTAATTGAAAAAAAATTAATTGAGTAAGGAGTTTGAGAAATTGAAGAAGAAAAAGGTGAAATTGATGCCCCAAGGTAAAAAAATTTATTGGTGTATATTTGATGTGTGGTGGATTGGTGTGATATGATTTATGCTATAAATATTGTCATGATTGTGAAAAAAGGAGAAAAATTGATTCTTGTGGTAGTAAACTATGCGTCCACCAAGTGTTTGTGAAAATGCTTAAAAGAGATGGAGCAAAAATAAAAGGTATGGGTAGATGAAAAAGTGAAATTTGGTTGTTGGAGATTGGGTATAATTATTTAATGTAGTGTATTAAAGAGATTAGAGAGGTTAGTAACTATTCTCAAATAGTTCCTATACATCCCTTAGCCTACATTACAACCCAAAAAAAAACCTAATTGATCCTAAGCTTTACATTCAACTATTAGTGGAGAATTACACTAAGGGAAAGCCTATGGTTCATTGTGTGTATCTGGTGAATTCTTTGTGAGAGTAAGCATAATTTGATCTTGTACCCATTAAGTTATAAAGCGCATTATTGTGAGTGATTATGGGTAGCTCTCTTATTGTGAGGGCATATGTTTGATGAATGTGGGTGATTTGTCTGAAGTTTTTGATTGAGCAATATGCATGAGTTCGCCACTTAGATGAGTCAATTCTTGAGGATGGGATGTTTTGGAGTAGTGTTCATGAGCTTGTAATTGTGTAAATAACATGCTTTGTATAGAAACTTGCATTCTTTGTAGTCATTGTAGTACTAGCTTGAGTGCCTTGCATTTAGTAGAAGTGTAGCGTCACCTCAGATTTTTATGCTTAGAGTGAAGAGTTGTTCGAGGACGAACAAGAGTTTAAGTGTGGGGTGATGATCTGAGGTGTTTGATACACTTTGGTATCATTATTCTAGTTTACTTCGCCTTATTTTGAGAGCAATTTGAGTGCTTAACGTATTCATATTGATATAAATAAGCATTTAAGTGTCCAAGTATGTGATTACAATGTCCAAGGTATTTTTTTAAACAAGTTTGTGCTTAATTGAGTAATTTAGAGTTAAACCCGGAAAACTAGTTTTACTAGCTTGAGCTAGGTGTGTGTCTAGTTGATCTCGGTGGATTCTAATATTTTTAATTTTTTCCAATAATTTTAATGGCGTAATTTTATATGGAATAACTTGTTTGTAATGTGCAAAGTTTAATTTGATTAAGTAAACAGTCGGAATAATAAGTAAAAGATCATTGTGAATTTGCCTTATTCAAGCTCTTGTTTTTTTGTTGTTTTGATCTTGAATTGTGGTGTATGATATTGTAGGATGCTTTGTGAGATGAAAACGGTGATATATTGATGATAACAAGGCTCGAAATTCATTGAAAATACACTACAAAAGACATAGGCAAAGGATAAGACATTCCACACTTAACCAAATTTTTAAACACAAATTTCAATGAGACGACGCGAAGTCAACGCATCGCATCAATGTTCCAACATGCTGAGTGATGCGTCGTGTTGCAAAAATTCCTGCATAGATATTAAAATGCACCGACAACAGTTGGACTTTGTCCAATTCTTAATTCAAAGTCTACACGGATTTCAAAGGGGACCACGTGATTGTCAAATCCCACTTTTAGTTGGGATAGAAATACAATAATATATATCTTTTTGGACAAGAATTAATAAATATATACAGCTGGTACCAATATTAATGATTGGTCAACACCTAGACAATATAAAGAACCACTGGATATGGCACACGAGGACACTGTTTTGGAGAAAATACGGAGGAGCAGCTACACAATTTATAAGGTTTTAATTTTATTTTTAGTCTTTAATTTTTCAGATTATGGATTCAATTATTTAGATCGTGATTACGAATATTAGTGGCTAAAAACCCCCTTTCTGGGGTTAAAGCCAAAAACATAAGTACTATTATTTTGGATTAATTTCGTTAACTTTGCTTATTATATTTGGTTGTTTGTTTATTCTTGTTTTAATTATTTTATGTATTGATCACCCATAATACATATATTATTGACCTTTTAATCTCAGGAGAGGAAATAGGGAGATAGAACATGAGATAAATAAAGTTTGGATTTTTATTCTTTTATAAAATAAAAAATTAAACTTAGCGTCTAGGAAAGGGATGTACTTAGATACCTTGGTTGATTCATATGTAGGATGATAGCTTTAATTAACTTAATTGAATTATTACATCTCCGCTCAATGATGTAGTTGTAATATCCACATTAGGTAAAAGCTAATAGGTTAGGAAACTATGATCATGCAATTAGCCATACGAATCAACAACCAAGATAAGCAAATTAGCGGATGAGATTCAATAACATAGTATGATTGTTCGGAGTGCTTTAACCCTGGGCTTTTCTCCATTGACTGTTCCAAGAATTTAATTTTTGCATTATTTATTTTATTTTTAATTTACAAAATAATTCAAAATTCTCTTTTTGGTTACTTTTGTACTAAATTAATCTAAACGGTGAACTAAAATTAAATCATTACCAAATCAAGTCTCTGTGGGATCGATATTTGGCTTTCTTAAAGGCCACTATATTACTTGATAGACCACGTACACTTGCGTGTGTGCATGGGTGCTATTAGTGTGGCAAACTACACATCCTTATAAGAAATTCTACTTAACCTGGCTTTCTGGACTCCAAATTGACCATAAACATAATGCTTTGATACTAACATGACACGATCCGAACTAGGGCCTTGTCATAATGGGCATCCCAAGTCCATCCAGAACCGAGGACTACCCTCATTACCCAACCCAACATCTAAATACACATACCCTAAGTCAAATAAATTCCCAACGTATAACAAGATATCACTTATTACCATTCTGGGATAGGGCCATAATTGTGACCAACCCAAACAATTCCAACCAACCATTACAAACCATCAACCATAACCAAACCAATATAAAAACCATGTTCTTGTCTATAACAAAACATAAAAGGATGGAACAATCATAAATTCAAACTATCAATATCAGACCCAATAACAATGACAATACGAAGGATGAAACCAACACCGATACTGCCTATTCTAACCCATAGAAGTCACACAAAGCCTCTAACCAAAAGAAAAACAGTATCCAGTTGAGACATACCCCCAACTATAGCCAAAACTAATATCCATAAAATGACCGAAGTATGTAATACATCCATGTTATGAAATGGAGCCTTCCTGAATATGAAAGCTCAGACTTCAATCCAATAGGTGATCCCGAATTCGATCACTAAGCAGGAGTAGAACGGCCAGTTCCTGCATCGCGTGGGGATACAGCTGCCTGAAGACAGGTTTGCAGGTGAACGCTAGCATGAACTCAGGATAAGGATAAAATAATGACATCCAATAAAACTAAGGAAACCAACAATATGCATACAACCATACATATATATATATAACTATGCCAGGAAAGGGAACCGAGTTTAGTATGTATTTAAAAACCATTAATTTGGGTATGTGTAGGTTCACCGTCCTAGAACCACCCACGGGTTATATGGGTCCATTTTAAACCCCAAAATGAGCCCTGATGCATGTAGCCACATAACCAGAGATACCATAAGAGTTGGAAATTTTGAAGTACTTTTCGCTCTCCATAATAAAAATGTATAGTGTACTTACAGAATTCCCATGTACCTTATAGTACATATATGGTCGCTATGACCATCCTTCATATTGGCAAACATGATTTTCCAGTGTCCGTCAATTGGACTCGCATATTCACGGTTAGCTATCATACCCCAACATTATTCCCAATTAAAATTATTACCATCCATCCAAACCATTATTCCATTATTATTAACCAAGTCTATGTGTAATGGTATCATCATAACGACTATAGCTTGCATGCAATGTCATTATCCAACCTTTTTAGGTAAAAGGATTCCTATGTACCCATAGATTACATTATCAAGTTAACTTGGGGAAACCCGTGTACCCCTCAAGTGTTCCATTATTATGTTTGCTTGGGGGAATCCCATGTACCCCACAAATTGTTCATTAACATGTTTACTTGGGGTATTCTCTTGTACCCCACAAGGATATTTAATTAACCATAACCATGACCACCAAACCTTACCATTTACCCGTTCCAAACCATTTACACTATTTATAACATTTAGGGTTCCATTACCAAACCATACCATGCAATAGTTCCAATAAAAGTCCAATAATATAGTAAAAGCATTCCCATAGGCATTTTATCAAACATGTTGGCAGCATAGTATTTCCAAAACCAAATCCAATTACCAATTAACCATTCCCATGCAACCAAATGTCCAAACCACCATTAAAGCATGTAATTTTTTAATTATAACATGGGAAATCCATAACCAAACATTTAATAAAAAATACCCCAACATATATTTGAAAACCCCAAAACCATATAATAATCATTCCATGAAAACATTTTATAAAACATGACTTTAGTTAGAACTAACAATGCGTGAGGAGTACATGCCTTAGCTTACGAAGATATGGAGAGAAATCACCCGTACAAGCCCCAAATTAATCCTCTAGATGAAACCCTATATTTTATTTACCTAAGAGCCTTAGAGAGAATTAGAGAGTATTTTAAAGTGTTTAAGACTAGAATAATAAGGTAAATGATGTCCTTATAGTGATATAAGTTGTCGAGCCTTAAGAGGTTAAGTGGGGAAATGTCCAAATTACCCCCAACTTAAACTGCTTAAAATTCCCGTCAGATTGTATGACTCCTCCATACTAGTTGTACCCTTCAATATGAGTGGTACCCCATACTCGTATCCTAGGCCTCCTCATTGGATCCAACACTGTCCAATATATGACTTACCCAAACCTAGTCGTACCCAAACCATAAAATCAGTACCCCTAAATCGTGTCCCTGGTAGAATAGAATCTAAGAAAGTTTCAACACTATATACCATATGAGTCAATGGTATGACTCATACCCTAGCTTACAACTCATGCTGAGCCACTCATGCTCAGATCCTAGTTAAGTTACTAAGTCTCTGATTAAGTTAAGGAAAAATCAAACCATATGAATTGTTACCAACCATATGACTCATAGTTACCTAAGTCGTATCAATTCCAGAAACTAATCCAACCTACCAACAACATAAGTTAGTATACGACTAAAAGCATACCAATCGTACCCCATCATACGACTGGTACCCACTAGTCGTATGAAGTCCATAACCTATAAATCCAAGAAATTATCTAAAGGACTAAACCCAGGGTGTTTCAACTGAGTACTTTGATCTGAATGATGGACACCAATACCCTATGCAACTTAACTATCTCCTAAATAAACAGTTAATACAATATCCTTTTGAGTGATTAGTCCTCACATACAAGAAATGAGTAGACTTAGTTATTCTATCCATAGTGACACAAATATAATCATACTGGTTACCAGATTGTGGAAAACCCTAATAAAATCCATATTGATCATCTCCTATTTCCATAAGGGCAACTCTATCTCTTGAGATATGCCACCAGGCCTCAAATGCTCAATCTTGACTTGCAAACAAACCATACATTTAGTCAAGAAGCCCGACACATCTCTCTTTATGGTATATCTTAGTCAAACCCAAATAAACTGTGTATCTAGACTCATGCGCCTCAGTTAAAATCATTTCCTGTAGCCCGTCAACATTAGGAACATATAACCTTTCTTGATACCTTAGAATGCCATTTCCCCTAATCTCAAAAGCCATAACCTTTTGCTAACCCACATCATCCTTAATATGTATGAGTATGGGATCTAAATCATGTTTCTCCTTCTTCTTCATACCAAGAGATGATTTAACCACCTCTTAAATAATCACTCCTCTATCCTTAGAGTCTAAGAGATGAATTCCTAAATTTTCCAACCTATGAATATCCTTAACCAATCTTTTTTTCCCCTTATCAACGTGAGATAAGCTCCCCATAGACAACTTGCTAAGAGCATCAGTAATAATATTAGTTTTACCAGGGTGGTAGTGCAAATTAATTTCATAATATTTAAGTAATTTGAGCCACTGTCTCTACCTAAGATTTAGTTCCTTATAAATAAATACATACTATAAGCTCTTATGATCTAAATAAAGAATTATGCCAAATGTTCAAAGAAAAAACCATAGTTGCTAACACTAGATGGTGATCGGGTAATTTCTTTCATAAACCTTAAGCTACCTGGAAGCATAGGCTACAACCTGACCAATTTGCATCAAAACACAACCTAGTCCTATACAGGATAAATCATAATGCATAACAAATCCATCTATACTTTTAGGCAGGGTCAAAATTTGCATAGAAGTCAACTTATCCTTAAGCTTCTAAAAACTACCCTCACAAGCGTTGGACAATAAGAACTTAACCTTGTTCTGATTTAGCTTCATCAGCAAAGAAGCAATAGATGAGAAACTCTTTACAAACCTCTTATAATTACTATCCAAGCCCAAGAAGCTCTTAATGTCGGTTGTAGTCGTGAGTTGAGGCAACTTCTTAACTGCCGTAACTTTCTGTGGATCCACCTTGATCCCTTCACTAGAAAGAATATGCTTGAGAAAGGTCACAACACTTAACCAAAATTCACACTTAGAAAATTTTGCATACAATGTTCGATCCTTATGAGTCTGTAACACAATTTGGAGATGATTGGCATAATCCTCCTTACTTTTAGAGTACACTAAAATATCATCAAAGAAGACTTTAACAAACAAATTTAAAAACTTCTTAAACACCCTATTCATAAGTTTTATAAAACTAGCAAGAGCATTAGCTATCCCCAAATGGTATAACCAAAAACTCTTAATATCCATACCGAGTTTGAAAAGCACTCTTGGAAATATCAACCTCCTAAATTTTAAATTGATGATAGACTAAATGGAGATAAATATTTGAAAAACCCCTAGCACCCTAAAATTAGTCAAATAGGTTATCAATCCTAGGAAGAGGAAACTTATTCTTCACTATAACCTTATTAAACTGATGATAGTTATACACATCCGAAGAGACCCATCTTTCTTTTGCACAAAAAGTATAGGGGCATCCTACAGAGAAATACTAGGATAGATGAAACCCTTATCAAGAAGATCTTTCAACTGTTCCTTAAGTTCCTTTAGCTCATTAGGAGTCATTCTATAAGGAGGAATAGAATTAGGATGGGTATCCAATAGAAGATAAATGCCAAAATCTATCTCTCTATCAGGAGGAATTTTTCGAAGACCATCAGGAAAAAATTCAGGAAATTCATTAACCATAAATAACATATTGAAGAGAAGGTCTTTCAGAGTAATAATCCTTAATCCAAAATAGATGATATAGACACTCTTTAGAAATTAATTTTGGAGCTCTAGGGTAGAAAATAAACCTCTTTTTGGATACTAAGGAGCTCCCCTCCCATTCTAATATTGATTCATTTGGAAAGTAAAAACTAACCTTTGGGTCCTACTATCTAGATAAGCATATCATAAATAAAGTCAATCTATCCCCAAGATTACATCGAAATCTACTATGTTAAGTTCTATTAAATCTACCAATGCATCCCTATGAAAGATAAACATCACACAACCCCTATGATTTTTCTATAATTAATAGAATCACCCATCAGAGTAGACATAAAAAAGGGATCGAAAATATTTTTGAGACCAAAACCAAAGTGCACGGCCACATTAAGGACCTTATAAGATATGGTAGAATCAAATAAAGAAAAAAATAAGCATTATAAGAGAAGAGTTGTAACCAGTGACAACATCAGGGGATGCCTCAGATTCTTGGCGAGTAGAAAGAGCATAGAGATGATTCTAGCCAGTACCGGTACCTGAAGTAGCGCCCTTATGCGCAGGATCCAAAAAAGTGACAACCTGGACCTTATTAGCTTTAGTGGAAACTCTGGTCAAAGGACAATCTCAATGCATATGACTAAGCTGGCCATAATTAATGCATTGGTTTCTTCTCTCCTCACAATATCCATGGTGGAGTGATGAGTGGTGATTTTACCACTTATTTGCACTAAACTTCCATGCACACTACCAAGTTTTGTATAAATAAATGAGAAATAATCATAATTTAATGCACTAATATCCATATTTTGCTGGCATGGAGTTGGTGAGATGAAAAGATGTAGATTGAAGCTAAAAGAGATCAAGTGGAAGAAAAGAAGTGCAGCTGAAAACCTGGAGCAGTCATCATTCCCAGTTACTGCGATTGCGGGCCAAAGTCTGTGGATATAGTCAGTCAAGATGGTTAATAAAATGCGATCGCAGAACCATACTGCATTCACAAACAACCTCATGTGATCGCGACTAAGCGGGAATATTGTACAGGGTAGTTTTGTAATATTTCATGGTCGAATGCTAAACCTTATATAGGCAAAAACCCTTTCTTCTTTGGGTATTTCTTACTTGATAGACTCTTTCGATATTGAAACAATATCCCTAACTAGGCAAGATTTTAACTAATTTTGGAGACTTAAATTCTTAGTGTTTTGTGAAGGATGGATGCTTTGGATAGTCCTTATGGTATATCTTTCTCTACTTTTTTTATAAGTAGCTAAATAATTTAGTCTTGGGATTATGTTGAACTAAAATGTAATTGTGTATGGGTGTTGTTGTGTTTTCATGATTTTTAGTTGTTAAGTATGGATTCCACCATTTCTTAAGCCAAATAGTTAGAATTTGTAGGTGAAAACTCCAAATCTCTAAATGGGTTTGATGGCTAAAAATCCCAAACTCTAGAAACCCTCTATCATTCTTAAAAGAGGGATGAAGGTAAATATATGGGAGCCCATAACATCCTTGAAAGAGGGCTATAGGGGGATGAAATGGTGAACAAGTAAGTATACGGTTTACTACCTTTTACAATTTAGACATAAGTTTAAATGGAGTGGAAGTCATATCATAGGAATTTACTAGAAATAGGGATGTCAAATTGAGGTTTTGGTGACTATGAATGACACACTCATTAGGTGCTCAAAAGAGCCAATGGGTGACATCTTTGTGGTTTTGTTGAAAGACTAACAAGAAAGACCTTCAACCCAGCCTATCTCTCACTTAACAATTAATATTTATGTTAAACCATCATTAACCCACATGCTCTTTACTTTTAGGTAGGCATAATCCCAAGATTACCTCTAAACATGATTTTAAATCAAAAGTGCTATACTAATGTGTTGTTTGACTGAAGATTGTTATAAAAAAACTCCAAACAAACCCCTTCCCCCCTCCCCCCCCCAATTTTATTTTAAATATTATTTTTGTTGCATTTTGGGTATCCTTTTAGTAATTAAACCACCCATAGGACTTGAAATTTGAATTTCACTCCTTGTTGATTTGACCACAATGCCAGTTGGGATATTGACAATGACTACCTTACCTCTTTAACATGGGAGTAAGTTGAGCATCATCATGGAGCTGCTTACAAAATCAGCATAAAGGGTAAGGTGAGGATGATTAAGCTCCACTACCCTGGACTGGGTACCCTGTGCCTTAGGACCACTGCTAGCCTAAAAATAATGATCACCTAAAGGCTTAGTATAAGGAGCACTAGCCATCGAATAAGAACTTTCCCAATTCTTCTTCTTAGTCCACTGCCTACAATCCCCCCACTATTCTACTAGCTTGCACCGTGCTCTAAATATCTAAATCTCTTGCTCTTCCTCCCTCTTATCTCTACCTATTTTTTTCTCATCCTCTACTTATTACATATAGACCACCAACCTGGAGATGTCCATATCATTATTCAATAAAGCATCCTTACACTCCAACACCAAGTCATGAGACAAACAAGAAGAAAACTTTCTCATTTGGGTCCTCATATTAGATACCAACTCTAGAGTATAACAAGAAAAAAAAACTACTAAAATTTCAGGGCATACTCATTTACACTCATCTTACCCTGCATCAGGTTAACAAACTCTTCATCTTAGCTTCTCTTAACTCCTGAGGAAAGTAGTGATCCAGGAAAGTACCTAAATAATCATCCCATATTGTCTGCTTAACATTATCATCTCTTATTTATTCTCACTCCTCATACCACTGAGAAGCCATATCAATCAACTGATATGCAACAAAATCTATACCTTCAGAATTAATAGCATGCATCACCCTAAAGATCTTTTCCATATCATCAATAAACCTCTAAGGATCGTCCTCAACCTTAGAGTCTGTAAAAGTGGGGGATTTAACCTCATAAACTATCAAACCTGAGTAAAATCATATGAACTACCAACAGGACCAACGCGATCAAACTGACGGCACTTAGATGCCACAAGTTGGTCAAGCTGATGAATAAACTATCAAAACTCTGCATTAGAGATATCTTTCTGAGGAGATAGAGCATGAGTATCGCCAGCCTAAAGAGGGCCAGTAACAACCAGTTGAACTACAAGTGGAGTAGTACAATAAGGACAAGGGTCCCTTGACCAAGTCTGCACTCCATAAATAGGGCAAGTTCCCTCTATATTTTCCTTCAGGTAGGATAGAGGGTCAAATAGAGTTTCTACGACTGTCAAATCTTCAGGGAGGCATGATCTAAAATGAAAGTTAGCTAGGAGTTAGAAAAAATTCAATGTAACTAGACTCTATAGCCCGATATAAAATATAAGAAAGGAAAGCATTCCTAAATGCCTTATAACCTCCCCCTTATTAGTGTGGCATGCTATATATCCATAAAAGAGACTCTACTCGACACAAATTTTTAGATACCTAATGATCCTAAACTGGGCTCTTATACCAAGCTTGTCACAGCCCAAACCAGGGTCTATTCATGACAGGTATCTCAAACCCACCATGGGTTAGAGACAACCCCCTTAGCCTTACCTAAAAGGCACAATAATAATGATAATAAACAGTGAAAGTAACTAAAATAGAAATAAGGATAAATAAGTCAAAAGAAAATGTTAAAAGTCAAACAACAATCCAACCCTCACTTGTCCACAAAGCCTCTAAACTAAGAATACCACAAAAGTTGGGACATGCCCCCAACTATGATAGTCATAATTCCAAAAATATGAAAAAAAAAAGCCTAATAAAATAGAAAGGCCTTCCAAAAGATGGAGGCTCACCATTTCACAACAACTTAATGAACGTACTGAATTACCTAATGTTACATAAGAGTAATAAAAAAGCCCTCAAACCCTAAATCATTAAATGATGCAGTGTTTGGGGATGGTCAGTGGCAAAAACACTGACATGTAACTCAGGAAAAATGATAAAAGTAATGCCAATGCCAAAAATCAGCCAAAACCACATGCACAAACCTTTATATATACATATATAGGATGTTGCGATAGGAACAATGGTCAATTAACATGTCAGTTCAAAATATTACCTTGAACTATATAGCTCACTCCACCCTAAAGGTACTTTAGCTCCCCTTGCTGAAAGGACACAGTGCATGTTAGTTGTACAAATTGAGGAAAAACCAAGGAAAAGCTAAAGCCAACAAGAAAATAAGCATCCCAATATATATATACATATATATATATATATACATTTATACCAAGATTGCACCAAGAACATGATCATATAGACCCCTAAAACCAAAAAACATGGTTTTCAATGTTTATTCCTCTAGAATTTACACCTTCATGGTGAGCTACACAATTTCTTTTAAGTCCAAATTAAACAATTTGCACATAAACCCAACCATTAACCAAGGACTCTTATATTGG
>NC_061121.1:57941161-58167137 GCF_002878395.1 Capsicum annuum | reverse complement strand
AGTTGGGATTTTTGTGAAAGTATATGCCTTAAATATAGCTTTCTTAAATTCAATAATATGGTTAGATAGTGAATTGGAGCCATGTTGCTTGGACACTCGAAAGATGATGCCGTACCCATTTCATAATGCATAGCTTTCGGTGGGTCCGACAAACACCTAATGGAACGTTTGGAGAGTTTGAGCAACTTAGAATTGGAGTTAAAAGTTAGCCCTATATTAACTGAGATTGCTAAAACTGGAACATTGGTGTACTAATTGAAAATATGCGAGGAACATATCAACTTAGATTTGAAGAGGAAAACTTCATTATTATAGATTTTTCATCTAAGTTTATGCTCAAAGATAACAAGAGCCAGTGGGATCTTGCTGCAAAATTCTCAGGCATCACTCAATTTCTAGTTTGATGTTCCCTTGAATTAGTTCTAGGCATGCTAATCTTTCTGCTCCACGAATGAACTCATGCTGATATGTACATTGTTATAAAGTGTTTATAATGTGCTCTTTCATTTGCTACAGTCCCACTTGACTCCACTACTGATCCTGTAAATTATTTTGTAAATGAGCATCTTACGCCCCTGATTCGGCATAATAAACGAGGCAGGGAAGCAGAAGATGTTTCCAGGCAGCAAAAGCTGCACATTTCCTTGAATCATAATTTGGTTCATGATGACACTGAACAGCCAGCTAATGTTCTTGCACAAAATCCTGTATCGACTGGTTTAAAGCTATCATATGATGATGATAAACCCAACTCCTCTGTCACTTCCGCAAGTGGAAGTATGAATACATCAACATCAGTTATAATGTCTCTTGGTGACAACATTAAAACAGAAATGGAGCGCCAGAAGAAAGAATTTGATCAATATCTTAAGACTCAGGTATGGTACAACATTTGCCTAACATCTGACATATTTGCTTTTCTGGTGGATTTTTTTTTCTTTTTGGGGGTTTGTGGGGGTGGGTGTGGGGGTGAGAGAGGGTTCTTTGGTTTTCTCAACTGAATCAAAGCATATATGTTTGATAGTATGTTTTATTCTCACACTGTCAGTAAGGATTTGAGCCAGATGAATTGGTTCTCCAACATAAATGTCCTTTTAAGGAAAGTTTGTATACCATTCACTCACTTTTAGTATGCTTGATTCTTATTTGTTGGGTTATTGGGTCTTCTTCCTATATGGATAAATATGGATAAATAAAACCCAATTTGGACCATCCCACTTATGCCCATAGGCCCAATACTATGGGCCATATATATTGATCTTTTTAGGTCTTATTTCATCATCACAGAAGGAGAATTTCAGCAGCCATAGAGAGAAAACAATAGCAGATTTTCGCCCCTAAATTCTAGCCATAGTTGTCAACTTCAAATTGCGATTTCCGCTTCGTTTCTTGTCCGATTGAGCTGATTTTTGGACTGCTTGTTCCTCTCATCTCAATATTTGATTAGAAACTGACGGAGCTTGATTTGGTGGCCTGTAGCTTCTGTTCTTCATTCCCGAACTGTAGCTGCGTTTTGGTGCTTTCACTCCTTTTACTCTCTAGATTTTGGTGTTGTGGTTTATGTATTGTTGCTTGTTGTTTGACACTTGTTTGGTGGCCATTTTGGAGAACAATATTGTAACTCTTTGGTGATTATAGTGGAAGTTTGGTCCCGTGGCTTCTTACTCTTCACACTGAAGGGTTTTTCACGTAAATTTGGTGTCTCTTGTTCTTGGTTTTATTCTTGTCTTATCGTATTTGTATGGTGATTTATTTGCTGCCATATTATTTTGTTTTGCTTGGATTTGCTTGTCTCCTCTTGGTTCAAGTTGAAAGGGAAAGTTTAGACTTGGGTATTCTTTCGCTGCTACCCTGTCGGGCTCTTTGATTGTGTCCTTGCCTCTTTCCCAATAAAGTGGTATCTGAGCGAGGTTGTTATTGATTGTTGATTTGAACGATGGAGGCAAATATGAGCAAGATGGTGTGTTCGAATGGTAGTAACTATCATACTTGAAAAGGCAAGATGAAAGATCTTCTCTTTGTCAAGAAAATGCATTTATCTGTGGTTGCGTCTACTAAACCTCAATTCATGACAGATGAGGATTGAGAATTTGAGCACGTACAGGTTTGTGGCTATATTAGACGATGGGTAGAAGATAATGTTAGAAATCATATTGTGAATGAGACACATGCCAGAAGTTTGTAGGACAAGCTCGAGACACTTTATGCTTCGAAGACTAGCAATGACAAGTTGTTCCTGCTTAAGCATTGATGAATATTAGGTATAAAGAAGGCAGTCCTATTTTTGATCATATAAATAATTTTCAGGGTGTCTTTGACCAGCTGTCCGAAATTGGTGTAAAGTTCGATGAAGAAATTCAGGGACTTTGGCTTCTTAATACTCTGCCTGACTCTTGGAAAGCTCTTGGAGTTTCTTTGACTAATTCTGCTCCCGGTGGTATTGTGACTATGGAATATGTTAAGAGTGGTGTCTTGAATGAACAGATGAGATGAAGATCTCAGGCCTCATCTTCTTCATCTTCACACTCTGACGTTTTGGTTACTGAAGAAAGGGGGAGAAATAAGTCCAGAGGTCCTAATGATAGAGATAAAAGTAGAAGCAAGTCGAGGTCCAAATTGAAGAATGTTATATGTGACTATTGCAACAAAAAGGGGCATATTATGAAATATCGCTACAAGCATAAGAGAGATATGAGACGATAAAAGAAAGAAGCCGATAATGAGAATCGTGTTGCTGTTGTTGCTAATGATGATCTTTTTGTTGCGTGGAGAGAATGCCATTAATCTTGTTCGCGATGAGTCTAGTTGGTTTGTGGATTCTGATGCTACTTCTCATGTTACGCTAAAGAAGGAATTATTTTTTTCTTATACTCCAGGTAATTTTGGGATGTTGAAAATGGACAATAATGATGAAGTTAAAGTACTTGGCATTGGCACTGTTTGTTTGGAAAGTAACAATGGTTCTAAACTAGTTCTCATTAATGTCAAGCATGCTCCAGATGTTTGCCTGAATTTGATTTCTGTAGGAAACCTTAATGATGAGGTTAACACCCTTGGTGCTGGCCAGTGGAAGCTTACTAGAGGTTCAATGATTGTGGTTCGAGGTGACAAGTTGTCTAACTTGTACGTATTTCAGGGCTCTACTTCTAGAGTCTTGATAAACTTAGTGGAGAATGATACTTCATCAGAGTTATGGCATAGAAGACTGAGCATATGAGTGAGAATGGGATTAATAGTTTGGCTAAGAAAAATTTGTTTTCTGGAGTGAAACAAGCAAAGTTGAAAAATTGTGTTCATTGCTTAGCCGGTAAATAGAAAATAGTCTCTTTTCAGAGTCATTCGCCTTCAAGAAAGCTTGATTTGCTGGAGTTGGTGCATTCTGATTTGTGTGGTCCTTTTAAAGTAAGGTCTCATGGTGGTGCACTTTACTTTGTGACTTTTATTGATGATCATTCTCGCAAACTCTGGGCATTTCCTTTGAAGTCCAAGGATCAAGTACTTGATGTGTTCAAGGCTTTTCCGGCCTTGGTTGAGAGTCAGACAGGGAAGAAATTGAAATGCATCCGCTCAGATAATGGTGGTGAGTATATTGACCCTTTTGATATATATTGCAGAGAGTAGGGTATTCGGCATCAGAAAAATCCTCCGAAAACTCCTCAGTTGAATGGTTTAGCAGAGAGGATGAACAGAACTTTAGTTGAGAGAGTTAGATGTATGCTTTCAGATGCTAAGCTGCTAGATTCATTTTGGGCAGAAGCACTTAATACTGTTGCTTATGTTATCTATTTATCTCCTACTGTTGCTTTGGATGGTGATGTCCCTGACAGAGTTTGGTCTGGTAAGAATGTTTCTTTGATCAGTCTTTGAGTGTAAAGCCTTTGTGCATGTTCCTAAGGATGAAAGGTCAAAGTTGGATGTTAAAACTAGGCAGTGTATCTTCATTGGTTATGGTCAAGATGAATTTGGCTATCGTTTCTATGATTCAGTTGAGAAGAAACTTGTTAGAAACCGTGATGTTGTGTTCTTTGAAGACCAAACAATTGAAGATTTTGACAAAGCTGAAAAAGTCTTTTCTCAGAGCAGTGAGAGTTTAATTGATGTTGATCCAATTCCTTTGACTATTGCTCCCGAAGAAAATCTTCATGATGATGAAAATCAAGTTGATAATGAAGATGATGATCATGTTCAGAATGAACAGTAAGATGTTGTTAATGCTCCAGTGCAAGTTGATATGGTTGATCAACAACCAGTTGTTGATGCTTCAGAGAGTTCTCTCAGACGATCTACTAGAGAGAGAATGCCTTCATCTTGTTATTCTCCCAGTGAGTATGTACTTTTGACTGATGGGGGAGAACCTGAGAGTCTTAATGAAGCCATGGAAAGTGAAGAAAAAGAAAATTGGTTTGATGCTATGGAAGATGGGATTAAATTTTTGCATGATAATCATACCTTTTATTTGGTTAAGCTGCCTAAAGACAAAAACTTTGAAAAACAGGTGGTTTTTTCGGTGAAGCATGAAGATGGTAACCCAATTCCACAGTACAAGGCTAGATTGGTTGTGAAGGGATTTAACCAGAAAAAAAGAGTTGATTTTGATGAGATATTTTCTCCAGTTGTGAAGTTGTCATCCATTCGTGTGGTTCCGGCTTAGCTGCAAGTCTAGATTTAGAGGTTGAGCAAATGGATGTTAAAACTGCTTTTCTCCATGGTGACTTAGATGAAGAAATTTATATGGAGCAGCTTGAAGGTTTTGGAGTCAAGGGAAAAGAGAATTATGTTTGCAAATTGAAGAAGAGCTTATATGATTTGAAACAAGCTCTTGGGCAGTGCTACAGGAAGTTTGGTTCCTTTGTGAGTTAGCAGGGTTTCAAGAAAATTACTTCAGACCATTGTGTTTTTGTACAAAAATTCTCTGATGGTGACTTTATTATTGTATTGCTTTATGTTGATGACATGTTTGTTGTTGGTCATAATGCTTGCAGGATTCAAAAATTGAATCAAGAGTTGAGTAAGTCTTTTTCTATGAAAGACTTGGGACCAGCAAGACAGATTCTTGGCATGCAGATTGTTCATGACAGAAAGGCCAAGAAGTTGTGGTTATCACAAGAGAAGTACATTCAGAAAGTACTTCGAAGGTTCAACATGGATAAGGCTAAGGTTGTCAGTACACCTTTAGCTATGCACTACAAATTGAGCCCGGAGCATTGTCCTTCTAGTGATGATGAGAAGGAAGATAAGAAGAAAGTTCCTTATGCTTCAGCCGCTGGTAGTTTGATGTATGCAATAGTTTGTACAAAACTGGATATTGCTCATGCTGTTGGTGGTGTTAGCCGTTTTCTTTCTAATTCGGGAAGAGAACATTGGAATGCTGTGAAGTGGATTATGAGATATTTTTGTGGCACTTCTAGTCTGAGTTTGTGTTTTGGTACAGGGAAACCTATTCTTTGTGGTTATACTGATTCAGACATGGCTGGTGATGTTGATACTCGCAAGTCTACTTCAGGGTATTTGGTTACTTTTGTAGGGGGAGTTGTGTCTTGGCAATCTAGGTTGCAAAAATTCGTTGCTCTATCTACTACAGAAGTCGAGCTTATTGCTGCCGTTGAAGCTTGTAAAGAATTTTTTTGGATGAAGAGATTCTTGGGGGAACTTGGTTGTGCTCAAGAGAGGTATGTGCTTTATTGCGACAATCAAAGTACCATACATCTTGATAAGAATTCTACATTCATGGTCGGTCTAAACACATTGATGTGAGATACCATTGGATTCGGGATGTGTTGGATCCTAAGTTGCTTGAACTTGAGAAGATTCATACGGATGATAATGGTTCCGATAGGATGACTAAGCTTTGCCAAGAGGAAAGTTTGAAGATTGTTGCATAATCGTCGGGATGGCGGTCTTCTCTACATAGTCGGAAGGGGGAGAATTGTTGGGTTATTGGGTCTTCTTCCCTTCCTATGTGGATAAATAAAGCTCAATTTGGACCAACCCATTTATGCCCATAGGCCCAATACTATAGGGCATATATATTGAGGGTCCCTTGCATTTTACACCTCAAAGTGTCTTCCATTCTTTAACTTGCACCCTATCCTATTTATTTTTACAATTTACGCCCTAATCTCTTGGGTCCCTTGCATTTTACACCCCAAGGTGTCTTTCTTTTTTTAACTTACTTCCTATCCTATTTTTTTTACAATTTACACGCTAACCTCTTTATTTCCTTGCAAAATAGTAAAATTATTTTTTAATTATTTTTTAATGAGGGCAAAATAGGAATAACAATATACTCCCTCTGTTCTATTTTACTCGTTCCAATTTGACATTGCATATTGATTAAGAAAAATAATTAATAACATGACTATTTTATCATAGTACCTTTATTAAATAATGTTTATATTTTAATTTGGAGATAAAACAATTAATACTAAGGGTAAAAAAGGAAAAAAATTGTCTTGTCTTGATTAATGAAAAATAACAAGTAAAATAAAAAATCTAATTAGAAAATTTGGAACGAGTAAAATGGAATGGAGGAAATATTATTTTTTAAAATAAATTTATTTAATTTTTAGTGTAACGAACTTTCAAGATATGTTCTTGCATTCACATTTATCATCTAACTATTGTCATGTGATAAGTATTCTCACTTTAATTTGTAACTGCTAAAATTTCGTAGTGGCGTTGCTTCTGAATGGTGAAAGTACGGTGCAGTGAAATTTCTGGAGCCATATCTATATTAATGCAATCATAATCACCTATACTACCTGTCAGAAAGAAAATAATAACGTAAAGAAAGGATCAAAATATTGAGGAATGAATAGAATAGCAGCAGTTAAGAATAAAGCAAAAAATATAACACATGAATTGATGGAATTTTGTCTTTAACAATGTCTTCCTATATCACTAGTTCTGCAATATCAATCTTCTCTTAACTCAAATGGCATTCGTTTGGAATTTTCTAAAAATTTGAGTTTGCAAATTTTTCATCTAACTTCCTACACTAAAAATTAAATAAATTAATTTTAAAAAATAATACTTCCTCCGTTCCATTTTACTCGTTCCAAATTTCCTAATTTGATTTTTGATTTTACTTGTTATTTTTCATTAATCTCATTAATCAAGACAAGATAATTTTTTTTTTCTTTTTTACCCTTAGTATTAATTGTTTTATCTCCAAATTAAAATGTAAACATTATTTAATAAAGGTACTATGGTAAAATAATCATGTTATTAATTGTTTTTCTTAATTAATGTGCAATGTCAAATTGGAATGAGTTAAATAGAACGGAGGGAGTATATTGTTATTCCTATTTTGTCCTCATTAAAAAATAATTTTACTATTTTGTAAGGAAATAAAGAGGTTAGGGTGTAAATTGTAAAAAAAAATAGGATAGGATGTAAGTTAAAAAAAGGAAGACACCTTGGGATGTAAAATGCAAGGGACCCAAGAGGTTAGGGTGTAAATTGTAAAAATAAATAGGCTAGGGTGCAAGTTAAAGAAAGGAAGACACTTTGGGGTGTAAAATGCAAGGGACCCATATATTGATTTTTTTTAGGTCTTATTTCATCATCACAAAAAGAGAATTTCAGCAGTCATAGAGAGAAAACAATAGCAGATTTTCGCACCTAAATTCCAACCACAACTGTCAACTTCAAATTGCGATTTCCGCTTCGTTTCTTGTCCAATTGCGCTGATTTTTGGACTGCTTGTTCCTCTCATCTCAATCTTTGATTAGGAACTGACAGAGCTTGATTTGGTGGCCTGTAGCTCCTGTTCTTCATTCCCGAACAGTAGCTGTGTTTTAGTGCTTTCACTCCTTTTTTTCTCTAGTTTTTTGTGCTGTGGTTTATGTATTGTTGCTTGTTGTTTGGTGGCCATTTTGGAGAACAATATTGTAACTCTTTTGGTGATTATAGTAGAAGTTTGGTCTTGTGGTTTTTTACTCTTCACACTGAAGGGTTTTTCACGTAAATTTGGTGTCTCTTGTTATTGGTTTTATTCTTGTTGCCATATTATTTTGTTTTGCTTGGATTTGCTTATCTCCTCTTGGTTCAAGTTGAAAGGAAAAGTTTAGATTTGGGTATTCTTCCGCTGCTACCCTGTGGGCATTTTGATTGTGCCCTTGTCTGCCTTTCCCAACATTATTTCCTATTTTTCTTCTTCTGTTTTGATATGAAAACAGACAAGGACATTATATGTCCGACGGAGTTCACAACGTCATTTATATGTCACTTGGGATATCGTCTCCCAAGATATTCCTTGCTCTAAAGAATCAGAAAACTTTGCTAAACGATGTGCAACAATAGTTAAGGATCTAGGAATATATACAAAGTACTTTCTCCAAAGTAAAATCCATATGCCAAATCTACTCAGATGTCACGTTCAGTTCCCATGGGCACTCCAGTTCTTCTTGATCAACCACATCCTTTACATTGGACACGATTTACACTTTCCTCCATCTGTTTTGTATGGTTTTCTTAACACCCTCAACATGGTTTTACACCTATTTACTGAGGAATTTGGAGGTCAACATAGTACATGACCAAACTATCCCCCATCTCTCATTTTATCCTCTATGTGTGCTGCTTGCACCTTCTGCCTAATGTAGTCATGTTTAATCTTGTCTAATAATCTTGTAAAGATGTATATCCATCTTAGCATCCACTTCTCTGCAACACTCATTTGAAAATGTATTAGATCTTAGCAGCCAATGATCGCTCTCGCTTAATATTGATGATCTTATTACTATTCAATAGAACTAGTTTTTACTTTGTTATACATAATTTTATCACATAACGCCCCGGCGACAGTTCAATCATACCTATTTTAATGGCCAAGTACTCAGATCGCCCCTCAAACTGCACACCAGTTATCAGATAGACACCTTAACTATTCTAACGATCATAGACAATTCTACTTGGCAGAGGTGTCTCTTGAACAGTCGGATCCCAACATGCCACATGTGTGAGATTGAGTACGTGTTAGATCAACCAATCAGATAGTGACAATTTTATTATGAAAAAACAATAGATTTTTTTTTTTTTTTAAAATGAATTTGGCCAATTCTTCTTCTTCAACCAATTTGTATCCTCTTTTCTTCTCTTTGCCCTCCCTCTCACTCCAGTCCATCGTCCATGTTGGGTTTTCTCAACCATCATTTTAGTAGGCCAAAGTTTGCTTCATATTTAGACTCATTTAATCAAACGAGATCAAGCGAAGTTTGGAAGGCTCTCCACCTTTCACATTGAAGCTTCTAGTATATAGATTTTTCTACGGCCAAATTTTCTCCCTTTTAAATTTTGCAAGGAACTGTTTCCTTAATAGAGTTGCAACAAATTTTAAGCCCTAAAAAGGGTGAGATGCTTAAAACTGTGAATGGGTTTCAGAAATTGGTTGTTCTAACCTATTGAATCACCACTTTCCTTTCGAAGATTGATGCACAGTTGTAACATATGCATTAACACTTTTGTGGGACTTAGAGGGAATGGAAGGAGGAAGAAGATTAGTGTGGACAGAGAAGATGATGTTTGGTGCCTTTAGCCATTTTAGCATTAGTTAGTCCATCCACATGCTTAAATCCAAGTGAGATACACACTTTGTGCCATGTCAGTTGGAGGCATTTTAATAGGTGCATTTTGAAAATAATTCGAGTGTCTAGTAGCTCACCTTCTCATTGAGCTGTTGAGGTATCTAGATGAAAACTAATACCGAGTTTGAGTGGCTATCTATGTGTTTTGGTCAACCATTCTTCTGAACATTTGAGGCTAGGTTACACTTCCTTTGTATTAAATCACAAATAAAGCATATCAACATCTTTTGGAAAGAAGTTGCAAGATTTTTGGAAGAAGTAACAAATTAAAATAATTTGGTGTTATTTTTAGAATTGGTTGGACGCACACCTATGATACTGTGGTATCTTATTAAATAAAAAGATATAACATGCAGCATCTTTGAGGAAAGCCATTATAAAAAAATGTGGATGATCCAAGGAATTAACGAGGCATGAGTTGCTTTTTACCTTTGAAATTAGTCAGGCAAACACCTACATATTTTTGTTCACTGGAAGAAAGGAAATAATAGCTGGCGTCATTGAAAAGAGGAGCAACGAATTAACGAAATGTTTACATGAATTGGTCCGATATCGTGAAAAATTATAATTTCTATTAGTCTTTAAGTAGGATTATGCTCACAAAATAGGGAGTAATACTTCTTTAAAGAAGAACTAACTGTATTTTGTTCACATTAACTTTTTTTTCTCAAGAACGCCTACGCATGTACAAATTATTGAAACATCATATGTTACCCAAGTTAATTTAATGTTGTTAATTCTTTCGCCCTTTACAGGAAGAAACTTGGGCTAGAGGTGTGAGAGATATAAAGCAGAGACACATGGCTTCGTTACTGACTGCAGTCGAGAAAAATGTTGGCACTAAGTTGCAAGAGAAGGATATTGAGTTAGAGAACATAAATCGGAAGAACAGAGAACTTGTTGAACGGATGAAGCAAGTTGCAGCAGAGGCACAAAATTGGTGTTACAGAGCCAAATGTAACGAATCTTTAGTCGGCACATTAAAAATGAACCTTCAGCAAGCGATGCAGTCTGCTGAACAAGGAAAAGAAGGGAGCGGAGACAATGAGCTAGATGATGCTGTATCCTACATTGATCCAAACGATAGGCTCAGCATCCCTAGTGGTTCTGGCAAGTGTACGTCGACGAAAAAAGCCATTATCTGCAAGGTATGCAGATTGAAGGAGGTGTCCATCTTATTGATGCCTTGTAGACACTTGTGTTTATGTAAAGATTGTGAAGGATTGGTTAGTGTATGTCCAATCTGCCAGTTGATGGCAACTGCTAGTGTTGAGGTGTTCTTGTCTTGAAATATGAACAAAATAACACCAAGGCAGAAGGAATAATCTCATACAGATATTAGATAATTATTGTGGATTTACTTTTTCTGTATTTACCGTACAGAAGCAACTTGTTGAAATTGAGGTTTAACTATCATGGTTCTTGATGCTTCATTAGAATTTGGCCATCTATCTTCTACTTTTATGGTTCATTTGTGGAACTATTTGTTTTTCTTACCAAAACATGATTTAAATTAGAGAGCCATGGATCACATTTTGTGAAATCTTATCCTCCTTGATGCTAGTAGGATACTACCTATTAAACAGTGGCATAGGTAGCAATATTGGAGCATTGGAGGATTGGTTCGCCCTTTACAACCAAAGATTATATATTTGTTATTGAAATGCAATTTTTTTTGTTAAAAGTTAATCAGGCCTTTAATTATTCATGCAAGAACTTTTCAATTTGCAAAAAGGCTTAATACAAACATTTTATCTTGGCATCAACTTATAACTAAACACTCAAACTTTGAAGATGCATGTCTCCTCAACTGGTCTCAGTTATATAAGTTGAATACTCCTAACTTACAAAACGATCATTTAAGTATCTCCAAAATTTATGTGTCACGTCGGTGTTAATGTTTAAAAGATATATTGGGGACAAGTTGAGGTATGTATATGTTCATTTTTGACTTGATACACACCTTAAGAAACAATAAATGATAGGGGTAATTTTACTGTATCATCCTTTGAATATAATAAATTTAATGCTTTGAAAAATGCATTAGGTAATGAATAATATTTTATTTAGAAAAATTATTAAAAAAAATACAACTGTTATGAGATATATCAATTATAGAGAATGTCTATCAAGATCTATTTGATGCTTATCAGGATTTGATGTATTTATCTTTTAGTGTGGAACTAGGGGCAAATTCCTCCTATAAATAGAAGTTCTTTATTGTAAATCATCCCTCAAAGAGAAGAAATAAGAATTACTCTCCCTATTCTCTCTACTCTTCTTCTTTATTCTTTCTTGTTTTATAATACGTTATCAGTACGAGACTACCATTTCAAATTTGTAGGCTAAGGGTAAGATATGGATAATTTTCAAGAAGATATTTGTTTGATTGATTCTGACACTACACATACGATATTCAAAGACAAGAAATATTTTTTTCATCTAAATATGGACAAGATTAACGTTACTACAATTTTTGGTAACGCTAATTTGATTGAAGGCTTCGAAAAAATCATTATAATCTTGCCCAAGGAAACTAAACTCGTCATAAATAATGCTATGTTCTCTCCCAAGTCTCGGAGAAACATGATGAGTTTTAAAGATATCCGTGAAAATGGTTATCATATCAAGACATTTGATGAGATGAATCTTGAATATCTTGGTATCACCAAGAATGTCTCTAGGCAGACATGTGTTGTTGAAAAGTTTCCTACTTTATCTTCTGGCCTATATTGGACAAAGATTTGTACAATTGAGGCACATTCTATAGTAAACCGAAAGTTTACTGATTCCAATACTTTCGTACTTTGGCATGATCGTCTGGATATCCAGGATCAATAATGATGAGATGAATAATAGAAAATTCAAATGGGCATTCATTAAGGAACTTGAAGGTTCTTTCGAATGGTGAATTTTCATGTAATGCTTGTTATCAAGGCAAGCTGATTGTGAGACCATCGCCAACAAAAGTTGAGATTGAGTCCCCCACGTTCTTGGAATGCATACATGGGGACATTTTTGGACCAATTTACCCACCAAGTGGGTCGTTTAGATACTTCATGGTCCTAATAGATGCTTCTTCTAGATGGTCTCATGTGTGCCTTTTGTCATCTCGTAACTTGGCATTTGCAAAATTATTGGCACAAATAATACGATTACGGGCACAATTTCCTGATAATCAAATTAAGTCTATTCGCCTTGATAATGCTGTAGAATTTTCATCCCAAGCATTTAATGATTATTGCTTATTGATTGGGATAAGAGTGGAACATCCTGTACCCCATGTTCACACTCAATATGGCCTTGTTGAGTTATTAATTAAACGTCTGCAGTTGATAGCAAGACCATTACTGATGAAAACTAAGTTGCCCACTTCTGTTTGGGGTCATGCAATTTTGCATGCTGCAACACTTGTTCGTCTTAGACCGATAAATTATCATAAATTTTCTTCGTTATAATTGATTTTGGGTCAAGAGCCTAATATATCTCACTTGAGAACTTTTGGGTGCGGTGTATATGTGCCTATAGCACCACCAAATCGCACTAAGATGGGCCCCCAAAGAAGGTTAGGAATTTATGTTGGGTTTGAATCACCCTCTATTGTTCGATATCTTGAACCATTAACGGGAGATATGTTCACTACTCGATTTGCAAATTGTCGGTTTGATGAGATATTTTTCCCAAAATTAGGGGGAGAAGATAGTGATATCAAAAGAGAAATTTTGTGAAAAAATCCATCACTATCTCATCTTGATCCAGGTGCTTCTATTTGTGAGCAAGAAGTACAAAAGGTTATTCATCTGCAGAAAATTACAAATCAAATGCCGGATGCATTTACTGATCTGAAAAGGATCACCAAATCACATATTCCTGCAGAGAATGTTCCAATTCAAATTGATGTCTCTAAAGGACCATCCACTAGTGTCATAGCTAATGAATCTAAAGCACGCTTGAAGCGTGGCAGACCATTAGGTTCTAAGGATCGAAATTTGAGGAAAAAAAAACAAATGGTCAAGATGACTCTGCGAAAGATCCTCATATGGAAGCTCAAGATTTGAGCAATGTTGATATCCCTGAAGGGATCAATGAGCCTGAGACTCAAGAAAATAAGGAACTATTCATAAATTCAAGTTATGTTGAAACTAATTTGAATCAATATGAAATAGTAGTGGATCATGTCTTTGCATACAATGTTGCAACGAAAATCATGCAAGATAGCGAGGATCTTGAACCTCGATCTATCACATAATGTCGACAAAGAAATGACTAGCCAAAATGGCAAGAAGAAATTCAATCTGAATTGAATTCACTTGCCAAGCGTGAAGTTTTTGGACCTATAACTCAAACACCTAATGGTGTTAAGCCTGTTGGCTATAAATGGGTCTTTGTTTGAAAAAGAAATGATAAAACTAAAATACAAAGGTATAAAGAACGCCTTTTTGCACAAGGATTTTCACAATGGCCTAGTGTCGATTATGATGAGACATATTCACCAATTATGAACGCAATAACATTGCGTTATCTTATTAGTTTCACTATCCATAAGAGACTTGAAATGCATTTGATGGATGTAGTAGCAGTCTATCTATATGGATCACTTGATAATGAGATATACATGAAAATTTCCGAACGATTTAAAATGTCGAAAGCATATAATTCAAAGCCTCGGAAAATGTATTCCATTAGATTGCAAAGATCATTGTATGGTTTGAAGCAATCTGGATACATGTGGTATAATCGTCTTAGTGAATATTTATCTAAAGAAGGTTATACGAATGATGAAATTTGCCCATGTATTTTTATAAAGAAAAAAATATCGGAGTTTGTTATACATGCTATCTATGTCGATGACATAAACCTTATTGGAACGCCAATAGAGCTTCAAAAGACAATTGATTACCTAAAGAAAGAATTTGAGATGAAAGATTTCGGAATGACAAAGTTATGCCTTGGTTTGCAAATTGAGCTTTTGACAAACGGTATCTTTGTCCATCAATCTGCCTACATAGAAAAGGTGTTGAAACGATTCTATATGGATAGAGCACATCCATTAATTACTCCGATGGTTGTTCGATCACTTGATGTGAATAAGGATCCATTTAGACCTCAAGAAAAGAATAAGGAACTCCTTGGTCCTGAAATACTATATCTTAGTGCAATTGGTGCACTAATGTATCTTGCAAACACTACAAGGCCTGATATTGCCTTTTCAGTAAATTTGCTAGCAAGGTATAGTTCTGCTTCTACTAGGAGACATTGGAATGAGACCAAACACATATTACGGTATCTAAAAGGGACTACCAATATGGGTTTATTTTATTATAAAAATTGCAGTCCGATCTTGTTGGTTATGCTGATGCTGGGTACTTATTTGAGCCGCATAAAGCTCGATCTCAAACAGGCTATGTATTCATATGTGGGGGTACTGCCACATCTTGGAGATCAACAAAACAGTCTATCGTAGCCACTTTATCGAATCACGCTGAGATTATAGCTATTCATGAAGCAAGCCGAGAGTGTGTGTAGTTGAGGTCTATAATACTTCTCATTCGAGAAAAATGTGGCTTGAACTGTCACAAAGTACCCACAATTTTATATGAAGATAATGCAGTATGCATAGCACAACTGAAAGATGGATTCATAAAAGGAGATAGAACGAAGGACATTTCGCCAAAACTTTTCTATACATATAAGCTCTAAAAGAATGGTGATATTGACGTATAACAGATTCATTCAAGTGACAATGTAGCTGATTTATTCACCAAGTCTCTTCCAACTGCAACTTTCAAGAAGATGGTGCACAAGATCGGAAGGCAGAGATTCAAGAATCTTCTTATTAGGAGGAGTTTATACACGTTGTACTCTTTTTTCCTTATGAGGTTTTGTCCCACTGGGTTTTCCTTGTAAGGTTTTTAATGAGGCAGCCTATATGCGTATTGTTAGACATTCAAGGGGGAGTGTTATGATATATATCAATTATAGTGAATGTCTATCAAGTCTATTTGATGTTTGTCAGGATTTGATGTATTTATCTTTTAGTATGAAACTAGGGGCAAATTCCCCTTATAAATAGAAGGGCTTCCTTCATTATAAATCATCCCTCAAGAGAAGAAATAAGAATTATTCTCTCTATTCTCTCTACTCTTCTTCTTTATTCTTTCTTGTTTTATAACAACAACTTTATTTTCTTTTATTGCACAATATCTCAAATTTCCAAACTGACTACAAATATTTCATATTTACAATTTCTCTCTGTATAATTCATATACAATACTTTACCTTTCCTTCTCACACTTTTCTTTCCTTAGAAGCTGCCTATAATCAAGAAACCTCAATTCTTCAAATTTTGAATGTACTGTTCTTCTCAAATCCCTATTTCTAATTCATAAAAACCTACAAAAACAATCTTAAACCCAATATGAAACTCAATAACGTTAAAAACTTTAGTTTTTCTTTGTCCTGCGGCTGAGTAAGAGTGCAAAGTACATATCTATTCATATTGAACACTTTTCATCTTCAAAATATTGATTTATTTTCTCTGAAATAGTGACATGATGGTGGTCTTTTAAATAAGATGTTAATGTTTTTTCAGCCTTCCCCCAAGATCTAGTCGTTCTTATCCTTTCTCCTTACGGTTCACTTTGGTTTTGTCAAAGCTATCTAGTGATAGTGGTATACACAACACAGTTATGTGTATCAATTCATATACAAAATTCTATTATATATATGTGTTGAAATAGACACTGTTGGATTATTATATTTTCAGATATATACATTACAAAGTTATGTATATATTATATATTAACAGTGTAATGTATATAAGACAATATTACTCATAGATATTAACCATTGTTTTATGTTTTCAAGTTTTGAAAAATTTTGTTTAAGTTTTTTGCATATTAAATTAATATTAGTTTGCAATGTATGTTATTACCGGGGACGCAATTCGAATGCAATTGTCGAAATCAACTCGAGATTCCTTAATCACTAATTTTGATTGTTGACGTTGATTTGTTGTTTCAAAATTTTAAAATTGAAAAGTTGTTACTGAATTTAAGGGATTCATTAATCACAATTCCATAAATATAACATTATTGTGTTATGTATTTAAGGCAAATATTTTATTTTCTTAATTATAGTTAAATCAGTTAATTTAGATACATAAGTAGTAATGTATATGGTCAGCAACTTATGTATAAGACTAGGAAGAGAGAAATTTTAACTGAAAAAAGGAAAGAACATAATTATTTTTCAAAATGGTGGGATTTATGTTATTTATATGAATATTTAATAGTAGGGATAAAAGACACAAATAAGCAAATGATTCTTTAAATTTTCAAACTAAACAAATATTGTTAGACATCTATTTTGGTCCATTATGAACTCCCAAAGCTCCAAGAGCGGCTGTGGTTTTAATATGAATCCCCTGAAATTTGTTAAAACAGTTGGTTTGTTACTTCTACTCTGAAATGTAGGAGTGATAATTATAGGAGTGGGGTGTTCATGAGTGGGTTCTTCATCAAAATCATAACCAAATTAATTTAGTCAGTTTTTAAATTTGTAAAATCAAATCAAATCGAATAAAAAAATAACCATCGGTTTAGTTCGGTTTGGTTCGATTTTTTCGATTTATAACTTTAGATAATGATAAAAATTGAAAATTTAAAAAAATAAATTCAATCTAACATATGAGATGTTAACCGAGTGTTGTATCTCAACCTTGAAACTAAGATGTCAATTGAGTGTTATACTTCAGCAAAGCTATGAACAATACCATATGAACGCCTCTAAAAAAATATTTTAAAACTACATTTAACAAAATGATATGATAAACCCCCAAAAGGTGAACACATAAACTTCTTGCTCAACAAGGTTAATAAAGAAAGTTAAAATTAGTGATTGTCTATAGTCTAATGAATCTCAGCTATAAATTTCAATATACAACAAGATATTATTTTCACAATTAGTATCATTTGTCATTCAAAGTGCAAAATTCATTTAAAATCTCATAAGGTACTATCAACTGGATGAAGACATGACTTAATGTGTTACGACTAAAGTTAAATCATGATTAAAATATAAAATATAACAAATATTTATATTGTATTTATGAATAATACATAAATAATTATAATATATATATATATTTCGGATCGGTTTGATTATTTTGTCGGTTACTTTAGAGTAAAACCAAACCAAACCAAATCAAACCAAATTAGTATCGATTTTTAAAATTCAAAACCAAATCAAACCAAACCTAACCAATTATCGGTTTTTTTAATCGGTTTGGTTTGGTTAAAACACCCCTACAGTTACAATTATAATCTCCCATTTTTATTAAATGATTAAACCTGTATCAATACTAATACAAAAATGTGTCTTCCAAACGCTTTCTTGATTAGTTTAATGCCTAACATATAGGCAACCATGAAGAGCAAAAAAATGAGAGTTGCTCTTTAAACTATTCAACCTTGTGAACTAATAATAATATTGAAATGACAGAGATGCGAACACCATTAAGAGAAAGCAAATAAAATAGAGTTTCTCTTTGGACTATTCAATCTTGTGAACTAGTAATAATATTGAAATGAAAAGGTTTAACCAAAAAAAATAGTAAAAGAAATAAAAAGGTGGTGTGAACGGAAATGACTACTGAGTAGCCAACCTCAGATTAAAAAAAAAAAAAACCACGGACATGAGCAATTCCAATTTTATTGTACTAACTTGAATTTTTTTTTAACCTAGTTTAAAAAGTTATTTGTATTTTATCCCGATTAATTGTATACATAATTTAAGATGAAATCGTTTGGTTGACCGGTAACAAAGTAATTGTCAACGTTGCTAGATGTCTACGTTTACCAAAAGCTATTTCACATTTGGCGTGTTAGTCAAATTGTTGCCTTGAAATGTACATACGAGATTACAATGAGATCCACTACTCTAATGCGTAGGGTGATTATTAGTGGAGCATTATCTCTCTCTCTCTCTGTCTGTGCAAAATTAAAAGTAAAACAAAAAGCAAAGTGGCAAGCTATTGAGAAGCTACGTGACAAATTTAAGACAATGGTTAATATTATTGTAATAAAATTTTTGAATTAAAAGATATTAAATATTTGAATTTGAAAATGTATTGTCCTTTTAAAAAGAAAAAAAGTTATTAATTCAAAAATAGAAAAGTATGGTTAAAGAGTCCTAAATAAACTCTTACTATTTCAAAAATTTATTCCTTTCATATACTATAAAATATATTTGAATACATTTAATTTAAAATTAATAATAATAATAATAAATGGTAGTACGTAGTAAAATTGCTAACCAAAAATAAAAGTGTGTAGCAATAGTATTAGTGTGGTGATAATAATAAAAATAATAATGATAATAATAATAATAAAATAATTATTATTATCTTATTGATTTTATAATTATTTATAATTAAAAATTAAATAATTCAAACTAAATTTTAAAATGTCTACAATTGGCCAATTAAGCATTTTCACGGATGTGAACTAATTTGACTTTAAATTTCCTTATTTTTAGGCATTTTGAAAGGAAAATTTGTTCAGTATTTAGATAATTCAAGAAAGGAAATAAGGATGACTACATTCTTGCTATAAATAGTTTTAATTAGGGTAACTTATCCATTTATTTAAAGCAAAGAAATTCAAATGGTAAAATAATTAAAAGTAACTAATGATAAATTTAGCAGCAGCAACAGCAGCAGAACGAGCAGGAGCAGGAGCAACAAGAGCAGCAGCAGCAGCAACAGGAGTAGCAGCAGCAGGAGTAGTAGCCGCAGGAGTAGCAGCAGTAAGAAGAGTAGTAGCAGGAGGAGGAGGAGGAGGAGCAGTAGCAGCAGTAGCAGTAGAAGAACATTATATTTGAATCCATTATTGCAGTGGTCTGTATGTTAAGATGCTGCAGTTATGAGTCCAATCTTGACATTAATGCCGGATGTTCCTGTAAAGGCTGATTAGCCAGGTGGGCGTGAAGGGCCGTCATTGGGACTTGGTTTAAGATTGACTCATGACCAAGGTTAACTAACATATAGTAAAGGTACCTCATGTGACAGTGAAGCGATCCGGTTCTTATATGGTATTAGAGCCATGGAATACTTGTATACATTACTTTTATATGTTCAATACATCATTCCTGATGAATATCATCAGGAAGAAAAATACTGTGAAAAACAGTAAAAAAGAGGAGTATGATATTCCTCAGCACTTGGATCTGCTTAATAAGTGGACGATCCCAAAAGTACCACCCAGAAAGTTGTACCAAATGGGAACTTTCGAGACTTTAGGTCTCAAACAAGTTGTTAAAACAACTGAAGAGACATTTACAGTGGATAGTGATCATGCTACTTTCAAATTATTATCTGAAAGTGATTTTGCTCCATATCGTGAAACATGTAAGTTTATGCATATTGGTTTAATTCAAGTCGCATTTAAACCACTAACCCTGAGAGGTTTGCCAGAAAGCTTTATTACAACTTTAAGAGATGGCAGGAATAAAAATTGGAAGAAGTCTCTTATTGGGACAGTCCAAACAAGTTTGGATTATGGCCCAGTATATTTTAATGCTTATCCTAATTTGCAGATATCTCTGACTGATGAGAATTCTTTGGATTCATTAATTTTGAGTATCAAATTGTATGGATATGATTACATGCCTGGTACTGAGGTTATATGTATTTGTTATAGGATATATTATAAACCTCTTCATACTTTAAATCCAATGTATAGAATGATGGATTTCAAAAATGAAACTATTTTAATGGAAATAGTTTTTTTATAGGTCAAAAGTTGTTACTAGACGGCCTATAAAATGGATGAAATTGATTTCTCAAAAGAATGGATCCTTGAGGATGCAGCTCCTCCTCAAACTGATCTCAATGAAGAGATTTCAGAGGTAGAATAATTCGCTGATAGTACTGTTCGAATCAGATTTTCTGATGCATTACCTTTATTAAACAAAGCTGATGATTTGTGTGTTGCAACATCATCAAGATCAACATCTTTATACATATCTCCTGTTGATTATATTGTTAGATCTCCCTTTAGAGCTTCTACATCTCAGATTAGAAAAAGCACTAGAATGAATAACATCAGGATTGATAGTGATAATATTGTTACTGCAATCCCTGATATGAATCCAACTGATTTCAAAATGGAATTTCTAAATGGTTTAAAATGAATCGCAACCAAATTGATTTTAGTCCAGGATCTCTGGCAAGAAGAAGAATTTTTGAAGAATTCTATAAACCTAGATGGGAATTGTTCCAAACATGGTTTTTTCAAAACTTTAGCAAAGAAGAAAAAACTGCTTTTCGGGATAAATTCAATGCAGATTTTCTATGTATAATAAAATAATTGCTTTTGTGCCCTGCTTTATGGCCAGATATGTGGATAATTACATTTTCATGCTAGCTAGGGAGTTTAAATTACCTACTGAAGAAACTATTACTTCAGTATTCCCTCCCCAGAAGTTTTTTCAAATCAAAAGAGACAACAAGGTAGTTCATTTTACAACTTTTGCTAAGCTGATTGATAATGATATTGCCCTAATAACTGCTCAAAATGTCAATACAATGTTAAAACAACATAACTATGCTAATTATTATATGAGCATCTTGGGAGAGCAAATAATTTCTCTACATGAGAAAATTGATAAGGTCCTATCTGATTTAAAAAAGGATAGAGCTTAGTAATACTAAGCAACTAGACCTTAAACTTAAGGACCCTGAGGTCCTGACTACCCCTACCATCCAACCACTCCTTGAAATCAAAGATTTTAAGTAGAAGAAAAAATTCGTGGATTAAAGATAAATTCTATCCATGATGAAAATTTTTCAGGAGACAATGGTGGGCATGCTACTCCTATTGAGATAAACAATATCTCAGATAAATTTGCTAGAAAGCCTTCCAAAAGATGTTTTATTATCCTAGACCAACTCCTCAGGATGTTCTATTTAAAGAACAAGGATTATATATCCTTAATAGTTTCAGAGGAGATAAAATCTATGAGTGAAATATAGATGGCTTATCTGATAGACAGATATCTACAATGGTAAATAGAATGTTGATGTACAGTACCATTTGTAAAGCCCTTTTGAATACTAATGATAGGGGCATTGCCGAAATAATTACGGTAGGTTTTACTGGTCAGCATAAAGGATGGTGGGATAATTATCTTACCCAAGACCAAAAAACCAAAATCATTCAGTCTGTAGTAAAGAAAGAAGATGGACAAGAAGTCATGAATGCTTTTTATACTCTAATTATTAATATTATTGAGCACTTCTCTAGAAGATGGTCCGATAATAGTGAAAGTATTAGGACTCTGCTCCAAAATCTTAGATGTAAGACTTTGACATCTTAGATATGGTATAAATATGTATTCCTTTCTAGAGTGATGGAATTACCTGAGAGTAATAGTTCTCATTGGAAGTCCAAGTTTATAGATGGTCTTCCCATGTTATTTGCTGAAAGAATTAGGAAAACCCTTAGAGGTCCTAATATGAGTATTAACTATGAGGCTTACACTTATGGTAACCTTATAAAGGTTATTACTCAAGAAGGTTTAACTTTATGTAATGAGATTAAGTTAAATCAATAGGTTAAGAAGATCGTCTTACTGAGAGACAACAGCTGGGAGAATTTTGTGAGCAATTTGCCATAGGTATCCCCAAAACCTCGAGAGAATATCATAAGAAGAAGTACTCTGAGGAGAAAAAGTCTAAAAAAATTGAGAAGAAAGGAAAAATAAAAGAGGATTACAAATCCAATAGGACTTATAGAAAAACCAAGAAGACCAACACTTGTTACCAATGTGGCAGATTTGGTCACTTTGTAAAAAATTACAAAGTAAAAAGTAAGATCAAGAGTCTCACTATCGATGATGATATTAAAGACTTTTTGTAAGATTTTGCTCAATTCCTCTCCGAAAAACTCCAGTCCGGACCATAGTGATAATGAGGAAAATGATTCAACCGATGAAGACCTGTGAGTTCTCCATCAAGAAGACTATATGCCTTCAGATGATGGGTGCATACCTTACCAAGAAGGACAACCTTGTAAAAACAAAGAGGAAGATGTTCTTTACAACATCATATCCCAATTTCAAAATGTAGAAATTAATATCTTGAAAGATGACAAATTAGCAGCTCTTCTAGAAATGCTAAAAGACCCGGGTAAGCAGGATGATAATCCATCTACCAGTTCTTCCCCTGAAAAAATGCATATTATTCCCTCCCAAAAAGGTCCTTATACCATGACTGAAGTTAATTGACTTTTAAGGGAAAGACAGAAGGTTGAAGCAATTCCAGCAACAACCCAGAACCCGAAGAATGAGATAGATAGTCTCGAGAAGGAAATATCTTTCCTTAAGAGTCATAATTTGGCATTAGATCAAAGGGTTTCTGCTTTAGAAAACCCAAAATTGTTACCCGCTGAGGATAGTCAAACTCTCCCTGATGAAGATTTCCTTAAAACCTTCGAAGATGCTGCTCACCAACACTTCTATGCTAAGGTCACTCTTCTTATTGATTACAACTATAAGAAAAAATTATAGCTCTCATTGACAATGAGGCAGGCTGCAACTGCATTCAAGAAGGTATGATACCTTTAAGATATTTTAAAAAGACCACTAATACTGTGAGGAATACCAGTGGTCAGAAAATGGGAGTTGAATTTAGAATCCCTAAAGCTTACATTTGCAAAAACAAAGTTCGAATGCCTAAAACTTTTGTTTTAGTTAAAGATATTACTGATGAGCTTATCTTAGGAAAAACTTGGTTTCTACATTTGTATTCGTTAGTCCGTTGGGATGAAAAAGGTATCATTGAAACCTTTAATAATAAACATATTCATTTTGAATGGTGTGATCCACCCTATACCAGATATTTAAATCTGATTAAAGAAAAGATTCTTTCAAAAAATTGGCAAATTGAATTTTTGAAAGATGAAACTTGTAGTCTGACTATCAATAAAACTCTTCAAAAATTAAAATTACTTAAAAAATTGAGTTTCTAAAAAATCAGTTGTCAATTCAAATTTGTGGGAATTATCCAAATACGTTTTGGCAAAGGAAACATGTTGTTAGTCTTCCATATGAAAATGATTTCCAAGAAGGTAATATACCGACTAAGGCCAGACCTTTCCAAATGAATTCTGACTATTTAGAATTATGTAAAAAATTTGAATCTCTTTTGCATAAGGGATTGATTCGACCATCTAAGTCTCCATGGTCATGTACTGCTTTTTATGTGAATAAGCATCCATAACAAGAACGAGGAGTTTCGAGGTTAGTTATTAATTAGAAACCTTTGAATAAAGTCCTCAGATGGATTAGATATCCAATTCCCAATAAAAAGGATTTATTAGATCGTTTGTATGATGCTCTAATATTTTCAAAATTTGATTTGAAATCAGGTTATTGGCAAATCCAGATATTAGAAACTGACAAATATAAAACTGCTTTCAATGTTCCAATGGGACAATTTGAATGGAATGTCATGCCTTTTGGACTGAAGAATGCTCCTTCAGAGTTTCAGAATATCATGGATGATATTTTTATGCCATACAATAATTTTATCATTATCTACATTGATGGCATTCTGGTGTTCTCAAAGAATATAGAGACACATTTTAAACATCTAGATCTTTTCCGAAAGAACATTATACAAAATGGCTTAGTAATTTCGAGGCCAAAAATGTTTCTATTCCAGACCAATGTCAGATTTTTAGGTCATAATATTGAGAAAGGGAAAATTATTCCCATAAATAGAAGCATTGAATTTGCTTCTAAATTTCCTGATGAAATAATAGACAAAACCCAGTTGCAGAGATTTTTGGGAAGTTTGAATTATATATCTCCTTTTGTGAAAGATTTAAAAAAAGATACAACTATCTTGTATGATAGCCTGAAGAAAAATCCTAAAGCATGGTCTGAGAGTCATACTACTGCAGTAAGAAATATTATGGCTAAAATTGAGAACCTATCATGCCTTACACTTACAAGTCTCAATTGGACAAAAATAATTGATACTGATGCATCTGACATTGGATATGGTGGAATTCTCAAGCAATATTACCCAGAAGAAAAACATGTTCATATTGTTCAATGCTATTCTAGAAAATGGAGTGCCAACCAAAAAAATTATGCAACTGTAGCTACAGAAATTCTTGCTATAGTTAAATGTGTTCTTAAATTTCAAGGCGATCTTTATAATCAAAAGTTCTTAATTAGGACTGATTGCCAAGCAACAAAATTTATCTTTAACAAGAATTTTAAACATGATGTTTCTAAGAAAATGTTTGCAAGATGGCAGGCTTTGTTAGCCCCATTTGATTTTGAAATCCAATATTTAAAAGGGTCGGATAATAGTCTACCCAATTTTTTAACTCGTGAATTTTTAAGCTAATGTTTTCTCTTATGGTTTTAGGATAGCCTCACGAAGATGTTTTTCTTCGTTCAAAGGAAGAGGTGGTTGAAATTCACCAAGAGGCAGAGGTAATGTCCTCGCCCAAATTGGAAATCAGAGGCTGATATCCTCGAGCATTGCAAGCTCAAGTTCTTCTAGTATGAATACAGATGAAAAAACATATAAAGAATTTTTAGAATTCATGAAATGCAAGTCTAAGAAACAAGGGGATAATGAGGTCCCTTCTTATTTGAGTATTATTAAAGATGACAATGGATATACTGAGTTGTATGAACGTAACAAGACAGAGGAAGTCATAATTTTCCTTAAAAATCATGATCTTCGATGGAAAGATAATCCTCGGCAGCTGATACCTTACAAACCCAAGAAGACATAAAACAGCCCCCAAAAACATGACAAAACACACCACAAACAGAGATCCCAAGGAACCAAGTCTCGACCAAGAATGACAACACAAGAATGAAAAGAAAATTCGAGAATGCTTCAACAATGGAGAGATAATAACGTGTATAACCACACGAAAGTAGCAACAACACTACATTAATATGATGAACAATAAGCTTACAATAACACTAACCAACGATTACAAGAGGACAAGATACAACTACTATAAGATGACAACAAAAGTAAAGGGATAGATAGTTAGACAAAGGTGGTGTAAATCCTAGTAACCAAAGAGTACATTAAACTCTAAGACCCCTAACACCTTTACACACGATCAGCTAACTCTTATGATAACACAAGAGAGGATTCCACTACTCAAGCGCCAAGATTTCTAACCCTTGAATTGCTATCCTAGTTACAAGTTTTGGTTTACCTCAAGTAGAGAGAGAAATTTGGTGTTTCAAATATCAAGAATTACAACAATAATCAACTAATTAATGAAAATACCTAATACTAAACTATATATAGTCTCCTTATTACATAAAAGATAAAATACCCAAAAGACCCTTAATGAAAAGGGGGCGCCCCTCTAGTGTAACAAATGAGCAAATAGGGTGGCTTTGGTGTGTCTTTGATCCTTCTCACGTATCAACATTGCACTTCCTAGGATGATCCTTTGATTCACTTGTACACACGTTGATCTTCATAGTCGCACTTGTATCATCCTCTCCATCTTGAGTGGAATTTGCCCTCAAATTCAAGCAATCATCACCGGCAAGCTCTTCTCTTTGCATTATCTCTTCATTACTCTTCCTAAGGTTAGGATGTTCAACCAAGGTTCCCATGAGTCCATTAAGCATGCTCCTTTAATTTATATGTTGTACAACCTGCACATAAGAAGATTTGATACTAGGCAAAGTGCTAGTATCTTGGTTAGTAATCAACAAAGAGTCCTTGTGCGCAAATCCCACAATCCCAAATCCCGTCTTCTCTCCTTCTTCATCCTCCTCACTCTCAGATTCTTCTTCCATACCCTTACTAAGCATGAATTTCCTTGCCATATCCATAGGCACTACAATCTCACCTTCACACGACTAAATATCTTTCTCATCCCCCTCCTTTGGCTCTTTGAGTTCTACCTTCTCTCTATCTTGAGATTGATCATCAATATATTTTGGTTCAAGTCCCACCTTCTCCCCAAGAAAGTATAATTTTCCCTCCCTTAGTATCACATTTCTCCTATTTGGACACTCGTTAGCCTTGTGTCCCCAACCTTGGCATTTAAAATATTGAAAGCCCTTAAAACTAGAAGAGAAATACGGTTTACCTTCATTTCTCGAAGGGTACCTTTGGTGATCCTTGTTTTCGGCTTGGGCAACCTTGTCCTTGATTTTATCCATATTTGATGGGTCATTTTTGACCTTGTGCCAACCCGAGGGAGATTTCCCTTTGATCTTGACACTCAGTTTCTCCCGTAATTCCTTCTCAACTTCCAAGGCAACTTGGATGATGGCATCAATGGGGTCAAACTTGTGAAGTGTCAACCATGAGGCAATGTCTCTATTCAACCCCACCTTTAATCGAACGATGTCATGGCTTACTTGCTCCCCTCGATGATCAAGTTTCAAAATGAGTTGTTGGAATTCATCATAGTAAGCCATGACATTTGTGTTCCCTTGCCTCAAGTTATACAACTTAGCAAGGAGCTCTTGATGGTAACTCTCGGGTAAGTACCTTTGTCTTATAAGTTACCTTAACCTAAACCAAGGAGGGGGCTTCCCCTCAATCAAAAGATTGCCAAATTGCTTCACATACTCCCACCACGTAGTAGCATAACCCTCAAAATGTGCAATCATATAACAACTATTTTTCTCCTTGGTAAGGTCATTAACTTGGAAGATTCTCTCACAAGCAGACTCCCAAGCTAGAAACTCTTCTGGATCCCTCTCACTTTGAATGTTGGAAGCCTCACCTTGATGGTATTTATACCTACATCACGGTTTTGGTTCCCTTGGTGGTTCCAAAGACCAACTCTTCCTTTTCAGCCGTAAACTTTCCTTAGATCATCTTGCCTGCACCTCATCTCCTCCCTTCTCATATAAACATCATTATATGGTCTATAACCAGCATGTTGTTCTCCTCTACCATACCCCTCAATATGGATGGGTCTATTTGGTTTAAATGGAGCTTGTAGCGGCGGGATTGGATTTAGATAGTGAGATCTTTGATCAAGTAGAGTTTGGATGGGAGGGCTCGAGTTTAGTGGTGGTATTTGGGTTCCAAGTCCTTCTTGTTGGACTTGGTGAAGTGGAGGGTGGATTGGTCTATCATGATCTCGGATTTGGGAGTGAGGGTTGGTTTGATTTGTGGCAATAGGTGGATATAGCATTTGGTGCATGGCCTCGGGAGTACTAGTTGGTGAAATATGTCGAGGGGTAGAAGGTCGGTTTCTTTATATTTCCACTCTCTCCAGTCTCCCACCCATAATTGATACTTCACCCTTCATTGATAACATATCCAAGTCCAGTTTTTCGATACCCGCAGTCATCCTATCCATGTCTCGGGACATAGGTTTAAGGCGAGCCAAAATGATACTAGTAGCATTGTGTTCCCCTATGGGTTGAGAGTGTGAGGTATCGGGTTCCATTGCACCAAAAACAGACCACAATGTCACACAAAACACACCAACAAAGGTTCAAGTCTTTGAACCACAAGCAACAACACCACACAAACGGCAACAAGAAAACTAAACAAGTTTACAAGACAAAAACATACTTTGTTGTTGAAGAGAATTTGTTCCAAGACTTTGATGTTCAATAATACACATTTGAGGAAGATATTTCGACTATGGTATAGGATTACAAGACTTGAGACTCTCTTTTCAAGATTCAAAAGTTTTCCACCAACTTTCTACCAACTTGCACTCTTTTGGCAAGACAACTTTTTGGGGTAGTCTTGTCTCTTTCCTCTTTTGTCTAAGTTTGAAAAGTTGGTAACTTACTTTTTGGAGGGCTTTTTTCCTTTTTCTACTTTGGTGTTGTCTTGGATTGTTTTCAAGAAAAACACAAAGTCTTATACTTCTTTTCTCTCTTCAAGATCAAATAACAACTTCTTCAACACAACATAAGAACACAAGATGAACACCACCAACAACAAGAAATGGTCCACTTAACACCACAACACAACTCGAATTTTGCTTAAGAACTTGGGTTGTAGACTCAATAAGTGTTGAGGAGAAAGAGAACCAACACTACAATAAAACTAAGACAACAAAACAAACTCAAATCTAGACATAAATCTCGGCCAAACACAACAACAACAAGAAGAACACCTGTCCAAGAACAAGAACACTTCAACACTTTTTTTTTTACTAAGAAAGCCCAAGATTGGTAATGTAGGAACACAACCAGCCTTATTTTTAATACCAAATGATACCTTACAACCCCAAGAATACATAAAACAGCCCCCAAAAATGTGACAAAACACACCACAAACAGAGATCCCAAGGAACCAAGTCTCGACCAAGAATGACAACACAAGAATGAAAAGAAAATTCGAGAATGCTTCAACAATGGAGAGATAATGACGTGTATAACCACACCAAAATAGAAACAAAAATACATTAATGTGATGAACAGTAAGTTTACAATAACACCAACTAACAATTACAAGAGGACAAGACACAACTACTACAAGATGACAACAAAAGTAAAGGGATAGATAGTTAGATAAAGGTGGTGTAAATCTTAGTAATCAAAGAGTACATTAAACTCTAAGACCCTTAACACCTCCACACACGATCACCTAACTCTTACGATGACACAAGAGAGGATTCCACTACTCAAGCGCCAAGGTTTCTCAAAAAACAAGCAATCACAAGAGATTCCACCCTTGAATTGCTATCCTAGTTACAAGTTTTGGTTTGCCTCAAGTAGAGAGAGGAATTTGGTATTTTGAAATGTCAAGACTTACAATAATAATCAACTAAGTAATGAAATTCCCTAATACTAAACTATATATAGTCTCTTTATTACATAAAAGATGAAATGCCCAAAAGACCCTTAATGAAAAGGGGGCGCCCCTCTAGTGTAACAAATGAGCAAATAAGATAGATTTGGTGTGTCTTTGATCCTTCTCACGTCTCAACATTACACTTCCTAGGATGATCCTTTGATGCACTTGTACACACGTTGATCTTCATAGTCGCACTTGTATCAGCAGCTGATGCAAAGGTATTTGGATAATATGTTTTATGCTGTGGTATCTTACAAATATCACAAACATTATCAATCCATATTATCTGCAATGGGTTCTACAGAAATCTAATATTTATATGCTAATGAAGAGTCAAAAAAGATTATAGTTATTCTAAAATTAAAGTCAAACAGATTTTAACTCATGAAGAATGGGGCTTGAGTACCCTAAAAGAAAGTGAATATATACATCCCAAACAGTAGAAAGTTGCTGTAAAATATAATTACTGGGATTATATGGAAAATTTTGATAAGATTTTTTTATGTGAGAATCCTGAGAGACTCATTCATGGTTTGTGAAAATATGTGCAAATGTGCATAAATAAAGCATACCAAATTGGTTTGCTAAATGGTGGATATGGTCCCTCACCAACGATATTGCCTGAGTCATTTAAAAGTCTGTACAAGGACTGGATAGACGTACCACCAATACTTCTAAAAATGCAAAAATATAATATATATTTTGAAGAAATATCTATGATATATTTCTTTATTGAATTTTCAATTCTGTGGTCCATAGAGGTAAAATCAAATACTGATAATTTATCATGTTTAATGAGAGTTTATTATATAAAATTTTGGAGTAAATTAAACCAGCAAAACAGTGACGGTAATGTCTATGGTCACCAACTAATTGAATCAATAAAGATGACTATTGCAAAATATAGGCAGCAAAAAGAAATAGAGTCTCCTCATGAACAGGAAGAGCTTAGACCTTTCAAGAACATCACTAGAAAACTTCAAATGAAGAAAGGAACAATGACCAAAGCTTATATTTTGGCATCTTATATGGAAGAAGTCAAAAAAGATTTATTGAAAAATCTTGATCAGGAGTATACTTCAGATATGTCCATCTCCTCTGCAGGGGATTGCTTGGCCGGTGAGTCGCAGGATATTCAAAGTGATGAAGAAATAAATCTGGATGACTATTTGCAAAAATTCCAAACAACCATGGAAGAATCTTCCAGCACTTTTAAAAACAAAGGGGAAAATGACATAAGAACATGGAGGGTTCCGCCAATGTTGAAATTATTGAAAGCTATGCTGGCAGACAAAATGAAAACAACTAAATGAAAAAGCAAGAGTCGTTTGTGAATAGTAAAGGACACTTAGCTTTTTGAAAAATCAAGGTTCGTTTATAGTAAAGGCCAATTATGAATAGTAAGGGTCATTTCTTGTTTTGTCTTTTGTATAGAGCATCCATTATATAAGGATCTCATTTTCATTTTTAAGAGGCAAGTTTTAGAACCACTACTCTCTCTCTGCTACTCTCTCTTCTTTATAATATATATCTTGGTTTGAAATAAAATTTTTTGGTTCTGAGCACAATCCATCCATATTAAGGTTATTTTTAAATTTCTGCATTTTAATTTTAATTTAAACTTTAAATTATTATCTCTAGCTTATGATGAGCTAAGTTCCTAGTGTTGAACTATAGCAGAATATGTTACATGTATGAAATGACATCTTGTTATTATTATTATTATTATTATTATTATTAATAATAATAATAATAATAATAATTACATATATATATAAATGAAGCTTTGGTTGTACTACCAAGGGTATTTTCATAAATAACACCAACACTTATAAGTGTAGCTTTGCTTGTACTACCAAGGGTGTTTTCGTAAATAACACCAACACAGATGGAAAATATTTAATGTCTTTTCCACCTTTCATTTTTCCTTTTATTTTTACTTTCTCCTTTCATTTCCACATTTGCTTTCAATCCCTTCTCTGATTAATTTTTAAAGAACTATACTAAAGTTAGCTTATATATAACTCTACTAAAATTCGTGTGTAAATAAAAAGTTATCTAAGTATTGCTTCTACTATTTTTAAAAAAATATTTTTGTTGTTAATCTCTGATGCACCAGATACAATCCTCTTTCTCTCTCATTTTTTATATTTTTGGTGAATTTTGTTGTTTATTTTCTCCGATTTTACATTCTTGATTGTGATTAGGTTCATTCTCTATGATTTCGCTGAATTTTGATGTTTATTTCCTCCAATTTTGAGTTCTTCATTGTCATTATATTTCTATATCTATCTGTGTTTTAGTTTTTGTGTTTGCATATCTTATGGACAAATACTAAATAGAAAGTGATATTTTCTCCTATTTTTTTATAAATTTTTCTTCGTACCAATTACTAGCTGGATTAAGTTACATTTTTACTGATTTTTTTATTTTGCATGTATTATTATTTTTATAATTTCTCTTTTTTGGGCCTAAAATTGATTGTATCTGCAAAAAAATATTTAATGTAATCAAGTGTTAGATTATTGAGGTTTCACCGATTATATGATTTAATTTAAATATAATGGACTTGATTTTTTATTTTGCATGTGTTATTGTTTTAATAGTTTCTCTTTTTTGGCCCTAATTTTGCTTTGGCGTCAATGGGTGATTTTTTTTTTTTGATGTTATGTATATTTCTATACTCTATTGTGATTATGTATGTTTCTGGGTTTTAGGTTGAGTACAATTTTCTTCGATTTGGAGTTCTTGATTGTGATATAGATGTTTCTATATCTATCTGTGTTTTAGTTTGTGTGGTTGCATGTCTTATGGATAAAAAATAAATGAAAAGTGATATTTTCCCTTATTTTCTTCCTTAATTTCTTTCTTGTACCAAGTACTAGTTGAATTAACTTTCGTTTTTACTATTTTTTTGATTTTGCATGTGTTGTTGTTTTAACAATTTTTCGTTTTCCCTTAAAATATTCAATTTAGGTTGTTCTAACAAGTTTTGGTGGATTATTTTTTTTGTGGTTGCTTTAGCTGTTGATGCATTTATGGTGTGTTGTTGTCTCTTTTTATGCTCAATTTAGGTGTCTTGCTATTCTGATCACCGATTAACTTTAGGTGCAAGAAATAGGATTTTTTAACCTATTGCACTCCCATGTTATTTGAAAATTAATGATTTGATTTTACACAACTTATTTTTTGAGCTTATTATATTAGCATGGTGGTATATATGATAATATACCTATTACTTTTTCTTTTAGTGATGATTTTCTTTATTTGTGGGTGCATCACTGATTTCGTAGACGCATTCAGTTTGTGGTACCCTTTAATTATTATTTTTTATTTTCTATCAAGTTCAGGCATGTAATGGTGCAACATTTTTTTCAATACAGTATGAAGAATATGAGAGTATTGACATGGTTTTGAGTCACTTTAATAGTTGTATTTGTTTAGAGAGAAAAAGAGTTCTATCTAAAAAAACCTTTAAGAAGGTTATCACATTTTAGTTTTGCTTTTCTTCAAAAGATGATATTTTGATGTCATTTGTACTTTACCTTTTCAAGCCATAGATCAATGTGCATTCACTAAGGTAAAGGTCTTTGCTATTAGAAAATGAGAACTTCAGCTAACTTTTTAAGCACTTTGACATTAGAACATTGTTTCCTCTCCTGCAACTTCGCCACAACTTTGTTAATCTTTTCATTCATTCCAATGCCTCACAGAGGTGAAAAATTAGTTTAAGCTACAATATTATAAATTATTCCAGGAAGAGTGCTTGATCAAGAGTGGAAAACAATAGTAAAGATATTCATTCTTTGTAGAATCATTACAAGTACTTCTGGAAAAGAGAGGAATGGATGGAATATGCATTTTAAGTAAAAGATGCATATAGCTTAAAATTTTGAGGCTTACCTCGGGAAAATGTATCCTTATACAATTAATCGGTGAATTCAACATCAAACTGTGTGCTTGCCGTTTGGTATTTCTCCATTGATTCCATAGTCCGAACCATTCCTTTTTTGAACTAATCAAAATTGGGCAGTCATTTAGCCTCAATGATAGAAATGGTCAAAAAATATAAAGAAAAGGTTGCATTAGTGAATGTGTTTTTCTATCTGTTACTATATCTTTTTCAAGGTGCAAGAAGTTCTTTAGAAGTGATAGACAATAACAGAAGCAACATCAACATTACCAGAGGCAAGGCTAAAAGAAAATATGACTAAACTGATACAGGATAAGTTTTTGCTGGTAGCTGAAGACACATGTTGGAATTGGTTGAATATTCATGTGCCACCTTCATAGCAAGATAGTGTAGCAGCGGTAGGGTGCTGCTAGATTTTGCATATCAGTATACATATTCTTGAATCTTGGATGTTTCAGCTTTTACAATAAAGCCTTGATCACAAATTTGAGTAGTATAGTTTCATATAATACTATTTGGGGGGATTAGAATAGAATATATACAAATTTTATCCTTGTTTCATAGATACGCTTACCTAATTTTAATGAATTTCCAAGAAAACTTTATGAATAGGTCACCTAATCATCATTCGCCTTGCTTGAGAGTTCACCCTAGCCCGTTCCTCATTCCACTTGACTATTCTATATGGATTATATATTTAATTAGTGTAGTGCTGGCAGATATCCTTGGTGAAAGGACATTTAAAAAAGAGATGGTCACCAATTTCACTCTCTGTATGATAAAATAAATAATTAGGATCATCAATTATGCCCCAACTGAGTAGTTTATCCTTAGTCCTAAGATTTTTATCTAAATTTTCTACATTTTGATATTTAGTATCTGAAATTCATCAACCAAGTACTATTCTGTTCTTACAATCTCATAGATCTTTATCTTTATAAGGTAGTCGACTTTATATTTACAAACTTAATTGAAATTGAAAGCATATTTTTTTATACACGCCTTGTGGGTACTTTTAGTTACATACCTTCAGAGTAAGAATTTGATTCCAGGTGGTATTAGGTGATGTTTTATAGCTGTGTTTTGCAAATTTTTTATTCTATGATGATTTACGGAATGCTTCTGTCTCCTAAAATATCTATTGGTTTCAATAATGATATTTAGAACCACCCTACCCCAGTGGTTAGAAAATGTAGAAAACCTATACTTTTCTTTTCTCTCTTTTGCTCAGACTGGCAGTTCATTCACAACAGTTGTTTCAACATATCTAACTGAATCAGGATATGGATTAACTGAGAGAAGGCATGGGATTGAATAGTTTTGTAAACTTTTCTTTATCATATGTTTGGATTAGAGGTAGAATAGAAAAATTAAAGAAGCTTCCAGTTCTTTCTTGCAAAATGTAACGCCTCGAAAAATGGGTCCCAGAGCATCACACGGTGCTTGAGGCTACGAGTACCCCCAAGCTAACCCTTTGAGCCATTTTTATTCAGTTCAACACAAATCAACGGGGTTTCCATAAATAACCCTCAAATATCAACAGAGTAATCACCATCCAAGAATAAAAGAATTTCAGAAAGATAAAAAAATACGACTTATTAGTCAACTCCCAACATCTATACTAGTCTGACAAGCCTCTAAGAAAATCAATAAAACCAGCGAGCCATTGAGACATGCCCCAACAGACTCATACCCAGTTATAAAATGTAAATAATTCTGTGAAACCAACATCAGACATTACGTCATCGGAACATAAGGACTCACCACAACAGAGGATGTAGAACAGCGTGCCCGAAGAATCACTGTCGAACTTGGAACTGAGCACCTGAACCTACATTTCGAGAAAATACAGCCCACATCCAAAGATGTGGGTCAGTACCATGGAAAGGAACTGAGTATATGGGGGTGTATACAGTTGTATAAACATCATCATCATAAATATTTATAAGAAATATGCAGGATGAATGAAAGACTCACATAGCTCGAAGAAAATCATCATAATCATGAGAGGATGAAATAAGTACAATAACACATGTGAGTCATCATATAATTTGTCAATCACTTTCAGTTCATCAAGAATATCAATTCTCATAATGTAATTATCATTTAAATCTTTCGAAAGAATAACTTTAACAATTCCACTTTCAAATCACTTCACCATTCACCATAGACACAAGAAAACACACACACACTGGGAGATCCTATAACCGACATAAACCATGTGAGCTACATGGAGTCCAACGTACAAACCACGTTGGGGAGAGCCATCCTATCCTTGCCATTGGAGTAGGACTGCCGATATCAAATCCACACAAACTAGTGATCACAGTATAAATCAGCCTCAGGCTCACTCCTATGGAGAAACGTAGTTCTAAGGAAGTAAGGTCGCTTTATACCTCCCACTCGATGCTAAAGATTTCTCCCGAACTTAGCTCAGATCATTTCAAAGACAATCCACAACAAAACAATTTCAGTAATATATAAATATACATCGGGAGCCATCATGCTTCCCATATATCAAAATCAACCACGTTGTGGATTTTTTTCACACTCGAGTTCAAAACAACTCCATTAAGACCAAAAGGTCAAATCATTCAAAATATCTTAAATATTCAACATCAACGTGCTTATAACACACACTTTCTAAAAAACCACAATTTCCAATGGAGATTCAAGACCCAAATATCAAAATCATGATAAATATCAATCAAGATTCATGCTTTATATCACCACACATGTAAATTAATGTTTCAAAATCATAAACATCAATATTTCCTAATAATCATCATAAGATATGGGTTCATGCTTCAAATTCATAAAAATCAAATAAAAATCATGCCTTTGTAAAGAAAATTACTTTTGGGCACAAGAACGAAAGAGAGTTCTTGTTGAAAAACTCCACATACCTTGAATGATGAACTTTAGATCGATACTAATTTTTGAGATGTTAATCATGCCTTTGAATGATGGTTCTTGGAGTTCTTGAACTAGGAACTTGGAATTTTGAATAAATTTGCAGAATTAATGGTGAACTTTGGAGGTTCTTGAAGTTGGATGTAGGAGCTTAGGATTTTCTTTTTGAGGGAATTTGATGAAATATAACATATAATGCTTCTAATATGCTTTAATATAGGGTTTGGACGGATTTTGGGTGAAGGAGAATGACCAAACCGCCCCTAAAAATCAAATAATTCTTGAATCTGTCCTTTGGTGGACTGTTTTGATAGTTTGAAGTAGATCAACCATAAAGTTTTATTTTGATATTCAAATTGGATGAAACCAATTTCATTAGAAAGAGGACTCTCATATATTTCTGTTGATATATAGTATCTCACCCAGATCATTGTATACAAGGAGTTATGATTGTTTGAAGTTAACTTAAAAATTCGCTTTTGATAGGTTGAAGTAGATCGACCATAACTTTTTGCTACGACAAACAAATTGGATGAAACCAATTTCATTGGTAAGAGGACTCGTAGATATTTCCATTGATATATAGTAGGTCACCCAGATCATTATGTACAAGGAGTTATGATCGTTTAAAGTTGGAGCAAAAATACGCCAGGCCTCAGTACTTTTTCCTGCACGTTTTACTGTTCACTAATATCCACGGTTCGATCGGAATGTTCATAACTCGTCGCTTAGGTGTCAGTTTTGGATGATCCACATATCATTGGAAATCTTATTCAATAATCTATGTAATGGTGGATCATAATCTAAGACATTCCGTACAAAAAATTTATAATTCATTCTAGAAGATAGAACCCAACACGTTTACGCACAAAATTTCTCGGGGTATTACATCATCCCCCCTGGAAATATTCATCCTCGAATGACGCTAGACATGCCAAAATTAGATAGGGAATAGAGCATACAGCTGAAACCATTCGTTAGACTCATCACCACATCGTTTCTCACTGCGAATGTAACATAGAATGCATAAATTCAAGAAACTACAGCTGAACACATAATAAATGACAGCTGAACTGCTGCAACTTTTATCAAAAGTGCATGATTTAGGAAAGAACGGTACCTTCAGCTTGATCGGAGTTCGTGGAAAATAGGTACGGGTACTTGGATCGCATATCCGCCTCAGCTTCCCAAGTTGCACCCTCAACAGATTGGCTTCGACACAACACCAAGGGAACTTCTTTGTTCCTTAGTCTTCGGATACTGAAATCAAGAATCTCAACAGGAATCTCATCAAAAGAAAGATTTTCTTGAATGTCAGCACTCACAGAGGAATCCACTACCACAGCATCGCTAATATGCTTTCTAAGCATGGAGACATGGAATATTGGATGAACAGAGGACAACTCGGAAGGCAACTTGACCTCATAAGCTACCTTACCAACACAGCTAAGAATTTTGTAAGGACCAACATAACGGGGACTAAGCTTCCCCTTCTTTCCAGATCTCTTAACCTCCCTCATGGGTGAAATTTTCAGATACACTAGGTTACCAACTTCAAACTCAAGGTCTCTCCTTCTAACATCCACATATGACTTCTGACGACTCTGCGCAGTTTTCAACCTTTTCCTAATCAACTTAACTTTTTCCATAGCCTCAAATATCGAATCAGGACCACTCACAGCCGCTTCACGCACCTCGAAGTAACCTATGGGTGATCTACACTTCCTCCCATATAAAGCTTTAAACGGAGCCATGCCAATACTAGAGTAAAAATTGTTATTGTAAGCAAACTCTATCAACGGTAAGTGATCATCCCAACTTCCCTTAAAGTCAAGTGCACAAGCTCTCAATATATCCTCTAAGGTCTGGATGGTCCACTCAGCCTGACCATCGGTCTGCGGATAAAAAGCAGAACTCAAAAGCACTTGGGTACCATGACCCTTCTGAAAAGCTTTCCAAAATTGCGAAGTGAACTGAGTACCCCTATCCGAAATGATAGACAAGGGAACTCTATGCAGTCTGACTAGATCTCGGATATATAATCTAGCATAATCCTTAGTAGTATATAAAGTATGAACAGGCAAGAAATGAGCAGACTTAGTCAACCTATCAACCACAACCCAAATGGAATCATGATGGGTAGGTAAACCAATCACGAAGTCCATATTTATCTCTTCCCACTTCCAAGTAGGAATACTAAACTCTTGCATCATACCACCAGGTCTTTGGTGTTCAACCTTAACCTGTTGGCATGTTGCATGCTTAGCTACAAATGTTGCTATATCTTTCTTCATGCCACTCCACCAATAGATTTCCTGCAAGTCTCGGTACATCTTGGTGGCACCAGAATGAATAGAATATCGCATCCCGTGCGCTTCAGCCATAATCCTCTGTCTCAGATCATCAAGATTCAAGGACACACAATCTACCCTGCAATATCAACACACCATCTCCCTCTTGGGATAAAACCTCTACTTTTTGGTCCTTGACTGACTCCTTCAGTATGACCAAACTAGCATCTAAGTATTGCTTTTCCTTCACTTCCGAAACTAAGAAGGAGTCGGAACTTCTCTGAACCCTTATACTACCTTCAGCAGAATCAAACAACCTAACCCCCAATCTTGCCAAACGATGTACATCATGAGCCAACTCTTTCTTACCTTCTACCACATGCGAAACACTACCCATGGACACTCTACTTAGGGTATCCGCCACAATATTGGCCTTGCCCGGATGGTACAACACACTCATATCATAGTCCTTTAACAATTCTAACCATCGTCTCTGCCTAAGATTCAATTCTCTCTGAGTAAACACATACGGCAGACTCTTATGATCAGTGAAAACATCAACATGGACACCATACAAATAGTGTCTCCAGATTTTCAAAGCAAAAACAAAAGCAGCCAACTCAAGGTCATAGGTGGGGTAATTTTTCTCATGGGGTTTCAACTGTCTAGAAGCATAAGCTATCACCTTATCCTTCTGCATCAATACGCAACCTAACCTAACTCTCGAAGCATCACAATACACCATAAAACTGTCAACACCATCAGGTAAAGTCAAAATAGGGGCTGAAGTGAGTCGAGTCTTCAACTCCTGAAAACTTTTCTCACAAGATTCGGACCACAAGAACTTTACTTTCTTTTGGGTCAACTGAGTCATAGGAGATGCTATAGAGGAGAAACCCTCAACAAAACAACGATAATAGCCAGCTAAACCTAAGAAACTTTAGATATCAGTCAAAGAAATAGGTCTAGGCAAATTTCTAACAGCTTCGATCTTTTGGGGATCAACTCTAATACCCTCGAAAGAAATGGTATGACCCAGAAAAGCAACTGACCTTAGCCAAAACTCATACTTACTAAACTTGGCGAATAACTTGTGATCTCTAAGGGTTTGCAAGGCAGTTCAGAGATGATCAGAATGTTCATCCTCACTATGGGAGTACACCAGTATATCATCGATGAACACTATGACAAACATATCCAGATATGATCTAAACACTCGATTCATGAGGCTCATGAAAGCTTCTGGGGCATTAGTTAACCCTAAAGACATAACAAGAAACTCAAAATGTCTATAACGAGTTCGAAAAATGGTTTTTGGGATGTCACACTCCCTAACTTTGAGTTGATGATAGTCGGAATGAAGTTCTATCTTTGAGAAATAACTTGAACCTTGCAATTGTTCAAACAAATCATCTATTCTTGAAAGGGGGTACTTATTTTTGACAGTGACTTTATTCAGTTGGTCGCAATTAATGCATATACGCAAAGAGCCATCTTTCTTTCTCATAAACAACACAGGAGCACCCCAAGAAGAAACACTGGACCTTATGAAACCTTTATCTAGTAGATCCTTGAGTTACTCTTTCAACTTCTTAAGTTCTGCAGGGGCCATACGGTAAGGAAGAATAGAAGTGGGCTGAGTATCGGGAAGAAGATCAATCCCAAACTCTTATCTCTCTATCAGGAGGTATCCCAGGGAGATCATCCGAAAAGACATCAAAAAACTCATTAACGATGTCAACAGACTGGAGAGTTGGAGTCTCAGACTTAATGTCTTTGACTCTAACCAAATGGTAAATACACCCCTTGGAAATAAGTTTTCTAGCTTTGAGGTAAGAGATAAAATGACTCTTGGGTGACACAAAATTCCCAGACCACTTAAACACGGATGCACCCAAAAACTGAAACTTGACCACTCGAGTCCGACAATCAATAGAGGCATAAGAAGAATACAACCAGTCCATACCCAGAATCACATCAAAATCTACCATGTCTAACTCAATCAGATCAGCCAATAAGACTCTATGAAGAGCAGTAACAGGACACTTTTTATACACTTTCTGGGCAATAATCGAATCACCCATTGGGGTAGAAACTAGGATAGGCTTAGGAATAATCTCAGGACTCATTTCAAAATTCACAGCAATCAAAGGTGTAACATATGAGAAACTGGATCCAGGATCCAACAAAGCATACACATCAAACTGAAATATACTAAGCATACCAGTAACAACATCAGGAGAGTTCTCATGTTCCTGGTGGGACGGTAAAGCATAGAATCTATTCTGGCACTACCCGCCAGCATGCTAGAAGAGGCACCCTGAGCTGGAGCTGGGCGAGTCACTGGAACTAGAGCACTACCAGTCTGAGTCTGGGTCTGAGGGCGATCGTCACGATGCCCTTATCCATCTTGTGGACAATCTCTAACTCTGTGACCCATGTCACTACACCAGAAATAACCCCTTTCTCACCCCAACACTCACCCGAATGAGCCCTACCACACTTAGGACACAGGGGACGATTTGCCTTACTACCAGCACTGTACTGGGACCTGGATACATATGACCTGGTACCTTGCTCCTGCCTACCTCTAGGAACGGGAGCACTAGCAGATGATGATGCTGGCATAGACGAACAATCCTGATACTGAGGGCGACTCCCTCCCTGCGATCTAGTCTGACCTTGTCCGTGCTGCTCGAACCTAGCTCTCTTATTCCCTCTCATTCTATCTCTCTCCTTAATATTTTCTGCCTCAATCTGTTGGGCATGAGTCATCATCCAAGAAAGATTCATCTTACTATTCAGCATAGCAGACCTGCACTCCTTAACCACATAACTAGACACTCCAGTCACAAACTTACTCATACTAGCCCGATTATCAACCACTAAGTTAGGAGCATACTTGGCCAACTGATTGAACTTTAGACAGTACTCCCTAACAGTTATAGAGCCCTGTCGTAGGTTCATAAACTCTTCCACCTTTGCCTCCCTCATCTCCAAAGGGAAAAACTTATCCAGGAATACATCCTGGAACTCTTGCCAAGTTGTAGGGACAACTCCCTCACCTCTACCTTTCCTCCAAGTAATAACCCAGTCATAAGCAAGGTCTTTCAACCTATACGCAGCCAACTCCACACTATATTTCTCAGATACATGCATCACCTGAGTAATCTTCCACACCTCTTCTAAAAACAACCATGGATCCTCATAAGATTTGGACCCATAGAATTCCGGTGGATTCATCCACATGAAGTCATGGATCCTAGCAGCAGCTGAATTACCTCCCTACTGCTGTGGAGCCGGGGCCGAGGTGGCCTGAACATTTGCAATAACAGCTTGGGCCAGCACCTAAAAGGCTGCCCGAAATTCAGCATGAGACACATTTTTATTCAATGGGTCAGCGGGTTGAGGTTGATGACCATAATTATTTCTTCTTGCTTGACGTGGAGGCATATTTTTGAAAGAGAAGAGCATGAATCAATAGCAAAGAGAGACATTTTAAGCACGATAGACTTCTGAAAGAAAGAATCACACTTTTTTCTAAAATGTCTTGTAGCCTCTTGCTCATAGATGTGCTGCACTACACACCAATGATCAAGACTCTACTTAATGTGGCTTGTCAGACTCCCTATGACACCTTAAAACCTTAGGCTCTGATACCAAGTTTGTAACGCTCGGGAAAATGTGTCTCGGAGCGTCACACGGTGCTTGAGGCTATGAGTAGCCCCAAGCTAACCCTTTGAGCCATTTTCATTCAGTTCAACACAAATCAACGGGGTTTCCATAAATAAACCTTAAATATCAACAGAGTAATCATCATCCAAGAATAAAAGAATTTTAGAAAGATAACAAAATACGACTTATTAGTCAACTCCCAACATCTATACTAGTCTAACAAGCCTCTAAGAAAATCAATAAAACAAGCGAGCCATTGAGACCTGCCCCAACTGACTCATACTCAGTTATCAAATGTAAACAATTCCATAAACCAACATCAGACATCACATCCTCAGAACATGAGGACTCACCACAATAGAGGATGTAGAACAGCGTGCCCGAAGAATCATTGTTGAACCTGGAACTGAGCACCTGAACCTACATTCTGAGAAAATGCTGCCCACATTCAAAGATATGGGTCAGTACCATGGAAAGGAACCGAGTATATGGGGGTGTATGCAGTTGTATAAACATCATCATCATAAATATTTATAAAAAATATACAGGATGAATGAAAGACTCACATAGTCCGAAGAAAATCATCATAATCATGAGAAGATGAAATAAGTACAATAACACATGTGAGTCATCATATAATTTGTCAATCACTTTCAGTTCATCAAGAATATCAATTCTCATAATGTAAATATCATTTAAATATATCAAAAGAATAAATTTTACAATTCCACTTTCAAATCACTTCACCATTCACCATAGACACAAGAAAACACACACACACTGGGAGATCCTATAACCGACGTAAACCATGTGAGCTACATGGAGTCCAATGTACAACCCACGTTGGGGAGAGCCATCCTATCCTTGCCATCGGAGTAGGACTATCGATATCAAATCCACACAAACTAATGATCACTATATAAATCAGCCTCAGGCTCACTCCTACAGGGATACGTAGTTTTAGGGAAGTAAGGTCGCTTTATACCTCCCACTCGATGCTAAAGATTTCTCCCAAACTTAGCTCAGATCATTTCAAAGACAATCCACAACAAAATAATTTTAGTAATATATAAATATACATTGGGAGCCATCATGTTTCCCATCTATCAAAATCAACCACGTTGTGGATTTCTTTCACACTCGAGTTCAAAACAACTCCATTAAGACCAAAAGGTCAAATCATTCAAAATATCTCAAATATTCAACATCAACATGCTTATAACACACACTTTCTAAAAAAAAAAACCACAATTTCCAATGGAGATTCACGACCCAAATATCAAAATCATGATAAATATTATTCAAGATTCATGCTTTATATCACCACACATGTAAATTCATCTTTCGAAATCATAAATATCAAGATTTCATAATAATCATCATAAAATATGGGTTCATGCTTCAAATTTATAAAAATCAAATAAAAATCATGTCTTTGTAAAGAAAATTACTTTTGGGCACAAGAACGAAAGAGAGTTCTTGTTGAAAAGCCCCACATACTTTGAATGATGAACTTTAGATCGATACTCATTTTTGAGATGTTAATCGTGCCTTTGAATGATGGTTCTTGGAGTCCTTAAACTAGGAACTTGGAATCTTGATTAAATTTGCAGAATTAATGGTGAACTATGGAGGTTCTTGAAATTGGATGTAGGAGCTTAGGATTTTCTTTTTGAGGGAATTTGATGAAATATAACATATAATGCTTCTAATAGGATTTAATATAGGGTTTGGATGGATTTTGGGTGAGGGAGGATGGCCAAACTGCCCCTAAAAATCAAATAATTCTCGAATCTATCCTTTGATGGACTATTTTGATAGTCTGAAGTAGATCAACCATATCGTTTCACTCTGATATCCAAATTAGATGAAACCAATTTCATTAGAAAGAGGAATCTCATATCTTTTTGTTGATATATAGTATCTCACCCAGAACATTGTGTACGAAGAGTTATGATCATTTGAAATTGACCCAAAAATTCTCTTTTGATAGGCTGAAGTAGATTGACCATAACTTTTTGCTTCGATAGACAAATTGGATGAAACCATTTTCATTGGAAAGATAACTCATAGAGCTTTCCGTTAATATATAGTAGATCACCCAGATCATTATGTATAAGGAGTTATGATCATTTAAAGTTGGAGCAAAACTACGCCAGGCCTCAGTACTTTTTCCTGCATGTTTTACTGTTCACTACTATTCACGGTTCGATCGGAATGTTCATAACTCATCACTCGGGTGTCCTTTTTGGATGATCCATATATCGTTGGAAAGCTTATTCGATACTCTACACAATGGTGTGTCATAATCTAAGACATTCCACATGGAAAATTTATAATTCATTCTAGAAGATAGAACCCAACACGTTTACCCACAAAATTTCAACAAAAAATTTCCCGGGGTATTACACAAAACCTATAAATACATTTCTATTACATTACAACTCAAATTTTTATTTTTAGAAAAAATAGTTTTTTTCAAGATATTGCTACTAACAGAGTCAAGATATGGTTGATAATCTAAACCCTTATCTTTTTTTGTTTTGTACTTTCTATTTTAAAAGGCCTTACTAACAAATATGCTAAATATGTTGATGTTTCCCCTACAATTGATGTGTACGCTTTTGGAGTAGTGCTTGCCCTGAGAACCAGCTAGCTTAGGGTTTGAGTGGCATCCTGTGTTGACTATATATTCAATTAATGAAGTACTACCAGTTATCCCTACTGAAAGAGAATTTAAAAAAAAAAAGGTCACCAGTTACATTTTGTGTATGACAAAATAAGCAATTAGCATCATCAATTATTCCCCAACTGAGTAGTTTATCCTTAGTCCCGAGAATTCTATGTAATAAAAGCCATCGAATAAAGACCTATTCAGGTTCATCTGCATTGATGCATACCAAATTCTTCAGTTCACATCCTTTATATCTTCACTTAATATCTTATAAGAAGATGCAATTTTAAACTTACCTTTATGAATAACCTGCTCATTGATAATAACAGTATCCCACAACTTTATCATATTAAATGCCTTCCTGACCATGCATGATTCTATTTTGCAGGCAATAAAAAAGATGATAAAAAGAATAAATATACATGCAGTTATTCCTGAAATATCAGACTAGATATGTAAGGTGCAAGTTGTAGATATCTGCAGGACAGGAGAAAGTAGAGAACAAAAGATAAAATATATGAACACGATCTTTCAAGACGAACAAGTAACTTTCTATTTTGAAAACTAAATCAACTGCTTACATTCCTTACTTCTGCCTCTTATATTACTACCCATGAGATTACCTTTAGGACAACCAAGTAAAAGTAATTATATACGATGATGATATCCCCCCTTATTAAGATATGTTCCAACTGTTTCACATATATTTGATGGTGGTCGCACGCATACAACAACCAACTTTGAGATATGAAAGATCTCTACATACATTCAGATAAATTATTGATAAAAAGATCATAGTATATTCAATTGATAAAGATGACTCGAATGAAAACGAGTCACCACCATACAGAATAGTTAATGTCACATCATTTCAGGCTATCAACAATCAAGCCTCTCGAGCTGCAAAAGAACAACTTAAGACTGTAGAATACAATGTGCTCATTTCACTCTTCCAGCCACTAAATATTTTCTTCAACACAAGCTAACATATTGTTAACTACTTTCCACCAAGATATGTTATAAACATTTAGAAAAGACTGCAGGAACTCAATGTTATTAATACCAAGTAAGCATATTTTCCAAATTTACCACCATTCTTATTTTTTCATAATAAAATATACAACATATTAATTATTTCACTGTACACAACAAGCAGGCTTACATATTCATATTATGGGAAGAAGGCAAGAAACTCCTTACATAGTTTCAACAACATTCGATCATCTGTATCAGGCGTATTGGGGTTTCCAAGTTCAAAGGTAAGCTAAATAGTATGCTACAATTAATTCACTTATAACAACTTCTACTTTCTTTAATGACATCATTATTCTTATAATTAATGTAGGCATCACACTATGAAGGTTTAGGAGAGGGTAGTTGAGCAGAGATTGAGGAGGGTAGTGTCCATTTCGGAGAATTAGTTTGGTTTTATGCCTGATATCTCGAGGACAAAGGCAATCCACCTGGTGAGAAGATTGGTGGAGCAGTTTAGGGAAAGGAAAAGGGATTTACACATGGTGTTCATCGATCTGGAGAAGACGTACGACAAAGTCCCTAGGAAGGTCCTTTGGAGATGCTTAGAGGTAATAGGAGTTCCAATGGAATACATCAGAGTTATTAAGGACATGTACGATGGAGAAAAGACTCGGGTGAGGAAGACGGGAGAAGACTCAGGCCATTTTCTGATCGAGACAGGTTTGCATTAGGGATCGACTCTTAGCCCGTTCCTTTTTATACTAGTGATGGATGTGTTGACACAAAGTATTCAAGGTAAGGTGCCATGTTGTATGTTATTTATGGATGATGTAGTGCTGATTGATGAGACGCGGGGTGTGTGAATAAAAAATTGGAGGTTTGGAGGAAAACCTTGGAATCTAAGGGGTTCAGGTTGAGTAGGTCCAATATGGAGTATTTGGAATGCAATTTTAGTGACTCGAGTCAGAAGGACGATGTGGTGGTGAGGTTTTATTCTTAGGATGTTTGTAAGAAGGATAGTTTTAAGTATCTGGGGTCTATGATTTAAGAAAATAACGAGATTGATGAGGATGTCTCTAAATGTATTGAAGTATGATAGATGAAGTGGAGGCTCGCCTCGGGAGTTTTATGTGATAAGAAGGTTCCCCTTAAGCTTAAAGGCAAATTCTATAGAGTGGCAGTCCGTTCGCCATGCTGTATGAAGCGGAGTGTTGGCCAGTCAAAAACTCTCATATTCAAAATTTGAAGGTAGCAGAAATGAGAATGTTGCATTGGATATGTGGCTTTACTAAAGGGGATAAATTTAGGAATGAGGTTATCCGGGAGAAGGTGGAAGTGGCCTCAGTGGAGGACAAAATACGAGAAGAAAGGTTGAGATGGTTTGAGCATATGATGAGGAGGGGCAGGGATGGCCCAGTTTGGAGGTGTCAGAGGCTAGCTTTAGATGGATTTAGGAGGAGTAGAGGTAGCCCAAAGAAATATTGGAGGGAGGTGATTAGGCATAACATGGAGCTACTTCAGATTACTGAGGATATAACCCTAGACAAGAAGGCGTGGAAGACGTAGATTAGGGTAGACAACTAGTGTGAGTGTGTAGGTTGTGGCTAGGTGTTAGGAGAATTTGTGTGGTGGGTGTATTAGGTCTGTAAGTGCATGTTACTATTACATGAGTATCCGTTTGTTGTTCCCCTATTCCGTATTGTTCGTATTCCTCTTATTTCCTATTTCTCTGATACTTAGGGTTATTATTTCATATCTCTTATCTCTGTTATGCTATACATCCTATTTTATGTCTCATTACGACCTTGGTATATTATTCTCTATCTTGAGCCAAGGGTCTATCAAAAATAACCTCTCTACTTTCTCGGAGGTAGTGGTATGAACTGCGTATATTTTACCCTCCCCAGACCTCACTTTATGGGAATATTCTGGGTCTATTGTTGTTGTTGTTGTTTTTGTTGTATTATTGATAACAAAATTTAACACAATGATTGTAACGACCTAAAAATTTGATGAAATATGTAAAATTTATGATTTTGTATGATTTGACTATTTTACCCCTCCCCATAGTTTCATAATGGTATTTCTAGGGTGTTAGGGTGATTGACATGATTTTTGATGTATTTTGGTACCATTTATGCGATATTGTGATTTTTAATGGCTTTGAGAGTCTTATTTTGGACTTATGAGGATATCTTTTGATCTGTGCAATGGATGACCGAACAGACTGCGCCAACAGCTCTAAAATATCGATTTGAGGCTAGGTAGACCTTTGGTTTGGATCCCTGTGCACCCGAGCTTATTTCGACCTATTGATCAGAAAGTTGAAAAAATTAAAAATATGGGTGTGGGACCCATATTTAATCGAAATGACCTCGGATGGAATCTGACTTAGCCAGCAGATTTGGATTATCAATTTTAGGGTGTTAGCGTATTTGTTAAGATTTTACGGCTTTTAAATCTCATTTCGATCCACGATTTGGAAAATTATAATTTCGAGTTTGGGGGGTCAACTTTGTGAAAACGATATTTTTTTTGAAAATATAATATTGTCATCGCGTCTGAAATATCAAATTTAGTATGTTTACATAGTTCGTTTGCATGTATCAAACTCCGAATGAATTTTGGGCACCTCGTCGAAGTACGGATTGGACTTGAGAAAAAAATAATAGTTTTTCTGCTATAACAGTGCAGCAATTTACACTATTTAAGCAACTTTTTGGGCCTATTTTGCTCATTTTTCATCTTGCCTCTTGAGAGTTAAATGCTAAGATAGTGTGGGAGTTTAAAAGTGAAGCTTGTGGGAGCTTGAGAAGCTAAATTAAGATATATTTCTTGGTTTTATTACGGATTAAGGTAAGAATTCACCCTTTTCTTAGTAATTTCTTGATTAATATCTTAAAACCCCAAAAATCTTAGGACTTGATTTTAAACCTCAATTTTACTTGAATAATATTTTTATCTTATAATTATTAATTTTTCATCAATTTAACCTTTAAAACAACTCCGATTCTTAATTTTAACCCGGATATCAAAGATTTTACCCAGTAAGGCTTAAAAATAGTTTTTCTTTAATTTAAACCTTATTTTTTACTCGATTTGACTTGGGTTTTTAGCTGTAGATTCCTAAAAATATGAAAAACATATTTTTGAAGTAAAGTTTTGAATTTGCCCTTTTCTTTCAAAAACTCATTTCGGAGATCCGTTTTGATCCCAAAATAAAAGTAGTCAATATGGGTGTCATTGGTTTTGTTTTGACACGTATATTTCATATTTAATATTTTTAGTGGAGTTTGGGATCATTCATGAAAATTACAATCATGGGTTCAAAGTGTAGTGGATCAATTCCGGCATTCGAGGTAGGTTATGGTTTAACTCTTTCAGACTGGGATGGATAGTAAGTGATGATACAAATGGGATGTTAAGGGTGAGAACGAATCATAAAAAATGGCTATCTATGTGTTGTGCTAGTGTGGGGGCCTATATGTGATATAATTATCAAAATTGAGATATTATGTGATATGTGTGACCGTGTGGGGTCCTATGTGATATTGATAGCCTTGAATACATATGAATAACTACATTGTGTTGTTAAAATGCTTAATGTGGTATCATTGGTGTATTGTGATTATATTCATACTTTATTAGCATATGAGACATGTGGAAATTCATGGATGAAACAAAAATAAGGAGTAGATATTGGCTCATATGGTTGTGGAAATATATCATTGTGGTTGGTTATGAAACTATATCACATGGATTGGTTGTGGAAATACTCATTTTGAATAGTTGTGAACATTGCATCGTCACTCTCATGTCATCATACGCATTATTCACTTGTCTATTTTACTGCTTTATATATACTTGTTATCATGTATGTGTACTTGATTTATGTCTTATGTTATGTATGTGCTTTGAAAATACTGAAAATACTGGAATACTGAATATTGGTATCGAATATTAGATTTTATGGACCATCTCTGAAGGATCATACCGGAGAAGAGTTGCGAATATTGGTGATCTTGAGGTTGTGTGCCAAACCTAAGGATGTATGCTAAACTTGAGGTTGTGTGCCAACACCATGCATCATCATCATCATTATCATCATATACAGTACACCCGTTTTATTGTGTTTATGTTGTGTTTGAATTTCCATATTAACTTATCATCGACCTATTTGTTCTATATCTTGACTTGTTAACATCTAATTATTCTATCTTTATTTATATGTACTTGATGATCTTGATTATACATGTCCATCTATTTGTGATATTGTGTATATTTGTATCCCTATCCTGTGTGTTATTGTATTATATATAGATATTATAGAATTGTTAGTGCAAGAGGTGTGGGCTACCATTGTGGGATATTTTCTGATTCCAGGTGACATGCCCTTAGTGTATATTTTGTATGCTTTAATTAATACTTTTCTTGGTCGGCCTATGATACCTACTGAGTATAAGTGGACCGTACTCATGCCTACTGCGACCTTTCGGTGCAGGTCTTAGCTCGAGTGCACCTCAGCTTGCTTGACTCGGGTGACTGTTGGAGCTTCTAAGGCAGTGGTTGGACATTCATGCATTTGAAGTTCACCTCTATCTTTTTATAATAGTTATATCTTTATTAGTATTCGGAGATAGATATTATTCCTTTGTGGTTTTTTTTGATGTATTTGACTCTTGGATTGTATTAGTAGTTCTTACATTATTGACACCTGGTTTTGGGCATGATTGGTATTTTGAATAGGTTCTTTCCGCATTGTTATGATTACTTATATGGTTCGGCTTTGTTCTAGAAGACTTACTTGGATTATTTTTATCTTTTTCTCTTTTCATATCAGTTTGGGTGATAGGCTTACTTGTCAAGGTATGCCACGACAAGTGCCATTATTACTATCATTTTTTGGTTATGATAAATTGGTATCAGAATAGCCAGGTTTCATAGGTCTCAATGGTGTAGGAACGAGATGTCTAATAGAGTCTCGCGAATTGGTTTATAGACACTTGTATCTATCTTCGAGAGGCTATAGGATGTTTTTATAAAACTTTTATCATTTTATACCTTATCATGCGAAGTTCTTTTATACCTTGTGTTCTGGGTTGTGTTTCACTCTTTCTTCACGAATGGTGTTGCTTATTTGGCCTATGAATTGAGAGTCGTTGCTAGAGTTTAGAGGATGTCACTTGTGAGTTGTAAACCCCGTGATTCTCTCGTGATGACTTAGGATCAGTTAACTAAAGGTTTTCTAGAGAGATTTGTGCCTTTCAATTTGATAGATCGAATGCGGGACGATTTTGATTATTTAGAGTAGGGCTACATGACAGTTGCTGGGTATGAGGAACGCTTCTATGCCCTGTCCAGATAATCCTATGATAGCATTTCTACTAAGTCAATAAAGATTTGAAAGTTTGTGAAGGGTTTGGATATTTTTCTTTAGTTAGATACATCTCAGATTGTTGTGTTTGGGGTTTCTTTCAGAGTATAGTGGATCATGCTAAGATGACAGAGGGTATTCTTAGTGCATTTTAGGGAGGCGCCAAGAAGGCACGACCTTTTGGTCAGTTTAGGAGTTAGACCTTTCGAGGTAGAGATTTTAGAGGGTCTCGTGGATACCATGGTAGGCCAGTGGCAGCTTTACAAAGTCTAGGTGATGTATCTTTTAAGGTGGTCATTCGGGCCCAGTTGTACCTTCTCTTGTTGAGACTGGTCATGGACATTGCTATGTGTGTGATGAGATTGGCCATATGCGTAAAGACTTTTTTCGTCGGGTGATTCAGGCTACTCCTATTTCATTTGTGAGGGATAGGGTTTCTACCATAGGTGCAAGGGGCAGAGGTGGTAGAGCTCATGGAGGTAGTCGTACTGGTGGTCGTGATCAGTGTTATGCTATACCAGCCAGATCTGAGATAGAGGCTTCTGATGTTGTGATTATAGGTATCATCCCTATTTGTTTTAGACCTGCATCTGTATTATTTGATCCTGGATCGACTTTCTCCTATGTATCTGTATATTTTTCTTTGAGTTTTAATTCTGTTAGTGAGCCTTTTGTCATGCTTATTCGTGTATCTACCCGGTGGGTAATTCTTTTGTAGTAGATCAGGCGCATAGATATTGTGTTGTGACTTTTTTCCAACCGTGAGACTTTATAGACTTGTTTGTGTTAGACATGATCAATTTTGATGTTATTTTAGGTATGGATTGGTTGGCTCCGTATCCTATCGTCCTAGATTGTTATGCCAACCTCGTGACTTAGTCTTTACCAGGTATACCAAAGATAGCTTAGAAGGGTGTACTTTATTCGGATCTTAAGAGGATTATATCTTCTTTTCAGACTCATAAATTGGTTGAGAGGAGATATTTATCTTACTTGGCTCATATTCGTGACACCTGTGTTGTATCACCTTCTTTCATAGATTGTGTTTGTGTTGTTCGTGAGCTTATGAATGTGTTTTCTATAGACTTGCCTGGTATGCCACTGTATTGAGATATTAATTTGCTATTGATATTGAGCCAGGCACTAAGGCCATTTTATTCCTCCTTATAGGATGGCCACAGTAGAGTTGAAGGAACTGAAGGATCAGTTGCAGGAAGATGTGTATTAATTATCGACAGTTGAATAAGGTGACGATTAAGAATAAGTATCCTCTTCCTCGTATTGATGACTTGTCTAATCAGCTTCAGGGTGCTGCAGTGTTTTCAAAGATTAATTTAAGGTCTAGTTATCACCAGTTGAGGATTATAGATTCAGATATTTTGAAGATAGCTTTTCAGACTCGATATGGTTATTATGAGTTCTTGATCATGTCTTTTGGGTTGATCAATTCCCCTGCTGCGTTAATGGAGTTGATGAACATGATGTTTTGATTGTATCTCAACTCCTTTGTTATTGTGTTTATAGATGATTTCTTGGTGTAGTCCAGGAGTGAGGTTGAGCATGAGGAACATTTTTGGATGGCGCTTCGGAGATTGAGGGATGAGAAGTTTTATGTTTAGTTCTCTAAGTGCGAGTTTTAGTTAGAGTTTGTTTCTTTCTTGGATCATGTAATGACTAAGGAAGGTATTACGGTTGATCTATCCATGGTTGCAGTGGTTCGTGATTGGTCTAGACCTACTTCGCCCATCGAGATTCAAAGTTTTGTTGTCTTGTCAGGTTATTATTGGTGTTTTGTTAAGGTTTTTCATCTATTGCAGCTCCATTGACCAAGTTGACCCAGAAAAAGATTTCTTTTCAGCGGTCTGATGCTTGTGAGGCGAGCTTTCAAAAGCTCAAGGATTTGTTGACTTTAACTCCTATCTTGACTTTGCCCAAGGACGGTGTGGGTTTTACCATCTTTTGTTATGCTTCAGGTATTGGGTTAGGTAATGTGTTGATGTAGGAGGGCAAGGTGATTGCATATGTATCCCGTCAATTAAAGCTTCATAAGAGGAATTATCCTACGCATGATTTGGAGTTATGCGCAGTTGTGTTTGCCTTGAAGTTCTGGAGGAACTACTTGTATGGAGTCCGTTTTGAGATCTTCTCAGATCATCGTATCTTTCAATACTTTTTCACCCAATGAGAACTTAATAGGAGGCAGCTTCGTTGGCTTGAGTTGCTTAAGGATTATGACTTGACTATTCTCTACCATCCGGGCAAGGCTAATATGGTTACGGATGCCTTGAGCTGAAATTCGACTAGCATGGGTATCTTGGCACATCTTTTGACCCAAGAAAAGCCTTTAGCCTTAGAGGTTTAGTATTTAGCTAATCAGATAGTTAGACTTGATATTTTGACACCTGGGCGTGTTTTGGCATTTGTAGAGGTTAGATCTTCTTTGATGGAGGAGATTCGAGCTCATCAGTTTGACGATGTTGGATTGACATTTATTCAGATAAGGTGTTAAGTGGGAAGTCTAAGAAAGCCTCACTTGATTCAAATGGAGTTTTGAGGATTGAGGGTCGAGTTTGTGTGCCGAGAATGGGTGATTGGATTAGGTTGATCTTGGAGGAGGCCTATTGTTCCAGATATTTTATCCATCCAGGTGTAACTAAGATGTATCGTGATTTGAGGCAGCATTACTGGTGAGGTGGAATAAGGCGAGATATAGTGGATTTTGTGTCTTGTTGCCTATGTTATCAGTAGGAAAAGGCCGAGTATATGAGACTTGGTGGATTGCTTCAAAGGTTACCCATTCCCAAGTGGAAATAGGAATGAATCATCATAGATTTTGTGACTGGTTTGCCTCGTACATCTCATGGTTCTGATAGTGTTTGGTTCATCGTGGATCGATCAACTAAGTTAGTTTATTTTATTATGGTTCAGGTCTCATTCAGTGCTGAGAGGTTGGACCGTATCTGCATTCATAAGATTGTGCATCTTCATGGTGTGCAAGTGTCCATTATTTTAGATCGAGGTTTTGTGTTCATACCTCACTTTTTGAAGACTTTATAGGATGAGTTGGGTACTCGGGTTGATCTTAGCACGACGTTTCACCCTCAGACTGATGGTCAGTCATAGCATACTATTCAGGTTTTAGAGGATATGCTCCGCGCGTGTGTGATGGATTTTGGTGGCTAGTGGGAGCAGCATTTGGCTTTAACAGAGTTTGCGTATAATAATAGCTACCATTCCTGTATCGATATGGCTTCTTTTGAGGTGTTGTATGGTAGACTTTGTCTCTCCCCAATGGGTTGGTTTGATGTTTCAGAGGTGAGACCTTGAGGTACGAACTTGCTTCGTGAGTCTTTGGATAAAGTTTGGGTCATTTAGAATAGACTTAGAGCTGCTCAAAGTAGGCAGAAGTGCTATGCTGATCGCAGACTTCGTGCCTTGAGATTTGATGTTAGTGATCGTGTTTTCCTTAGAATTTCACCCATAAAGGGTGTGATGAGGTTTGGGAAGAGAGGCAAGCTTAGCCACAGGTATATTGGTCCATTTGAGATTCATCGGACTGTTGGTAATGTGGTTTATAAGTTGGCTTTGCCCCCTGATTTATCAACTGCTCATCCAGTTTTTCATGTTTCTATGCTTCACCACTATATTTTTTACAAGTCTCATGTCATTCGTTGGAATTCGATTTAGTTAGATGAGCGCCTGTCCTTTGTTGAGGAGTCGATCTTCATTTTCTTTGGCTAGGGATGTTAGGAGGTTGCACTCTAGATTTATCCTTGTGGTTAAGGTGCAATGGTGACATCGACCTGTAGATGAGGCTACTTGAGAGGTCAAGTCTGATATGCGTAGTTCTTATCCCCAACTCTTCATTGATTCAGGTATTTCTTTGTCTTAGTTCGAGGATGAACAAGATTTTTAGTGGTGGATGATGTAACGACCTAAAAATTTGATGAAATATGTGAAATTTGTGATTTTATGTGATTTGACTATTTTACCCCTCCCTATAGTTGCATTATGGTATTTCTAGGGTGTGAGGGTGATTGGCATGGTTTTCGATGCATTTTGGTACCATTTATACAATATTGTGGTTTTTGATGGTTTGAGAGCCTTATTTTGGACTTATGGTATCTTTTGATCCGTGCAATGGATGACCAAACGGACTGCCAACAACTCCAAAATATCAATTTTAGGTTGTGTAAATCTTTGGTTTGGATTCCTGTGCACCCGAGCTCATTTCGACCTATTGATCGAAAAGTTGGAAAAATTGAAAATATGGGTGTGGGACCCATATTTGGTCGAAACGACCTCGGATGAAAAATTCAATTTCGCCAGCAGATTCAGAATATCAATTTTAAGGTGTTACCATGTTTGTTATGATTTTACGGCTTTTAAATCTCATTTCGACCCTCGATTTGGAAAAATATAATTTCGAATTTCGAAGGTCAACTTTGTGAAAATGATGCTTTTTTGAAATATAATATCGCCATCGCGTCCGGAACATCGAATTTAGTATGTTTGTATGTATCGAACTCCGAATGAATTTTGGGCACCCCGTCGAAGTCCGGATTTGACTTAAGAAAAAAATAACAACTTTTTCTGCTATAACAGTGTAAAAAATCTGCACTATTTAAGCAACCTTTTGGGCCCATTTTGCTCATTTTTCATCTTGCCTCTTGAGAGTTAAACCCTAAAATAGTGTGAGTTTAAAAGTGAAGCTTGTGGGAGCTTGGGAAGCTAGATTAACATATATTTCTTGGTTTTATTACGGATTTAAGGTAAGAATTCACTCTTTTCTTAGTAATCTATTAATTTCTCAAAACCCCAAAAATCTTAGGGCTTGATTTTAAACCCAATTTCACTCCTTTTCACTTGAATAATATTTTTATCTTATAATTATTAGTTTTTCATCAATTTAACCTTCAAAACAACTCCAATTCTTGATTTTAACCCGGATTTCAAAGATTTACCCGGTAAAGCTTAAGAATAAATTTCTTCAATTTGAACCTCATTTTTGACTCGATTTGACTTGGATTTTCAGCTGTAGATTCCTAAAAATATGTGAACTATACTTTTAAAGTAAAATTTTAATTTTGCCATTCTTTTTTGAAAATTCATTTTGGGGGTCTGTTTTGATCCTGAACCAAAAGTAGTCAATATGGGTGTCGTTGGTTTTGTTTTGACACGTAAATATCATATTTGATATTTTTAGTGGAGTTTGGGATCATTCGTGAAAAGTAAGGTCGTGGGTTCAAAGTGTAGTGGATCGGTTTTGACATTCGAGGTAGGTTATGGCTTAACTCTTTCTGACTGGGCTGGATAGTAAGTGATGATATAAAATGTATGTTAAGGGTGAGAACGAATCATGAAAAATGGCTATCTGTGTGTTGTGCCCGTGTGAGGGCCTATATGTGATATTCATGAATGAAACAAAAATAATGAGTGGATATTGGCTCATATGGTTGTGAAAATGTATCATTGTGGTAGATTGTGAAAATACATCACATGGATTGGTTGTGAAAATACTCATGTTGAATGGTTGTGAACATTGCATCGTCACTCTCATGTCATCATACACATCATTTCACTTGTTTATTTTACCGCTTTATATATACTTGTTGTCATGTATGTGTACTTAATTTATGTCTTATGTTATGTATGTGCTTTGAAAATACTGAAAACACTGGACTACTAAATATTGGTATAGAATATTGGATTTTATGGACCATCTCCGAAGGATCATGCCGAAAAAGAGTTGCGGATATTGGTGATCTTGAGGTTGTGTGTCAAACTTGAGGCTGTGTGCCAATACCATGCATCATCATCATCATATACATTGCACTCGCTTTATTGTGTTTATGTTGTGTTTGAATTGCCATATTGACTTGTCATCTACATATTTGTTCTATATCTTGACTTGTTAACGTCTAATTATTCTATCTTCCTTTAATTGTACTTGATGATCTTGATTATACATGTCCCTCTGTATGTGATATTATATATATTTGTATCTCAATCTTGTGTGTTATTATATTATATATGGATATTATAGAACTATTAGTGCAAGCGGCGTGGGCTACCGTTGTAGGACATTTTCTGATTGTAGGTGACGTGCTCTTAGTGTATATTTTGTATGCTTTATTTACTACTTTTCTTGGTCGGCCTATGATACCTACTGAGTACAAGTGGACAGTACTTATGCCTACTGCACCCTTTTGGTGCAGGTCCTTGCTCGAGTGGCCTCAGTTTGCTTGACTCGGGCAATTGTTGGAGCTTCCAAGGTAGTGGTTGGACATTCATGCATCCAAAGTTCACCTCTATCTTTCTATAGTAGTTATATCTTTTTTAATATTCGGAGACAGATATTATTCCTTTGTGGTTATTTTTTTGATGTATTTGACTCTCGAATTGTATTAGTAGTTCTTACACTATTGACGCCTGGTTTTGGGCATGATTGATATTTTGGATAAGTTTTTTCCTCATTGTTATGATTACTTATATGGTTCGGTTTCATTCTAGAAGCCTTACCTTGAGATATTTCTTTCTTTTTCTCTTTTCATATCAGTTTGGATGCTAGGCTTACTTGTCAAGGTACGTCGCGGCAAGTGCCATTATGACCCTCGTTTCTGGGTCGTGACAATGATATAGATTGATCCACCTTATTCAGAATGCCTACAACTTTGCTCATAGTATTAACTTATTCTACTAATTTTATACTGATTTCTACCTTATTATTATGCTAAAATCTCTGAAAAACACAAACTCAAATTGGACTGCATAAAACAGTGAAATACTCAACTCCTTTGCTGCGAGAAGCACATCCCAATTTTGAACTGTAGTAATAATAATAAATAGTAGTAGTAGTATGTATATACTAATAGTAGTAATAGTGATAGCAGTAATATATTATATTTTAATGTATTTCACTAAATGTTAAATAAAAAATAATTTTTTTTATAATTATTATTACTATTATTATTATTATTATTATTATAATAATAATAATAATAATAATAATAATAATAAGAATAATAATAATCTCATTGGTTTTAACTTTATCTCAATTCAAATATATAAATTATTAGGTAAATATACATCACATTTTAAAAAGGTAAGAATAAGAAAGAATAATAACAAACTAATATTTTTTAACAAATTATGTATTTAAAATTTGAATTTGAATGAAATTTGAATTGGAATAGGGTTCTAGGTTCACTGCATTTGTTAATTTGTTAACTGCATTTTATAAGTTTTATTGGTGAATTTGTTAACTGCATTCTTTGCATTTTTCATTTTAAAAATTATTTTTGATTTAACAATTTTCTTTTTTATATGTAGGAAGGATATGACTTTTTCATCTTCAACTTTTTTTGTTACCGTAAACGAAAAGGAACAAGTTCAGATCCATTGATGTTATATCTATCTACTTCTCGCAGAAATTCGGCTCTCACTACAAATGATAACACAAGTAAAAGATTCATACGTAAATCGATTTTAAATTAATACAATTTCTTTTGTTTAATTTACGAAGAAGTGTTCTTGAGAGTTTATTCTAACTTTTAGTGATAATTTTGTTGTTATTATTGACTTGCAGAAAAGACAAAGAAGAATGAAAAGAAGAAAATAAAAGATAACTGCAACAGTAGAGTTTTGTTGGTATAGTTGACAAACTTAAGTTTTTTAAAATTTGTGTTTGATTTTATTGTTCTTCATTCTTTTTAATGTTGTTTTATTTCATAGTTTTTCTGTATTTAATTCAATTGGATGCTATTTATGATTGTCTGATTTCTATATTTAATAACTACCACGTTCGCATATTTACTTTATATATTAAGAGGATTACAAATTTATAGATATTTATATATTTTAATTTATTTATTCTCTTTTAATTTACTTGCAAATTTACATTTATTTATAAACTATTTTAGTGATTTTGGGCGTCATTTAGTTTCATAATATAGAGAAAGAAAATAAAAAATATAAAATCAAATCACAACCTAAAAAGATAATCTTTTAATATAATATCTTAAACATGTTGTACATAGATTACATAGTTATCTTTTTTTCAAAAAAAAAAAATACAGAATGAATTTTGCATTTTATTTTTGTCCTTTAAATTCACATTAAAAAATTTCCTTACCTTATCAAATTCCTTGTAACTCTTGGGACAAAGTCAATGAATTTAAATAAATAGTATCACTATTTATATTTTATATTAATACGAATCTATAATTGAAAATATAGATAAATCTAAACAATGAAAAAATTACGGCCAATGAAATAAAGGTTAAGAAATAAATTAAATTTTGAAAGTGTTTTTTTAATTATAACAAGTAAAATCTTATTCAACAACAACAAACCCAGTGTATTTCCACAAAGTGGAACAAGAACAAGTAAAATATATCTTGAATATTAATTTTAAAGAAAAAAGTAAAATCATAAATTCATTAAAATACAAGAACAAGTAAAATCTTATATTTTAATGAATTTATGATTTTACTTTTTTTCTTTAAAATTAATATTCAAGATATATTGCATACACTATGAAATTCATTTTAATTCTTAGAAAAAGTTAATAATTCTTTTTGAATTAAAAAGATTTAAAAGTAAATATGAGATAAATTATATTTCAGTAAATGTGAAAGTGTCTAACTAATTTTAAACAAGGAGATAAATTCTAACAAATTAGATTATTTTAGAGTCTTCTTATAATTTTTATTTCGTTTATTTATTGTCATAATAAAATTTATCTATTTTAATTTCTATATTTTGAGATATTAACAAAAAATAATAATTTCAAAGTGACATTAGAGAAAAATAAAGTAACTAAAATACAGTAGAAAAAATGTTATGAAATATAAAGCAAAGAAGAAGAAAAATTGAGAGAGAAAAGAGAGCAATTATTATTTCTCATGAGGATTCTTGATGGGTTCTATTACAATGAAGGAAATCCTCTTTATTTATAGAGAAAAACTAACCTCGGAGTTTCTAACTTTTCCATAAATAGACATTCACTATATATGATAAAGTAGACATTTACTATATATGGTAATATATTTATAAAATACACCATATAATGGGGGGGAGGTGATGTATATTTAAATATTATGAATAATATAATTAATTTTTTTTTTTAACAACTAATGAACTTTTTTTATAGATTTAGTTAGAGTTAGGGGGATTGGGGGGGGGGGGGGGAGCGTGTAGAGAGGAGAAATTTTTTTGTTCTTTTTTAAAAATTGAGAATGTGGGTGGGGGATGAATATGGACGTGGAGGTGGGAATAGGGGTAGGAAGTGGGTGGGGGTGCAATTTTTTTTTCCATATTTTATTGAGAAATAAATAAAAATTGAATTTTTTTTTTCTAAAGGTAATATGATTTGACATATTCAAACAAGACATTTCATAATGAAATGATTAGAAAAAATATTTTAATATTATTTGCGCATCGTGCAGGTAGGTATACTAGTGTATATATAAAAGAAAAACTAAGGGTGTGTTTGGTATGATGGAAAATGTTTTCCAATTTTCCCTTGTTTGGTTGTAATGAAATGTTGGGAAAATATTTTCCACAACAACTCATTTTCCTCCATTTAATGGAAAATGACTTCCCTCATGGGTCAAGGGAAGTCATTTTCCAGAAAATGACAAATGAGACTTATAACCCCACCCTCATCCCTTTTCCCTACCCCAACAACACTCATATTCACATGACTCAAAAAATTTATATTTCTCAAAACTTTACATTACTCAGAAATATTTTTCACTGTGGTTTGCTTTAATTTTTCACTGCTTGAAATTAAAAAAAAGTAAAAACCAAATTTTTTCTATTTCCAATGTTTGTTGAATGTATTGTTATTTTCATATTCATAGAGAAAAACTTACCTATGTTACTTTTACTAATTGCATATTTCATCTTGTCATCGATGTAACTTGTTTTACGAAGTTGAATAAGCTTGTCGTTCTGTTATATTTCTATTGATTGTAGTATTTTGAGATTGTCCTGACTGTCCTGACAAAATGTTAAAAAAGTGTCTCCTATATTTGCTAATTAATAGTTGCTTAAATTTAGTGATTGTAGTATTTTAGAATTCGATATCGATATTATTTGTTATGGTTAAATTATTTCTTACAAATTGTTGACTTGTTAGGGGCACTAATATACTAGTTAACAGTTAGTAGTATTTTTTAAAAAATATTTTTTCACTCACCAATCAAACACTAAAAAAATATTTTTTAAAAAAATATTCTCTACTCACCAACCAAACACCATAAAATATTTTTCAAAAAATATTTTTCATTCACCAACCAAACATGAGAAAATAAGTAGAAAACCAACTTATTTTCCAGGAAAACATTTTCCAAGAAAATATTTTCCAGGAAAACATTTTCCAAGAAAATATTTTCCATGAAAAATATTTTCCATCATACCAAACACACCCTAAAAGCAAGATAAAAAATCAAGTGGCAGGATATTAAAAAGTCAAATGACAGTTTTTAGGACAAAGTTAAAAAATATTTTAATAAAAATTTTGAATTGAAAAATTAAGTTTTTAAATTTGAATCACATTATCCTTTAAAAAAATACTTTTACTATCTGAAAATTAGAAATCAGAATTAAAGAGTTCTAACATACATTTACTATTGCAAACTTGTATCTTTTAAAATTTAAATGATATAAAATATTGATATATTTACAAATTAAAAAAAATAAAATTATAATTAAAACAATAAAATTAATACAAATAGTAGTATACAAGTTGTAGTACTTTTAATTTAAAAAAGAAAATGTAGGCATAGTAGTGATAATAATAATAATAATAATAATAATAATAATAATTATTATTATTATTATTATTATTATGATGATGATGATGATGATGATGATGATGTTAATAATAATGTTAATAATATTATTAATAATAATAATTAGTAATAACAATAGTATTAATAGTAGCAGTAACAACATATTATTAACAACAACAACAATAATCATAATAGTTTAAATAGTAATAATAATATAATAATTACAATAGTGATAGTAATTAAAAAAATTCATACAATATTTTTTATGAATATTAAATTGTGTGGTGTAATGGATAAAGTAACAAGGTAAAATTTCAAATAGTAATTTTGAATATGTTATCTCATTCAAATATGAATTATAAGATAAATATGTATTGCTTTTAAAAAAGTATGGATAAGAAAAAATAACAACCTAATCTTTTTATAATAACTAATATGATATTTAAATTTAAATTTACAGAAATTTGAGATGGAATGAACTTTTTAAGATCTTTTATATATACTCCTACAATAATGGTAATGTTAAGCTTCTTTCACTTCTTTTGTTATTGATCATTAGCTTCATTTACTGCATTTTCATGTTTTTCATTGTTTAAATATTTTTTGGTTTTAACATTTTTATTTTTTTATATGTAGATTAATGATAATCATATTGCAGGCTATTTTTTTTCTACTCTGTCCATCTCTGAATTCAAGTAAGTAAATATTTATTTTGATATTGAATTTCAATTTTCAAAATAATTGAATTGGAATAAAGTTTGATCTTTTTAACCTCTCTTATATATACTCCTATGTTGATTTTTTTTTTTGTGTGTGTGTTATTGATCGTTATATTTTTCATTCTTCACTTTTTAGAATTTTTTTTGTTTAACTTTTTACTATGATACTTAATATGTTAATTTTTATCTACTATATTCAAATCTAGATTCAAGTAAATGATATTTCTTAATCTAATTTTGTTTGTTTGATTTTTACTTATTATAAATAAATTTGAATACATAAAAAAGGATCAACTTTTATTGAAAATTTTGTCATATTGACATTTATTGAGAAATCAAGCTTCTTTCTTCTATGATTTCATGCAAATTTAATATTTATTAATTAAAATTAATAATTTAGCATTGTATATTTTTTTAAAATAATAGTATAGACATCCACTAGGTAAGAAAATATTCCTATTTCCACAAATAATAAGAATTTTTAAATTAAAAAGTCATAAAATAGCAGAAATCTTTTTAAAAATGTGCAACATATAAGTTGAATTAATTGGTGGTGGGGTAGAGGTGGAGGGGGGGGGGTGGATGTGTCATTTGGCGGGGTGGGGGTAGGGTGGGGTATAATAACAAGTATAAATAAAATACTTAAAGATATTAGTAATAAAATCAAACAATGAAAATTACGAACAGTAGAGTAAACTTTAAGAATTTAAAATAAAATAATAAATCGTATGTGCTTAATTTTTGAATTGAAAGTGGTGAAATTTAAATTTTGAAAGTAGAAGTTTTGTAATTGACACAATTAAATACTTTTAATGTTTGAATTGGAGAACCGGGGGTCTATCGGAAAAAACCTCTCTACTTCTTCGAAGGTAGCTGTATGGTTTGCGTACATCTTACCCTCCCCAGACCTCACTTTGTGGGAATACACTGGGTTTGTTATTGTTGCGGTAAACCTAAACTTATAAGCAATGCATTCATCATTTCCTTCAAAGTTTGATTTTTTCTTTCCGCAATTTCATTAGATCAAGGTGAATATAGGGTTGTAGTTTGATGGACAATTTCATTCTCTACACATATTTCGGTGAAGGGAGATTCATATTCTCCACCCTTATCACTTCTTATTATTTTTATTTTTTTCCCTAACTGATTTTTAACTTCAGTTTTATATTGCCTAAACGCATCTATTGTTTTATCCTTACTGTTTTCCTTTGTTTTAGATTACTTATGGGTGTCGTATTTATGTTATGTAATCTTGTAAGCTTGTGCTGTGCTTTACTATGTGTTTGTGTGGTACCGCGTGTCTTGAGCCGGGGGTCTATCGGAAACAGCCTTTCTACTTCTTCAGAGGTAGAGGTATGGACTGCGTACATCCTACCCCCCCCCCCAGACCCCACCAGGTGGGAATACACTGGGTTTGTTGTTGTTGTTGTTGTTTAGCAAATAGACATAACAATATCTAGTGCAATCGTCAATAAAAGTTATGAAATACTTTTTCCCACCACGTGATGGTGTTGACTTCATATCACAAATGTTTGTATGTATTAAGTCTAAGGTATTGGAATTCCTTTCAATGGACTTATAAGGATGCTTTGCATACTTTGATTCCACACACGTTTGACACTTTGATTTATTACACTCAAAGTTTGACAAAACTTCTAAGTTAATTAGTTTTCATAATGTTTTGTAATAACATGGCCTAAACGTTCATGCCACAAATCATAAGACTCAAAAAAGTAAGAGGAAATTGAACTTTTATTGATTTCAACATTCATTACATTCATTTTGAACAGGCCCTCATTGAGGTAGCCTTTTCCTACATACACTTCTCCTTTACTAAATACAATTTTTTCAAAAATAAATACACATTTGAATTCGTTGTTGTCTAGAAGTGAAACTGAAATCAAGTTCTTCCGTAACTCCGGAACATACAAGACATTGTTAAGTGTCAACACTTTGCCAAAAGTCATCTTCAAGCACACTTTTCCTATTCCTTCTACTTTTGCAGTAGTGGAGTTTGCCATGTAGATCTTTTCTTCTACTTGAGCCAGAGCGAACGTCGACAACAAATTTTTGTTAGCACAAACATGGCGGGTGGCACCAGAATCCATCCACCATTCGCGAGGATTTCCCATCAAGTTGCATTCGGAAAGCATAGCACATAGATCATCCATTTCTTTCTTAGACTCAGTCAGATTTGTTTGGTCCTTCTTCTTCCCTTTCTCTAGAGCACGAGAATCTGTATACTTATGGCCAATCTTGCCACAGTAGAAGTACTTTCCCTTGAATTTCTTCTTGGGTTGATTACTTTCATTTTTCAGCTTTCTTTTACTTTTTGGAGTTGGTTTGGTTATCTTCTATAATGTTTGCTCCACTCATTGCAGAATTGCCTCTTGACCTTCTTTTCGCAGCCATATTATCTTCTTCAATGCGTAGTCGTACAATCAGATCTTTGATTGACATCTCCTTGCATTTGTGTTTCAAGTAGTTCTTGAAGTCTTTCCACATTGGTGGTAGCTTCTCTATTATTGCTATTACTTGAAATGCTTCATTCATAATTAAAACTACAATAAAGTTTATGTAAATACTAATAACATGTTTAAATTTTTCGACAAAGGTATATGTCAAAATTATACCTTCCGCTAGGAGATCATGGATGATCACTTGCAGTTCCTGCACTTGTGAAACAACAGACTTGTTGTCTATCATTTTGTACTCTAGGAATCTTACAACAAAGAACTTTTTAGTTCCGGCATCCTCCGTCTTGTACTTCCGTTCTAGCGCTCTCCATAACTCTTTTACAATCTTGGTTCCGCTATACACATTGTAAAGGTCATCTTGGAGACCACTCAAGATATAATTCCTGCAAAGAAAATTTGAGTGTTTTCAAGCCTCCACAATCATAAAGCGTTCTTTTTCAGAGGTTCCCTCAGGCACCTCCGGAGCTTCCTCAACCGTGAACCTTTGAAAACAAAGAAGGGTGAGGTAGAAGAACATTTTCTACTGCCATCTTTTAAAGTCAATACCCGTGAACTTTCTGGGTTTCTCTGCTGGTGCCATCACCGGCAGAGCATTCGTGCGACTTGTTGTGGTAATACTAGTTGCCTCCACAGTCGTTGCAGCATCTTGCACTTGACTATCATTAGTCATTTCCTGTCACCACAAAATCGTACCTTTAGTATATCGAAATACTTATTACAAAGTTGCAGCAACTTTAAAACACCTCTTGTTTCTAGTTTAATGATGAAGTTTTTATGACTTTCAATCGTAAACCAAATTATCTTTAACTTGTGATGAAGATTGTATGTCTTTAAATCACTAGTTAAGTTCAAACGAAGTAGAAAGCTTAAAGCTTTAATCTCCAAAAATAAGTTATACAGATTCTGAAGGTTATTCCTTAAGATTGTTGTTTACAACGTTTCAGGTACAAGAATCTGTATAAATATAACAACAACTTCAACCCAAGTTCAAGTATAAGACAAGAACAATTATGAAGTTCTTTAACACCTTCAACACAAGATCATAAGTAATCTATCCAAGAAGTATGTTATTTTTTCAGAAAAGAGATGAAACAGAATTATAAGGCCAAGTTCCTCGATTTCACGAAGTGTCCTTAAGAAATAATTCCCCTCACTGTATCCGAGGTTATGAAATCTTTCTCCCAGGATAAAATGACCTTCAATCCGAACAAAGCGGTACCTCAAATTGTTGGATTCAACAAACTCATTCAGCAGCTTAATGATCACACAGAGTTTTTGTATAGAAGAAGAGTGTTTTTGCTGTCAAAAATTATGTAAATACCTGAGGATTATATCAGGTATTTATAGCCTTTAATGTATCCTTTTAGAAAAGCTATATTGGTTCAGCTAAAAGAAAATAATAACAAAAACAATGAAATTAGTGTAGTCCTATAATTAAGTGGGGTCTAGAGAGGATAAAATATATGTAAATCTTAATTCACAGACCTTATCCCTACCTCAAGGATATAGAGAGGCCATTTTTAGAAGACCCTCTAACAAACGAAAAACATCACATAAGAAAACATCAAGCTATTAGATAAATAAAAAAATATACAAACAAAATAAAGCAACTTTCTATCCAATGAAATCATAATTTTGAATTAGTAGTAAGAGTAGGTTCTAAGAATTCTTACTTGTGTGGGGTTGTTATAGCTTTATGATTTTAATAATATATCTGACTCTTGAATCCACAGACCTTATCCCTACCTCAAGGAGGTAGAGAGGCTGGACCCTCTGAGCAAACAAAAAACATTGTTGTTGAGGGCATAACTCAATATAATTATCATTAATTTATTATCCTAGCCATTGTTTCCTGTACTGCTAGACATGTAAAAAAAAAAACATATTTAGTAGACATTCATAAAGTGTGGTTGAACGGTAACCGTAAACCCAAAAATAAAAATTTGTGACTTTTATATCAACTTAATATCAAAATAATTGAGGACACACCTTTGCTTCGAGAGATATTTTCATGTGATTATAATAAGAACAAATTTCATTATTGAGAAAATTGAGGAAGAAGCAAAATCTATTGATGATGGAGTTGACCTATATCATATCAACTTAAACTTTACTTTCAATTCTTGGCTATTTCTTTAATTTATGAATATGTTATTTCTGAATCTCACACACAAAGAAAAAGAAAAGAAATCAAGAAAATGGTCAACAACAACAAATGAAATATCATGCAAGTTTATAACACCAAAAAAAAAATTGTGGGGGGAGGGGGGAACTAAACCAAAACAAATAGGGAGTCTTTGAGTTAAACCAACATAATTAAGACTAATCATAAAAGCTTTTAAATTTTAGTTGGAAAATGATTTATTGCCTTTTTTGGGGACATGCAAAAAGACAAAAAAAAAAAGGACAGGAAAAAAATTACCATAAAACTTAGAAATTTAACCATAATAAGAAAATCTTATGCATTTAATTTTTAATATAGGTATTATAGTCAATATTTAATATCATAAAAATAATGGTACAATTATTAAAGAACAAAGGTGAAAAGACAATTTTATCAATTGCGGAGACTTTTAATGAAGGGCAAAAAGTTTAAACAACATTTCTAAGGTCCTTCACACTTTTAATATATTAAAGATTAGAGATTAGAGATTGGAGATTAGAGACTATTTTAGGGTACGTGCGTTGCACGTGAATTTTAACTAACCATTAGCAAGACATTACTCATAAAATAATACAAAATAAAATTCTGAATTGGACTATTTAGAAATTATAACTAATCAAGCTGAAGTTGCACCACCACTACCATGCCACCACCACCAATAACAACATGCCCAATGTATTTCCATAAAGTAGGGCAAATTGAAGCTAACACAAATGATATTCATAATCTAGAACAGAACTGCATTATTAGGTATGGATTAGAAGTAAAAAGATACTTACATATGTTTTAAGTTGGAGAATGAAGTCGAAGAAACTATACGGTGCTTGAAAAATCTAGGCAGCAACGTGCTGGAGGATTTATGAGAATTTCTAACAATAAAATTTGATTGCTCTGCTCTAAGAAATTACTACAATGAAGATATCATCATTACATCTCGTATCAAGAAAATATTACGAAAAGAAAATACGATAATGAAGAAAATATGTGAATTATTAAGGAATATAGCGGATAACATCTAGAGAAATAATGTGATAACTGAACCATAATATATAATCGATGGTAATACATCAAAAATAAGAAAATACATGTATGAAGCTAAAAGTACGACAGAAACAATGCTCTTGGACTCCCACCAAATCTAAACCTGTTGAAAAGTAAGTCAAAACATAATTACCTATTAATCTTTTGTCTTAATCTGTGACCTTCATACTCTTCTATCTAATGCACTTGTATAAAATAGAATCACAAATTTCTTAACAGATATACAACAACCAATGTAACAACATTAGAACTAAATTGCACATAAAAGCTAGACATTATAATCAAAAAGAATTTTACCTTCTACTTTAATCCGTAACCTCCATATCCTCCTACCTAATGCACCTATATAGAAAAGAATTATAAATTTCTGAAAATAAACATTCTACGGGCGTGCAATAATATTATAACTAAATTGCGCATAAAATTATAACATTATAAAAAATATGATTCATAAATTAAAAAAATTCAACCTTCCACCTTAATATTTGACTTTAATACCCTCCTATCTAATGCACATGTATTAAAAAGAAACACAAATATCTAAAAACAAATATATCATGGACATGCAACGATACTAGAACTGAATTACGCATAAAATCTATGACATTATAAAAAAATTATAAATCAAAAAGAATTTAATCTTTTAAAATCTATAACATTATAAAAAAATTATAAATCAAAAAGAATTTAATCTTTTATCTTAAATCTGTGATCTCTATACCCTATTAATACATCTGTATAAAATGAATAATAATGCTTCACAATTCTCTTTGAGAAAACTAATCATGTGAAGCTACTGACACTGCAAAAGACAAGACAATAAAAATAATAATCAAATATACATATAGAATGTAGAAGAAAGTAGTAACTAAAGTAACTAAAGTATGAAGAGGAGGAAGAAACACCGAACAAAAACACATAATTAAAAGGGAATTAGCATTAATTACGTGGAGAAAGAAAAATAAGAATTTTTGTTTCTTTTAAATATAACATGTACACACCGTAAGTAGTTTTATCTTATATAGGATTTGTGTCTGTTATTTTGTCCTAAATATTATTATTGTAGTTTAGTTATACAAGGAATTGATTTAGTTCTAAATATTACCATTTTACTTTAGTTATACAATAAATTTTGTACATAATCGGTAGTTGATTTTTGTGTCCTTAATATTGGCACATAAAATAGAATTTTGTTCATAGTTGATTTATTTTTTTCTAAAAACCCGCCATATTATTTCTCTTTTTTTCTTACTATTTCAGGATTCCTTTTCCATGCACTCAAGAAAAAAGAAAATCTATCAATATTAACTTTTTATTTATTTTAAGACTTTTTAAGCTTTAAGAATATGGTTAATAATATAAAAGAATTAAATAATAATATGAGGAAAAAAAGTCACTACAACATAATGTATCTGTTGCTACGAACTCTAAGCTATGAATTGAAAAATCATAGCTATTACTTAGTAATAGCCACAAAAATTTGAATTCAGTAGCTATTTATAAATTTGTAAAATTTTATTGCCACGAAAATTAATCTGACCTAGCTAATTCCTTATTTTTGCTACAATTACTAACAATCATAGTAATAGATGCTTAAATAGCTACAACTTTTTACTGCTACAATAAAATTTGATAGCTGATCATAAGTTTTTGTCACGGGATAAAAATTATTGTAGCAATAGTAACCTTTTAGCCATAATAACTATTTAAAACACGATATTATAGCTAAATATATATTTTTTGCTTCAAATTATAAAAATTGTGTCAGTAGTTAAATGATATAGCCACGTTTTATTGCTATAGAAAAAATTTGTATCTAATAATTAATTTTTGCCACGAGTTATAACTTAGTAGTAATGATAACCTTTTAGCCATAATAAATTAGATAAATATAATTTTGTGGCTATTATTTTTTTTCTTCATATTAGCAAAGATTGTTGCAATAGTTAAATGGTATAGCCATAATTTTTTTGCTATAATAAAATTTCGTAGAGAATCTTTAATATTTGACATGTGCTGAAACTTGTTGGAGCTGTAGAGATCTTTTAGCCATAAAAAGATTATTTAAAATAAGTTAATGAAGTTATAGATATTTTTGCTTTGGGTACTAAAAACTTGTGGCAATAGTTGACTTAATAATAACTAATTATTTTTTCATGACGAAATAGTTAAGTCACAAATTTATTATTATGATTAAATTTTACAGCTAATAATTTTTTTAATCACGAACTGAAATTTATTGTAGTACTTATAATATAGAGAAACTGGATATGTTAATAATTTGATTTGATTCAATACTATATGTCTACTTGCGAATTTCAAATATAATTACAGTAAATATGTGATTATATCCAACTAATTTTGATTATCTAATTACACTGAACTTAAATATAACTTCTCAGTCTCACTGAAGCTTAAAGAAATATTATATTTATCAATCTAATATGATTAGAGAAATTAATCGTTCGATTTAATTTAATTTTACATTTTATAAATCTTAAATACAATTTAAAGAAATACTTGATTATATTTCTTTCGATTAACTAATCATGTCAAATTTGCTAAACTTTAATAAATTTCATTCAAACTTCTTGATGACTAACCGTTTTTATAATTATTATTTGTCTCGAATATATTTATCAATTCAGTATAACTAGAGATGTTTATTATTCTACCGATCGTTTCAAATTCAATTTTATAAGATCCAATTTGTAAGTTTCAAATATAATTAAATTACAAAGGTGATATATATATATATATATATATATATATATATATATAGAGAGAGAGAGAGAGAGAGAGAGAGAGAGAGAGAGAGAGAGAGCATGTAATCTTCAACCATAGACAATTTATATAACAATTTATAATTTCAAACTTATCAACTAACTTCTTAAACTTATATGACGTTGTATTTTATCTTATTACAACATGTTGTTTTTTAATGTTAATTGTACATTTTAAAATATGTACAACTATTTTTTCATTGAAAATTGTAAAGTTATTTTTGTATATTTGATACTTTATTACTTTAAAATTAGCACTTATTTTTTCTTACATGTAATCACTTATTTCCTTCAAAAGTATTCATAAAATTTTTTACTAATTGTTGAGGTAGTATGTATACTAATATTTGTATTCGTGAGATATACAAAAATTATTAAATAACGTAACAATTAAATATTTTATAACTGATTTAACAAAGTAAATTGTATGTTTATTTTTTTTTTTTCAATAAAAGTTAATTCAAATTATAATCTCTACATGATTTATCTCCCTTTCTGTAATTTCTACACATGATATCTAAATGAGTTTTCTAATTTAATTTTTAACCTTTAATTAATAATTGTCACACTTTATTCAAAGATGCAATACAAATTAGTCTAGAATTTTTTTAAAAAAAATGATACCTTGGTGAAAATAATTAATATGCATATTCTAATAAAGATAGAGATACTAACAATTTTAATATTTTTTTTTTGAATTTTCTATTATAAACAAGTTTTTTGGAATTTTTTATTTTAAACTTTATATATTAAGTCATATAGTTCAAATAATTTTTATATTTTTAATTCAAACTAAAAAAATCAAAATTTAAAATTCATATTTCTGTTTAAATTCAAATTAAAATAATCTACTGCTGTAGAAGTATGAACCCCCCCTCTCCTCCCTCCTCCCCCCCTCCTACCCGATAAGACACTTTATTTAAATTTAAATTTTACGTTGTTGATATAAAAAATCTGAATTAAAATTTTATTTTAAAATTTTAATCGTAAAATAGTTTTCAAACGGAAGATTTTATGGTGATGATATTGTCATCACAAACATAAGATTTGACACTTTTCATTACAATATTATATTGTTTCTCCTACTATGTATAGATAGATAATATAAATTTTTTAATATTAAAAATTTTTATTTAAAATTTCAATCTATATAAGTCATTTTAAATTTGCATTTTTAAAAAAAAATCAATTTCAATTAAAAATTAATAATTTAAACTTAAGAATAATCATAAATTCAATTATACACTATAAACTAATTTTTTTTAAAAGTATGAAGTATATAACTAAACTAATAACAATATTATAGGGACGAAAAAAAGTTGAAAAGTAATATATTTAATATTTATTTCATATAAATACTTGACTTTTCCCATTAACTTAAAGTAACTTGAGAAAATTGAAGGAAAAATGTCTTTTAAGTTTTGAATGAAGGATTGGTGACATTGACCAACTTAAAGGGTCAAACATCATTAGAAAACTTGATTAAGTTAATTATGAACTTGATTAATATTTTTAAAACTTTCTAATATTTTCAAAAATACAATCAACCCAACCCACACCCTCCTTCAATCCAAATCAACCGTCTCTCTCCTCTTTCTCTCAACAGTTTTTCTCAATTCTCTCCCAACCGATAGTTCTGCAAAATTCTCTCTTCAATCCCTAGTGACTTCAACCTCCGTTGGACAAATAGTCGGGCGAGTTCCCTTTTGACTTTCAACTGTCAATCGACGTAAAGACTTCTCTGGCGACAACAACTTCGAGTTTTTCATCATTCTATTTCCTTGTTTACAGGTAAAAAATTAGGAAGAAACAGAGAAACTTAAGCCAACTACTCTTCTAGTATTGGTTAATAATTTTAATATTTCTAGCTTAAATTTGAAATGTGAACTGAATAAAATTCTAATTTCTGACATTTCTTCTTCTTATTTTCAAACTGTTGATTCGGATTTGTTGGTGACTTTTTATCACAGTTGATGTTCTTAGTGTGTGTGTGATGTGTTGGTGTTGCTGGATTGATTTGTTGTTTGTCTTGGTAAAAATGGTATTGCAATAGATGAAACCTTTGATGCAACAAATAAAACATCTGATGCGATAGATAAAAAATCTAATGCAACAGCAGAAAACATCTAATGCAATAGATAAAAATCTGATGCAACAGATGAACAATCTAACAGATCATTCATCTGTTGTGATAGACAACTCTTCTGTTTGAAAGAAATCTAAATAATATTGATCCAATAGATAACTCATTTTGCAACAGATATGTGATATATTTCAACAGATCAGTGATCTGTTTTATTGTTTCCAACGAATTACTCATCCGTTGCAATAAATTGGTTATATATTGCAACAGATAACCTTCCTGGTTCAACAGATTTGTGATTTATTTTATGGTTTTCAATAGATTACATATCCGTTGCAACAGATAAACTACCTGGTACAACAAATTAGTGATCTATTTTTACTATTTTTAACAGATTACTCATCCTTGCAACAGGTTGGTTATATATTGTAACAAATAATTTATGATTTATTTTATGATTTTCAATGGATTACTCATCCATTGCAATAGGTTGGTTATATATTGTAATAGATAAACTACTTAGTGCAATAGATTAGTCATTCATTTTTATTGTTTCCAACGGATTACTCATCCTTGCAACAGGTTGGTTATATACTGCAACAGATAACCTTTCTGGTGCAACAGATGAGTGATTTATTTTTACTATTTCCAATGAATTACCTATCCTTGGCAACAAGTTGATTATATGTTACAACAAATAAACTATCTGGTACAACAAAATAGTGAACTGTTTTTATGATTTCCAATGATTTATTCATCCATTGCAACGGTTGGTTATATGTTTCTTCAGATAAACTACTTGATACAATAAATTAGTGATCTATTTTTATTGTTTCCAACGGATTACTCATCCTTGCTATAAGTTGGTTATATATTGCAATAGATAAACTTTCTGGTGCAACAGATAAATGATCTGTTTTTACTGTGTCTAACGAATTACTCATCTATTGTAATAGGTTGGTTATATGTTGGAATAGATAAACTACCTGGTACAACAGATTTGCGATCTATTTTATGGTTTCCAATGGATTACTCATCCGTTCCAATAAGTTGGTTATATGTTGCAACAGATAAACTACCAGGTGCAATAAATTAGTAATCTATTTTTACTGTTTCTAATGGATTACTCATCCTTGCAATAGGTTGGTTATATATTGCAACAGATAACCTTTCTGGTGTAACAGATGAGTGATCTATTTTTACTATTTCTAATGGATTACTCATCCATTGCAATAGATTTGTTATATGTTGCAACAGATAAACCACTTGGTGCAATAGATTAATGATTTATTTTTTATGATTTTCAATGGTTTACTCATCTATTATAACGGTTGATTATATGTTGCATCAGATAAAATACCTGGTGCAACAGATAAGCGATCTGTTTTTATTATTTCTAATGATTTACTCATCCATTGCAATAGGTTGGTTATATGTTGCAACAGATAATTTACCTGATGCAATAGATGTGTCGTCTGTTCGAACTATTATTTTATCATCGTGCATGTTAGATTTACTATTATCCTTTTTAACGATGAATTAATCAATTATAATCTATTTTATGTTCCTGTTAATTTAAGATAATATGACTCCCAAAAACAAAAATAAAACCGAATCAAGTCCAAGTAAAGAAACAAGTGCAGCAGCTCGGCTACACCCACCACTCTATGAGCTTGCTTTACAAGCATTATCTCAATCAGGAGCAAAAGATAATGAACACGGCGAGGAGGAATATTTCAAAAGAAACGATCCAAATGCTAATAGACCTTCCGCCGAAGAGTTGGTCAAAACCTTCAGCATTGATCGTTATCCTATGAGAATGTAGTGCGATGGTGCCACAGATTTAACGAATGATTTCGTGGTTAAGTCAGCCATAGAAAAATCTTTCGACGCCTTTTAGAAAAATACTTCGAGAAAAAAATTGGATGTTTATTTTAGGGAAAGCTGCTTTGGGTAATATCTTGATTTGTCGGAGGACAATAATGCTCGTTTCCAAATGAAAATGGTATACGATCTTCTCAAGCATAGATTTATGTATGAAAACAAAGATAAGATGGATGAGGTGTGGATAAATTACTGTGTCATGCCTATTTATTTTGGTTGGAAGGAGTTTGCCATAGTTACTGGACTAAAATATTATCCTCCTTCTCTTTCTCAAGTTATACCTACTCTGACCCAAAAAAAGCACCCCGCACACCCAAAAAGGGCAAAGACAAGTCAAGCGATCATGATGACCTGGTGTCCACAGTTGGTCCAAGCTTCAAAAATAAAAATTTGATAGAAGCGTTGAAAGGTAAAGGACTCTCAAAGAAACACAATCAATCATTGTGTTTGGTTCGGTTTGTACATAATATTCTTTGGGCGAGAGACGTTAAAAACAACATAAGCCTCGATTTAATAAATCTCTCCAAGGATCTTGAGGCATTTAACACCTATTCTTAGGGTTATGAAAGATTCAAAATAACTTTTAAATATTTATTTACTCCGTTAACGCCAAAGATAGTCAACTTATATGGCTTTTCATGGGCGTTCGTGGTAAGTATTTTTTTTATCATGATATGATTCATTTATTTATTTAATAATGCTTTTGATTTATTGGTGTTATGTTATAGGCTTGGCATTTAAAGTCATTCCTTATTTGAGACAACTAGTGAACTACTAAGAAGAAGTTTCCTGTCCAAGAATCCTGAGATGGTTGTCGGTCAAAATTGATAAAAATGCAAAAAAATTCTATCTTTTTAATCTCTCAAAGGAAGCAGTACGTTCGATTCTAATCAAATTTTTATTTTAATTAATGATTATTTTCAATGATTTCATAATCATTCTAATATATGTACTGATTTATTTTAGATTGTCCATCCATGGCTTGTTTCTACCAACCGAGAGTTGAAGCTGCCATTTTTTCTTACTTTACGATCTGTACAAACTTTATCGGACCCTAAGGTCATTGATGGAATAAAAATAGAATTTTTTGGAGAAACAATCATCACAAGAAAAATAATTTTGGAGGGTAGGCTTGTTGCTATTGATGATGGTAGTGGTAGTGGTAGTGGTAGTGGTGCTGTCGTTGATGGAATAAAAATACAATTGTTTGGAGAAACAATCATCACAAGAAAAATAATTTTGGAGGTTAGGCTTGTTGCTATTGATGATGGTAGTGGTAGTGGTAGTGGTAGTGGTGCTGTTGTTGGGGCTAATGATGCTCCTCTTACAGTTTTTGAAACAATAAGCCATTATGATTATGATCATACTAGTTGTACATATTTTTCTCCAGATTTTGGCACATCTAGCCAATGTTCTGTATGCAAATGTCAAGACTACAAGACAAAAAATGATAGAGTGATTAATGTTATTAATGCACTAACTGTTTCTATAAAAGAAATAACATCTAAGAGGGATTTCATTCCATCAAAGAGGATTTTATATCCATACACTCCACTAGAGATCAAGGTGGCTAAGAAGAGAAGGAAAGATATTTCTAAGGCATCATCAAGCATAAAAAAAAGTAAAATTGCAATGCCTTTGTCTTTGTCTTACACCGTTGCTCAATGTGCAAGGGCCACAAGAGAGTAGCATGAGATGAAAAAGGTGAATACACATTATCTGTTCCAACAAATAAATAGGCATATATCTATTTCAACAGATGATACATCTGTTGAAAATTATCAAACAAATATATACATCTGTTGCAACTGTTGTCTAACCTGTTGCATTAGATGCGTTATCTGTTATAACAGATGGAAAATCTGTTGTATATTTGTAATTAGCATTGATAATTTTAGCTTTCCAAGTAGATGTCACAATAGAAGCTACTGCTGAAGAGCATAATATCACCGTTGATAATCCATCAACTACTTCAAAAAGGAAGAAAAAGTGGAGCCTTTCAGTTCGGGAGAACGAAAGGATTACCCATTTGAAGGGTTCAACATCTCGGATGAGGCTCCAAAAAAACTAACACAGTTGATCAACCACTATTTAGAATGGATTGTCGATGATCTGTTAAAGCATCATGTCGGGAGGTACATAAATCATTTTTAAAAATATTGGTTTATACATTTCTTGTTGTAAGAACATGACATTAACATATATAAATCATCATGTAGAAAATAAAATAACGAACATTACAAAGTGAATGAATCGAGTCTTGATTTTGATACGTTCGACTTTGTTGTTACACATCCCGAAATGAAGAATTTGTTCTATTTGATGTCACAGCCCCAAATTGCTGGAATAATGAGGTTTAAATGTCATACACATTATTATTAATTAATAATTTATTTAATTTCTTCTGTGTATTAATTTTTTCATCACGTAATCCAAAATATTTGATAATATGTGCAGCACATCGATGTCATTTTTTACTACCTCCGAAAGAAGGCTAAGTTGCAAATATAAGAATAATACAGATACACGACAGGAAATTATTTATACAAAGTTTACATCAATAATGCCTACGATAGGTATTGTCAACAACAATCAAAAGTTTCCTAAAATGAGGAATGCTTAATCAACATCATCAAAGATTTTAGCATTCCAATTGGCTTACCTTGGCATTTGGTCAACGAAATGTACATCCCAATCAATTGTGGTGATGAATTCCATTGGGTGTTGGCTGTCGTCATTCTAAAAGAGAGGCGCATCCAAGTTTATGACCCAATATCACGAAAGAGATGTTTTGGACCGTTGTCTGAGATACAAAAGCTGGCCAAAATATTGCCTACTTACCTTGATATGAGTGGTTTTTTAGACCAAAAGGTTCGTACTAATTGGTCGATGATTGAAGCATACCGCGATAAAATGGATAATCCATTTAATGTATGATATGTTGAAGGAATTTCTCAACAAATCATTGGCAGCCTATAAGTTTAAGTGTCATGATTTAGTTTCATTTCACAAATTTCACAACGCTTGCATGAACTGCAAGATATGGATTATCTATTTTTTAAAAAAGTAGGGATTGCGGTCTTTTTGTTACCGTCTACACCGACTATTTGAGTGATGGATTACAAGTACCAAATAATGTACTTGATGCCGGATTACTCTGCAAAAAATATGTTGCCTTTTTATGGAAATACGGAGAAGTGAAAACTCAGAAGCCATACGCAAGCGACATTAAAAATCTACGACGACCAAAGCCAAATTCTGTAGCACTGGATGAAGAACAACTTGTCCATATTGAGTAGATCTTTATAGCTTGAGTCCGTTAATGTAATAACCTATCCTCCTTGGTTTAACTTGTTGATTTATTTGTAGAGTAGATCATTTGTACCCATAATGATTTTCTTACATTTCATTTATTTTTTGAGTTATTTTATGTTGTCTATGAATAATTCGATCCTTAGTTTTGAACATGTTAATTGAAATGGAATACTAGATTCATATATCACAACAGATAATACATCTGCTGCAACAGACGACATATCTTATCAAAAAGATTTATACATATGTTGCAACATGTAGGTCATCTGCTGGAAATTATATAACATGTCTTCCTACTTTTTTATTTGATCAAACAAATTACCTATCAGTTGCAACAGATATATTATATGTTGCAACAGATTGTATATCTGTTGCGATAGACAGACTGGGAACATGACCAAGCTATTCCAACAGATAATCAATCCACCACAACAAGTACTATATATGTTATAACAAATATACAATCGATTGCATTATAAAAAATTCAACTTTCACCAGACATAAAAATTATTGCCACTACATGTAAAGTGAAGTGTCTTGAAATAAAATTTTTTTATCATGTTTGTCTCTGTCTTTGTACATATTCTTCTTTATACACGAGCTCCAACATTTAGTTAGTACCCCATAAGACCAAACCTCTTGTATCTTTCCCATAATGGCGTCACACATACAGATCATTTTTATGCCGATCATCAAACACGATGTATGTAAGCGAGTACGGCTAGTACACCTCACCGATTTTATTTTTTGGGAGTTGGATGTTCTTATTTCGACCTTCAAAATCCCATGATTCCTTCGTCAAGACTTCCACCGGTAAATGATCCATCAGCTTACTGATCTTGGGCATATTTATATGCTCAAAGCACCAATATGCACCCAGATTTAGACTTAGTTCAAGAACTTTTGTATTAATTCTTAAGTATAATTTAGCTTTTATTCCGTCTCATGCCTAATGAATATGATTAGTACTTTCAAGATAAAAATCATGAAAAATTATGCGCATTTGGATACAACGATAATATGGGTGCCGATCATCAAACACGATGTATGTAAGCGAGTACGGCTAGTACACCTCACCGATTTTATTTTTTGGGAGTTAGATGTTCTTATTTCGACCTTCAAAATCCCATGATTCCTTCGTCAAGACTTCCACCAGTAAATGATCCATCAGCTTACTGATCTTAGGCATATTTATATGCTCAAAGCACCAATATGCACCCAGATAATCCTCATTTGAAGACACTCCGCGTCGCGCTGACCAACAAAATAGCAATGGTCAAATTCCAGTGAATTTCCGTGAAACCACCGCATTGTGTAGCAGTTCCACTTATCAGATTTTGTGACCTGAAAGTTTAGTGCATCGCGGAGGATGAATATTTCACAATTGTCCCAATCCAGTGGCTCACCGCGATAGTGGTGCGTCGCGGTGAGGGTGCATTTTACAATTGTCAAGGAATACTTAAACTCCACGATTGCCCAGATTTTAATGAAAAATAGCAATTGAAGGCATGGCGCGACGCGCTGTGTGGAAAAATTGAGAATATTTTAAGTGTTTTATCCCAGCTATAAAAGGAAAAATCCAAGATAATTTTGGGGGACTTTGGCAAGCATAGTAGCGGGGGAAAAGCAAAAAATCTCTCTCTTTTAGGGTTCTTAGACATTCTTTTAAATTTCTTTACTTCAAAACTTATTTTGGGTATGATTTATTACTTATTTTGGATGATGAATTCAAACATGAGTAGCTAAACACCCTGTTTCTGGGGTTGAGGCTAAGAGCATGATTACTCTTTTATATTTTTATCATAGTTTCTTTTTGGATTATCATCTGGGTTGTTCTTAATTTCTTGAGCTTACTATTTTAATGATTGGCCACCATTAGAATAAATCTATATTTCTATGTGCATCCGGGAGGAGAATCGAATGATAGAACAAAGAAATTAGGGAGCAAGGTTCTTTTTCTTTTATGAAATAAGGGATATGAATTAGCATCTAGGATAGGGATATACCTAGAAGCCTTGCTTGGTTCACTTGCAAGAAGACAACTTTATGAATCTAGAAGAATTGTTGTGTCTTTGCGGGAGTTGTAGCTACAACATTCAAAAGATAAAATATTTGAGGTCGGGAGACCAAGATCATTGCATAAACCTTGCGAATCATCAACCTGATGACCAATTAGACTGTGATAAGAATAGAGAATTGTATGATTGTTCGAAATATCTCAACCCTGGAATCATCCTCATTATTGATTACAATCGTTGCTTGCTTTGCTCTAGTTGTCACTAATTATTTCTTATTTAGTAATTTATACTTTATTTATAAAATCAAAATCATCTTGATACCTTTAAGCATTTAATACCCAATTGTCTTAAACTAAAGATTGAATAAATTTCTAGTTTATTGATCCTCGTGGAAATGATATCTGACTGTCTAAGTCATTATATTACTTGCACGATTGCGTACACTTGTGTGTGCGTAGAGACGCAATAAGTATTTGATGCATTTAAAGAATTGGTCTTGAAATATAAACCTTTCGAGATGGATAGTGATAACATTTGTATCATTTGTGAAAAAGACTGTATCCTATGAACACACAAGAAAATGTTTTTGGCTAAAACTTATCCTTGTTGTATCCTTTCAAGTAGGGAAAACATCTGCACCCAAGAACTTTCACAGTATTATAGTTAGGCTCTTGCCCGTACAACTTGGAGAATGAATCCATACTCAGGTTCAAAGTAGGTATGCGATTAATCAGGAACATAGCTGTCATGAATACTTCAACCCAATGAAACATAGGTAAGTTTGCATTAAAAAGGAGAGTCAAACCAGTTTCAACAATATGCCTATGTTTTTTTTCGGCCACGCCATTTTGTTCAGGAATATGAGGGCAAGAGATTTGTCTTCTAATACCATGCTGATCAAAATAGTGAATTAACTCCAAACTATTAAACTCTCCTCCCCCATCAATTTTTTGGCGCCGTTGCCGAGGATCAAATAGAATTAGTAAATTGCTTAATTTTTTTTGGTTTTTGATAATAAGTTTTAAGTGTTAACAACTTGATCTTAGCAGCTGAATTTTTACAGGTTTAGCTGAACATTGGACTGGCTAGGGATAAAGAGTTAGTAGAGCCCTTTGCAGAACCAGAAGAATTCTTCATCAGAGGCAAAGAGCTCAATACTACATTCAATAGGGACAGATGGCTGAAATACGAGATCCAATTGTTGGTGATCCAAATATTGGAAATATTCCATCTCCTTTTATTCCAGTTGTTCCTGTTCAACAAGCCACAAGACCTGTTCGTAAGGTAGCAATTCCACTTACGAACTATGTAAATAACAACATTCGAAATCCTGAACCAGGAGGTCAGTGGGAAATGAAACAAAATATGGTGCAATTATTGAAATATGTGGGGGAATTTCATGGACTTTTACACGAGGATCCACAGCAGCACTTACAAACATTCCTGGAAATAAGCGATATATATATTCCTGAAGATGTGAATGCTTATTATATCAAATTAACACTCTTTCCCTTTTCTCTAATGAGGGAATCAAAGAGATGGTTACATGCTAAACCACATCACTCCATCACTTTATGGGAAGATTGTGCTCAGAAGTTCCTCATTCAATTCTTTCCATCCCAGAAGATTGCATGATTGAGGAGTGAGATATTGAGTTTCAGACAAAAAGATGGAGAAAATCTTAACGAAGCTTGGGAGAGATTCAAAGGCATGCTCAAAAATTGTCCTCATGACCATCAATCGAATAATGTTTTAGTGCACACATTTATAGAAGGCCTTGAGTCTAATACGAAGATTCTCTTAGATTCAGTACTAGGGGGCCAAGCTTTGGAGAAAACATATGAAGAACTGTATACCTTGCTGAATTGAATCGCATAAGGGAATCCTGATTGGCATACAGACTCAAGGAATGCTCCCAAGAAGGTTGTAGGGGTTTTGGAGATTGATCAGTTCACTACATTACAAGCATAAATTGCAGTAATATAGAATAATATGACTACTCAGCTCAACAACTTAAAGTTGGGTACAACACAACCAACAACCACAGCAATGCAGTTTAATAGGTATATTCGTGGTGTAAGGTTTGCAGAAGTTGTGAGCGTAAAGCAGATGCATGTTCTATTAATCCAGATTCAGTCAACTATGTGGGGAATGCAAATCATCAGGGTCAACAGAATTTTGGTAGTACGTATAATCCAAATTGGAGGAACCATCCTAATTTCTCATAGGGTGGACATCAAGCACAGAATACAAATTAGTACAAGGGACTAGTGCAATCAAATCCACAATCGGTTCAGAATAATCAGGTGAATTCTCAAAATAGTAATGTGGAGGAGTTGATTAAGCAATTTATGGCTCAACAAGCATAGTTTGCAGCTGAGTTGAAGAGTCAACAACTACTCACAAGAAATCTGGAATTATAGTTGGGTCAAATTACAGGATCGTAGAATACAAGGCCACAAGGAGAATTGCCTAGTGACACTGAGGCTAATCCTAAATAGGTGAATGCGATTATAACAAGGAGTGGGCTGCAAACTAAAGAGATGATTCAGAAGTAGGACAATCTCCCAGTCACTAATGAAATTTTGTAAGAGAATACAGAAGTAGAAGTCAAGGAAAAAGAGGCAAGTGAAAAGATTCGTGTGGAGAAGAAGACTATCCCCTTACCCTTTTCTTAAAGGGAAAGGAAGCATCAAAAGGAAGCCAATTTTAAGAAGTTTCTAGATCTTCCGAAACAAGTTCAAGTAAACCTTCCTCTTGTTGAAATTCTGCATAGTGTGCCAAAATATGCTAAATACTTGAAGGATATTGTTGCAAATAAGAACCGTTTGACTAAATATGCGATAGTTTCACTTACTCAAGAGTGCACCTTTAAAATTTGACATAAACTGCCCACAAAGTTGAAGGATCCAGGTAGTTTCACCTTGTAGATTACCATTGGTCAGACTATTTGTGCACGTGGATTGTGTGACTTGGGTGCTAGCATAAATCTCATGCCCATGTCATGGTACCGAAAGATGGGTCTTAGGAGTCCCAAACCCACGACTATTGTGTTGCAATTGGCAGATAGGTCACTTGCTAGACCAGATGGTATTATTAAAGATATGTTAGTGCAAGTGGGATCTTTAATCTTTTCGGTGGATTTTGTGATTCTTGACTTTGAGGCTGATCCAGTTGTTCCATTTATTTTGAGATGATCATTCTTAGCAACAGGACAGTCACTCATTAATGTGGCAGCTGGAAAAATGACAATGTAAGCACACAATAAAATAGAGGTTTTTGATGTGTACAGAGCATTGAAACTGCCATCCATATATGAGAAGTTATCTTCTATATCGGTTATTAATCTTGATTCAGATTGGCAGTTGCTTTTGTCTGATGATCCATTAGAGCGAGCTTTGATGGGTTATAATCTATATGGAGATGTGGAAGAAATGGAGTCAATCCAGGTTATGAATTTGGCCGTAATTAAGACAAACAAAGTGTTGATTGAGCCTTTGAATAGACCAATCGGTCCACCACCCAGGATTTCAGTCGAAGAAGCTCTTAACTTGGAGCTTAAGGTTCTTCCTCCTCACTTACAATATGTTTTTCTTAGTGATCAAGATACCTTACCAATTATTTTATCTGCAGGATTATCAGATGTACAGGTAAAGGAAGCTATAGCAATTCTCAAGAGGAGAAAGAAGGCAATTGGCTCGTAGATGTTTGATATTTTAGGAATTATTCTAGCATTTTTCATGCACAATATTTATATGGAAGAGGGGTAGAGACCTAGAGTGCAACAACAACGAAGATTGAATCCTGTGATGAAGGAGGTGGTCAGGAAAGAAGTGATTAAGTAGTTTAATAGTGGTATTGTTTATCGAATTTTTGATAGCAAATGGGTGAGTCCGGTGTACTTGTACCAAAAAAGAAAGGAATGATAGTAATAACCAATGATAATAATGAGTTAGTTCCCATACGTACAGTGACCGGTTGGAGAATATGTATAGATTATCGAATGTTGAATGAAGTAACTCGTAAAGATCACTATCTAATTTCCTTTATTGACCAAATGTTGGATAGATTGGTCGGGCAAAAATATTATTGTTTTCTGGATGGGTACTCTTACTACAATTAGATAAGCATAGAACCGAAAGACCAAGAGAAGACCATGTTCACTTTTTCATACGGTATATATGCGTTCAGACGCATACCCTTCGGCTTATGCAATGTACCTGCTACATTTCAGAGGTGTATGATGGCGATATTTTTAGACATGGTGGAAGAATTTATGGAGGTATTCATGGATAATTTCTCTGTGTATGGTAATTCATTTGAAAAGTGTTTGCAAAATCTCGACAAAGTTCTAGCTCGATGCGAAGAAACAAACTTGGTGTTGAATTAGGAAAAATGCCATTTTATGGTTATGAAAGGAATTGTCTTAGGCCATAAAGTGTCGTGAAAAGGGCTAGAAGTGGACAAAGCAAAGGTTGAAGTGATTAAAAAGTTGCCTTATCAAGTCACAGTCAAAGGAGTGCAGAGTTTTTTGGGACATGCTGGGTTCTATATATGATTCATTCAAGATTTCTCAAAGATTGCAAGTCCCATGTGCAAATTGTTAGAGAAAGAATCCAAGTTTGAGTTCGGGGCTGATTGCCATAAAGCTTTTGAAAATCTTAAGAAGAAGTAGACAGAAGCACCTATTTTGATCGCTCCAGATTGGGAGTTACCTTTTGAGTTGATGTGTGATGCTAGTTACATTGTTGTGGGAGCAGTGTTGGGTTAGAGAAAAGAGAAGGTATTTCGATCGATCTACTATGCTAGTAAGGTGCTGAATGATGCTCAAGTTAACTACACAATTATAGAGAAAGAGATGTTGGTCATGGTATATGCATTCAACAAGTTTCGATCTTACTTAGTTGGTACCAAGGTCATTGTTTATACAGACCATGCTGTCATTAAGTATCTTGTAAATAAAAAGAAAGCGAAGCTATGACTAATTAGGTGGATTCTTCTACTTCAAGAATTTAATCTTAAGGTGCGAGATAGAAATGGAGCTGAAAATCAAGTTACTAATCACTTGTCACGACTGGAAAATTGAGACCATATTGTGGATGACTTTTTGAGTATTAAAGAAGACTTTTTTTATGAGAAGTTGTTGTCATTAGATGAAGTTGAGTTACCATGGTATGCTGACATTATGAACTTGATAGTTTGTGAGGTGTATCCTCCCGAGGCCACCACAAAACAAAGAAAGAAATTACTCCATGATTCTCGTGCTTACATTTGGGACGAACCATACCTTTTCAAGCATGGTCCAGATGGAGTTATTCATAGATGTATCCCATAGGCTGAATTTTCAAAGGTGTTACAAGAATCCCATTTATCTCCATATGGTGGACATCATGGGGGTGAGAGAACTGCAAGAAAAATGTTCTAATCAGGTTTTTTTTGGCCTACTCTATTTAGAGATGCAGTGGCTTTTGTAAAGAATTGTGATTAATGTCAAAGGTTGGGTACTATATCTAGGCATCATGAGATGCCCCTCAATAATATTTTAGAAGTAAAAGTCTTTGATGTTTGGGGGATCGATTTCATGGGCCCATTCCCACCTTCAAAAGGTAATTTGTATATTCTTGTAGCGGTTGACTATGTCTCTAAATGGGTGGAGGCTATGGCTAGTCCAACTAATGATGCAAGAGTGGTACTGAAGTTTATGAAGAAGAACATATTTTCCAGATTTGGTACGCCAAGAGCAATATTTAGTGATGGAGGTACGCACTTTATCAACACCTGGGTTAAAAATCTTTTTGCTAAGTATGGTGTTAGGTATAAGGTTGCCACTGCATACCATCCTCAAATGAGTGGACAAGTAGAGGTATCCAATTGGGAAATTAAGCAAATACTTTAGAAGACCGTGAACGGGCAGAGAAAAGATTCGGCGGAGAAGCTAGATGATGTACTTTGGGCATATCGAATAGCATACAAGACGTCCACTGGGACATCTCTATATCACTTGGTGTATGGTAAGGTGTGTCATCTTCCTGTAGAATTGGAATACTAAGCATATTGGGCAGTGAAGAAGCTGAACTTTGAGATGACTGCCGCGGGGAAAAGAAGGTTATTGCAACTGAATGAAATTGATGAGTTTAGACTCCACGCCTATGAAAATGCCAATCTCTACAAGGAAAAGACCAAAAGATAGAATGACAAGCAAATTCAAGCTAGGGAATTTGAACCCGGACAACTTATGTTGTTTGATTCACGACTTAAGTTATTTATGGATAAATTATGATCGAAATCGTCTGGACCTTTTGAGGTGGTGCGTATGACACCCCATGGAGTTGTGGAGTTGTGGAATAAAGAGAAGACAGAGAAGTTCCTTGTGAATGGACAACATGTAAAGCATTATTGGGTGGATCATTCGGATAAGCACAAGGAATCTATCACTTTTGTTGATGAGTGATGATGAGCTGAGTCATGCCACAACATAAAATAAGGCGCTATATGGGAGGCAACCCAGACATTTATTGTAATAGGTAGTTTAATTTTTAGATTGTAAAATCAAAATGAAAAAAAAAATACAAAAATATGAGTCGTGCCACGACCAAAACTAAGGCGCTTAGTGGGAGGCAACCCACGTTTACTTATGATATTTGTTGTTTTTGTTTGAGATTGCAGGGAATTGCAAAGTGAAAATGAGGAGATTACCACAATTGAGGAAAGCAATCAGGTTTGCAAAATGATATGTGTAAGTGGGGATTTTCTTAGGTAAGAAAAGAGAAAAATTACACAACAAAATTCGATTTTAAAGAATGGCATGAAGAGGAAATGGGTAGTTTGATAGTTATCAAATTCCAGTAAGGATCCGTGATTTCCATCGTGATGCGGAAAAGTGTGATTTGACAATTGTCAAATTCTAGTAGCCTATCACGATTTTCAGCGCAATGCGTCACTTGGAAAATTGACAATTATCAATTTACAGTGACTTATCTCAAAATTTAGCGCATCACGGAGGTTAGTTAAATGTAAATTGGCATTCCTCAGTAGGTCTACGTACTCCTACCGCATCGCGAAGAGGGTTAAAATTGGGCATCAATACTAAATTAAAGCTAACCTGACCCACCCCTCTATAAATACCCCCTCAAAACCCTGAACCCTCTTATTTCCTCCACAAGCGCCATCTTCTCACCCTTCCCTCCTACTAATCATCTAAAATTTCCCTAAAACTTTCATCTTTCTCTCAACTTTTGAGGTATGTGCTTTAAATTTAAATTTAAATTGTTTGTCTTTTTTTTTGTATCTTGTGTTGTTGGCTAGCATTTTTGGGCAATATCCCTATATAGTAGTTGTAAATTTTAGCATTGCCCATGATATTTTGTCTTGCAATATTTGTGACATCTTAATCTAGTCTTCATAATTCTAAATTGATTCTATGATAATTGAATGGTTATATGTAGTTGGTATTTGGGGAAAGTATTTTTCAAATATTAGTTACGAGGTTAGGAAGCGTAGGGGCATTGTAGCTAGATGTGTGAAGAAAGAAGGTTTAGAAAGTTGGGGGTAATTTCATTTCGAATGAAACCATGTTGATTATGCTCCTACTGTCCACTGTACATAAACCCTTATTGTTTGATGTTAGTTGATTTAGTCGAATTCTAGGAAAATACTCCTTTGATACGTGATTTTGTAGCAACATGATCTCGTTCATAGTATCTTAGTGAGTAATTAGATGGGAATAGATGAGACGGTGTTGTGTGCTAAGAAAATGATTAAGGATAAAGAGTCCCAAAGAGTAATATCATGTCTTTAAATGTGATAATAAGACCAACAAAAAGAAAGTCTGAGTACCTTGGATGTTGATGCATGTGTTTAGCTAACAAATGAGTATGGGGTGGAAAGTCATCTGTAATGCACACTTAGTTTAGCTAGTCCCAAGCTTAAAATACTCAAATTTTTGTTGCATCTTCTGTATTACAGGAATTATGGCACCACAACCAGTCAAAGGCGGGACCTTCTACACCTGCTAGGAAGAGGAGCAGACCATCTGAAGGTCAACTGACTAGGGTGCCTAGGGCCCCACCACTTCAGCGGGGGCAGGTTCATAAATTTGGGTTCAAAGTTATATGCAAGGATGGAAAGCAGTAGTATTCCAAGCATACAGATGCCAAATATATACCGGAGGTGTACATTGATCAATCTAGCCTCATGAGAGAATATCCATCCATGGTATTAAGAATTGATGAAATTAACATGAATTTCATCTTCCATCAGCCGACTGAGTGTAATTTACACTTAGTTAGAGAATTTTGCGCCAATTGGGACCCTAATCATCCTGATCATTTGCTGAAGGTTCGCGGAAAAGCAATTCGTTTCACTGCTGCTGATATTAATAACTTATTGGGTATACCAGAAGCCAACCCAAATTTATTGAGGAAGTTTATTATCTCTCCTTTGTATGTGCATATCAGGCATCTGTTGTGTGGACAGTGATCCTCAGCTCGTTGGACTAGGCATCGTGTTACAGGTTTTCACTCTTCCTTTCCTTATGCTCAGATGAACAAGGAAGCAAGGATGTGGGGTCGTATTATTTATTCATGCTTGATTTAAGGAAAGCATATGATGGAGGTTACTTGGGATAGGGTATGTTTGATCTATGCCCTGATATGTCTTGATGTAGAGATAAATGTGGGTAATGTGATTTTTTCTGTGATGAAGAAGGCGCATACCTAGGTGGGGCACAGTTTTGGGTTTAGAGGTTTGGTTATTAGATTTTTGTAAAGGGACAGGGTGGATAAAGAGGATCTGGATTATAAGATCGAGGTTATTACTTGCCCGGTGGATATAACTACTGCAAGGAGTATATCTGGGGCAGCTGGCCCAATTTTGACCATACTGGAGTGACAGACAAGGACTGATGAGGTACTGGGAAAGCTGTATGGTCTTATGATGATGTTGTCAAAGACGGAAGGCATAACAGCTACACCAGAGGAGCTCTATGTTATAGAGCTCGATTATCCACTCGGGAACCATGATAGGACTATGTTGAGGATTGACCCAGATTCTTTTTAAGCCGATTGATGATGATATACCAATTGATGAAGAGCACAGGTATAGGGATTCATGCATGAAGTAAGATGAAAAGGACCAGCCTAATGATAACGGAACTGATGATGATGGTGATGATGTGGACGGGACTCCTGAGGATATAACTACAATAGTCCCGTTTGAGTGAACAAGGAGTATACTGCCACCCTACTATAGGCTTATTTGAAAGCACTGGGACAGTGTTTTATTTAAGTGTGGGGTGGTGGGTTCTTTTCGTATTCTATTTCATTTTCGTTCTTTTATTATGGTTGAACAATTTTATTTTCTATTTGGTTGATTTTGCGAGTTCTAGCTATTCGGAACACTGGTTTGTAATAGTTAGTAACTTTGTGGATTGCAATTTGCCCTCTTTGGCATTTATCGCATGTTTCTTAAGATTAAAGTATTATTTTATTATTATTTTTGCCCTCATTGGCAAGTTTCAGTTTCAAGTAGTTACGTTTGTCTTTGCCCTCTTTGATAATTAGGAATAAACAGTCATAGTTAGTTGTCATCCCCTATGATAGATGGATGACGACTGTCTTAAGAGGAGTGGTCATAAGAAGTAAAGAAATATATGAGATCCTAATCACTATCTTAGAGGAGTGTGTGGAATGGGCCATCTTTGCAGTAATGGAAATTAATTTGAGTATAAATAAGCATAAAAGTGTTTTTATTTTAGTACTGATGATTTAATCTCGATAAATGAAATTTGATGAGTTAGATTAATTTTGAATTCAATAAAGAACCTGATTGGGAACCTTGGTTTGATTCTGTGCATCACTGTGAGTACGAGGATTTGTGTATATTTAACATGAATAGAAATGATTAGAACTTGCCCGGTGTGTCTATAAAGCTAAATGAAGGGTGTTGGGTAGGAAGTGATGTAGGCATTTCTTTGACAACCTTGTTTCTAACTTAAATATACCTACCTTGGTGCATAATCTTAGTCAGCCCCTTTGAGCCTTTAGCCTCTTTTTTTGGCAGCCTGTTATGTAACCCTACCCTTTCTTTGCTAAATCTTAATTTGATCCAAATAAGCTCCTGAGCGTTTTAACATAAAACTAAGAGGATATTAAGAGCATAAATGAAGAGGACAAAAGGTAAAAATTTGAGGCCCCCAAAGTAGTTGTTATTGATGTTTGATGATTCTGGGTTAATTGGGAGTTAGTAGATAGAAATGTTACAATGAACCTGTTTTGGCCCTGGTCCATATGGATAATGTGCACCTTAACACTTTGCTTAAGTTAAGGGTGGATATAATAGGGGTGCGTAACATGAAATTGGTACAAAAAAAGAGAAGTATGTGGAAGGAATGACTATTGCTCCCAATCCGGTTTGAGTAAAAAAGCTAATTGAATGAGGAGTTGAAAAATAAAAGAATGGGGAGAAAATAGAAGGATAAATTGGTGTTGGAGAACAGAGTTAATTGATAATTCTTGAACTAAAATGCTTAGGAGAAATAGTCACTATTTCCCCAAATAGTACCAACCTGTCCCTAGGCTTTTATTACAACCCGAAAAATACCTAGTTGATCCTTCACCTAAACATCCAACTATTAGTGGAGTAGGACACTAAGGGCAAGCTTATGGTTCGTTCACTAGCATGTATGAATTCTTTGTTGAGAGCGAGTGATTAGATGTTGAAACTCCCTACTTTTGCATAGATATTAGTGTGAGTTAATATGGGAAAATTTTCATGAGTGAGGATGCAGGCGAATGAAAGACGGATTACTTATTGTGTTTCTTTGATTGAGTTTGCCGACATGTTAGAAATTCATTATTGAGATAGAAAAAATTGTACTAAATTTTCTCATATTGCTAAAAATTATTTTGACAGGATGATGTAAGAATACGATATTGCAAAGTGTAAGTGCCCATTGCAACATAACTTTGAGATTGTGATGTAAAGAGGAAGTAATTATGCTTTTGAATTCATGTGCTGAGGACGAACAAGATTTTAAGTGTGGGGTGGTGATCTTAGGCATATTTATATGCTCAAAGCACCAATATGCACCCAGATTTAGACTTAGTTCAAGAACTTTTGTATTAATTCTTAAGTATAATTTAGCTTTTATTCCATTTCGTGCCTAATGAATATGATTAGTACTTTGAGGATAAAAATCATGAAGAATTGTGCGCATTTGGATACAACGATGATATGGAAGGATTGAAGGAATGCAAGGGAGTGAAATAAAGCTAAAAAAAAATGAAAGCTGGAAAGCAGGAATCCTCATTTGAAGACACTCCGCGTCGCGCTGACCAACAAAATAGCAATGGTCAAATTCCAGTGAATTTCCGTGAACCCACCGCATCGCGGAGCAGTTCCACTTATCAGATTTTGTGACCTAAAAGTTTAGCGCATCGCGGAGGATGAATATTTCACAATTGTCCCAATCCAGTGGCTAACCGCGATAGTGGCGCGTCGCGGTGAGGGTGCATTTTACAATTGTCAAGGAATACTTGAGCTCCGCAATTGCCCAGATTTTAATAGAAAATCACAATTGAAGGCATGGCAGATGCACCGTGTGGAAAAATCGAGAATATTTTAAGTGTTTTATCCCAGCTATAAAAGGAAAAATCCAAGATAATTTTGAGGGACTTTGACAAGCATAGCAGCGGGGGAAAAACAAATCTCTCTCTTTTTGGGTTCTTAGACATTCTTTTAAATTTCTTTACTTCAAGACTTGTTTTGGGTATGATTTATTACTTATTTTGGATGATGAATTCAAACATGAGTAGCTAAACACCCTGTTTCTGGGGTTGAGGCTAAGAGCATGATTACTCTTTAATATTCTTATTCATAGTTTCTTTTTGGATTATCATCTGGGTTGTTCTTAATTTCTTGAGCTTACTATTTTAATGATTGGCCACCACTAGAATAAATCTATATTTCTATGTGCATCCGGGAGGAGAATAGTAGGATAGAATGAAGAAATTAGGGAGCAAGGTTCTTATTTTTGTATGAAATAAGGGATGTGAATTAGCATCTAGGATAGGGATATACCTAGAAGCCTTGCTTGGTTCACTTGCAAGAAGACAACTTCATGAATCTAGAAGAATTATTTATCTCTGCGGGAGTTGTAGCTACAACATTCAATAGATAAAAGATTTGAATTTGAGAGACCAAGATCGTTGCATAAACCTTGCGAATCATCAACCTGATAACCAATTAGCCCATGATAAGAATAGAGAATTGTATGATTGTTCGAAATATCTCAACCCTGGAATCATTCTAATTATTGATTACAACCGTTGTTTGCTTTGCTCTAGTTGTCACTAATTATTTCTTATTTAGTAATTTACACTTTATTTATAAAATCAAAATCATCTTGATACCTTCAAGTACTTAATACCCAATTGTCTTAAACTAAAGACTGAATAAATTTCTAGTTTATTGATCCTCGTGGGAACTATATCTGACTGTCTAAGTCATTATATTACTTGTACAATCGTGTACGCTTGCGTGTGCATAGAGACTCAACACTTACTCTGCGTCAACAACTTGGTCAACAACTTCAAGATTGGCTGCATGTGGGTTAAAAATGTGTCCTCATTGAAGATAGGTAAGTTGCAGTCATAACCTTAATCTTTCCCTCGTAGAGTAGTATCTCAACAGTGAAAAAATATTTGACTTCCATGTTCATGACTCCAAGGATTCTCTTTGCCTTGGTCTAGCTCTTGTCGTGCGGATATGGCCTCTTTCCTCTAACATAGTTAATCACTTCTTCATCCTATTGGAACATAGAAACTAACTTATCAAAACTCTGGCCACCGGGACTAGATAGCTTATGGATATCATCATACCTATCCTTGAAATTGTTGAAGAAGTTGAGGTCCATTATCCTATCGGCAGCATTATAAGCATTCGGGTACGCTAATTGCCTGCCTCTCATGAGGCAGAGAATTTCAGCAACATATTGTGGTATAAGAAGATAATTTTTAAATAGGTTAGTAATTGTAAAGAAGAAAAACACAGTGGAAAGAATCTGTTGCAGAGGGTTCTCTGAATCGGTCCACAGATTATCCAACTAACGAAACTTATGCAACAGATGTGTATCGTGTTATAACAGAACACCAAGCTATTGCAATAGATTACATATCTGTTGCATAGATTCTTCTTTATGGAGTAGATTGGAAGGCTAGGTTAGCAAAAGTAAACGTACATTGTCCTAGTACCACTCACGCATATATGTCATATTCCTGAAGTCTTTGGCGGCAAATGAATGCATGGTGTATTCTTTTTGAACCTTCATCTTGTCATTCATGATTTCTTGTAGTTCTTTTTTCTTTTCGTTGCTAAGTGTTGCTTATATGTCCACCTTCTTCAGCGGCCCCTAAACTTGAACAACTCTTGGAGCTGAAGGAGTTGCAATTTTTTTGTTTTCACAATGGAGAGAATTTGTCTAATGTTTTTTCTCTTCCCCCTAACCGCCACTGTAGGAGTATATGGATCCCTCACCTTGTTGGATGGTATGACACCCCTCCTGGATTTCAACACCTCGGAAGCTTTAGTAATAACCTCTAGATTTTCAAGGAGTTTATCCTCCCCGTCCTTGCATACTTTGCATTTGCAATGAGAACATAAGGGTGAAGAGGGGTGAAAGGGACCCCTGTAAGGGTGGAAAGGACCGGTGTAGGGGTGAGAGGGAACTGTGCAAGGGGTGTTTTCAAATGTATTAATTTTTTATTGAGCACCAACATGCTCATAATCACGACTGGCAGCAGCAACAGTATCAGGATGGCTGCCACCATCATCAACAACTCCACCAGCAACACCCCTAGAATAAGCACCCGGATCTATTCAGTTTGAGGTTGGTCATGAAGAGCTTCAACATTAGGCTAACCTTGCCTAACTACTCTTCTTATGTATGTTGCTCCAGTCAATTCCTTCTTTATTAACTTCATCATGGGGCCTTCTTTTGTATCAACAAGACCTAGAGTAAGAAAAAATTCATCCCCAACTCATTAACATTAGGCACGATCTAAGGATGCACAACCTATAAAAAAGACAGGAGGCATTTAAATCATATAATAATAATTTACAGTCAGCTGGGTTACATTTTAACACAGCCAAATTATGCAATCTAGCTGCCATAACAGTTTATCTGTATATCGCAATAGATTGACAATATATTGGATCAGATTACCCATCTGTTGTATAATTTACAGTATATGGGTAATCTGTTGAGTTGGGTTTAGAGAACCAGATGGTAAATTTGTTGCACAATATGGATCGCCTGTTGCAACAGATTACCCATCTATTGCACTAGTTGCAGTTGATGTGTAATCTGTTGCAATAGATGACCCATCTGTCACAATAGATGGAACATCTGTTTTAATATCTTTCTGTGAGGCAAATTATTTTACTTGAAAGAAGACGTGTTGCATCATTTGAAGAGTTAAATAGATCAGCCTCCTGCTTCTTAATATTTTTTTCTGCCCTTGCAGCCGCCAACCACCTAAGGATCCTTGAATGAAAAACCTTATCCGGGTAATCCTTCAACTGCTTTCGGAGGGGAGAAATGGATTTACATGCCCAAGCCTAAAAAATTTAAATAGGAAGCAAGAAAAAAAAAGTCATAATAACTATATTCAGTATAAATTAATGGATGAGAAAAAATAGTGATCAATTTTACCATGAAAGTCGTATAATGTGATCGTCCCTATGGATAACTTTATCAGTAAATATTTGACAGTCAAGTAGTAGCTGTCATATCCCCAAGGATAATTGTTAAATTTGTCAAAATCATCAGCAAGAGCCAACAAATCATCTTCTATAACTTTCCTGACATGTTTAGCTAATAAAACGAAATGGACAAACCAAACTAAGCACAATTTCTCCCTGTAGTGCTTTGGTATCTCTTTATCCTCGAGATCTATCATCAAATCCTCCATTTTGTAGCTACATCCAACAATGCCAAACAACCCATATTTTTTCCCTTGCGTTTGTTGGACCCTTTGTGAGGTGTTTCCTTAATGAGAGGTTCTTCTGGACGATCGCATCTCAAGCCTGTCACTATGGCAAACTCTTTCAACCGAAAACAAACCGGTATGCCACAGTAGTTGATCCAAATTTCATCCAACTTTTATTCACCCTCCTTCGGATCTTTATCATCCTCCACATACTTGATCCTGCGCTTGAGAAGACCATATACCATGCTCATTAGGAAATGGAGAGTACAGTCCTCAGGAAGCTCAAGAAAGTATGCAAAGTAGCTCTTGTTAAAAAGTCTGTCTATGTTTTCATTCTTCATAGTTCTCCTTAATTCATCAAAACATTTCCCCAACTAACATTTAAGTACAAGATCACCCGTTATTTATTAGGATTATCCATCGGTGCACAACTCGAAACCTGTCGATACTAATAGTTTTGATAGGATATTGCTGGGATTTTGATATTAATTCACGCCCCAGTGGTGAGAAGGAGTTATCACTTTTCTCAGCTTCATTTTGCCCCGACTGAGATTGTTCAGGAAGTTCCTCTGAATCTATCTGTACTCTAGCCATTTTTGTTGGGTGGTCAGAAGTTGATCCACTTTCAGTTTTTTTTTTTTTTGGGAGACATTTTTAACTACAAATAATAGAAAAACAAAAAATACATTGCATTTGATGTCTGCATAATTTTTTTAAAAAAAGGTAAGAAAAATCTAAATAAATTACTCTATGCCACATTAGCAAAACAATTCTCCAACGGATAACCCATCAGTTGGAATGGATGGAAAATCTGTTTGAAGACCTATTTAATATCTCCAAACAAATCTTCCACCTGTTGCAACAAATGGACCACCAACACCATAACCAAGACCACCGACGCCACCACCAAAAACATAAATACCGAAACCACCAACAACATCCACTAACAACACCAGAAATACCATCCAACAATACCACGAAAGTCAACAAAACACTGAGACAAAAACTAGAGTTTTCTCAGGTGCTCCCTACATTTTTAGCATCATAACACAAAATAGTTAACCCATTCTCGAAGAAAATACAACTAAAAGTCTTTTTTCATCATTAACTACTAGTGCCCTAATTTTTAGAATAAAGAATAAATATAGAACTCTTCTCAAACTCTGTTACCTTTGAAGACAAAGAAAATGATGGATACAAGTGAGAATAAAATCGAAAATAACAACTATGTAGTCAGAAATGAGAAAAAAAATTGATCTGTTTTGAAGGGTTGAGCAATATGTTAAATAGTTATTGTCTGTATTATTGAGAGAGAGAGAGAGATGAGCGAGAACTTGAGATTTGAAATGAGAAAAAAAATTTCCTGCAAATGGATGATTTGTATGGGTTGATTTATAATTTTAGAAAAGAATGACAAGTTATGAAATTATTAATTTGGTCCGAATTGATCTTAATTAATTTTTAAAATTTTTAAAGATATAGTTTTTAAAATATTAAGTTAATGTGAACTCATTTCAACTTAGAGTAATCGATCGACGACTCGGGTTGGGATGAACGCAATATCAACACCATGCAATTGCAGCGACTCAATTGAAGTTATTGTTGACCCTATGAGCTCATTCATTCCTAGTTCTACCTAAATCAATTTAGGTACTATTAATCTTAAAATTAATTTAATGAGAGCTCATTTCAACTCAGAGTGATCGATCAACGACTCGAATCGAGATGAACGTAATACCAACACCACGCAATTGCAACGACTCAATTGAAGTTCTTGTTGACCCTATAAATCAGTTAGGTACTATTAATCTTAACATTAACTTAATGAGATCTCATTTCAACTCAGAGTGATCGATCGACGACTCGGGTCGAGATCAACGCAATACCAATACTATGCAATTGAAAAGACTCAATTAAAGTTGTTGTTGACCCTATGAGCCCATTCATCCCTAGTTCAACATAAATCAATTTAGGTACATTAATCTTAACATTAAGTTAATGAGACCTCATTTCAACTCAGAGTGATCGATCGATGACTCGGGTCGGGATGAACTCAACGCCAACACCATGCAATTAAAAAAACTTAATTGAAGTTGTTGTTGACCCTATGAACTCATTAATTCATCCCTAGTTCTACCTAAATCAATTGTACTAAAATCTATTGGAACAAATGACAGAGCTGTTGGAAATTTTTAACAGATATTTATATCTGTTACAGCAGATGACATATCTGATTTAATTATCAAATAGATATTTGCATCTGTTGTGACAGATGATTGAGCTATTAGAAATTTTCAAACAACTTCAAAGACGGCAACGACAAGCTTGGATACCAAATCGGCAAGCTTTAGGCAAGCTTGAAAATTATCGGGATTCATATACTATAGCAATCCTCTGATCTTCTCCAAGAAATATTGAAAGCATGCTAAGACAAAAAAACAAAATCAATTAATCCATATTGCTAAGGAAGTAATGATACTCAATTTGCCTTTCAATCTCGTTTGTGGTTCCGATCAGGTCAATAGCAGTGGACCTAATCGGAACCACAAACAATAAGGCATGGGATGCAATTTAAAATTCAGAAATTGTCGCCTTTACTTAGATTCCTTACTTTAACTGAAATTGCTATTGACGTAAGTTTTCTAGACTTATTGTACATTATTTCAACCCTCGATGCCCGTAAGGATGCTTTCTTGGTCTTCTGCTATTTTTTATCTAGGTGATAATCCCGACCATGCACCTTATTCTTCCTAGCCCATCTATGACTTAAATTAAATAAATAGATAACTAGTAAGTCGGAACAGATGCCACATCTATTTAAATTGTGAAATAATTACAGACATCTGTTACGGTAGATGATCAATCTGTTGTAACATATGACATATCTGTTGGAAAAGCAAACAGATATATCCATATGTTGCAACAGATTGTCAATATGTTGTAATTTATCTAACAAATGGAATATATTTTGCAACACATTACCCATCTGTTAGATTTATTTTAAACCAATTTTCATTTCTTTCCAAAATACAATAAAGGATAAAATATTATATTTAGATCTATTTTTTTAACTTACATATTCGAAAAGTCACCAGTTTTATTTAATTATGGGATATGAACAGTCGTGAATTTTTGTTTGACTAACCCCTTCCAATTCAATTATTTATAAATAGGTCCCTCCGGCCACCTTACTCACTCTCACTCGTTCATTCTACTACACTTACAATACAAATATGGCTGATCTAGATTCGTACAAGAAGATTCATATCGAGTCCTTGCGGGAACTTCAAAGGCAGTTTGATGAACTCCAAAGGGATTTGGTCGACTTTGGAGCAAGGCTGAGGAGGGCACTACTGCTGCCGGAAGAAAATTTTTGGTTGACAATAATAATAGTAATAATAAAAATAATAATAATAATAATAATAGTAGTAGTAGTAGTAATAATAATTAGGTTATGTTTTTTCTTTTAGCGTATGTATGTATGTATGTATGTATGTATTTTCCTCTTTTTATATATCGGATCTACCCTAGTGATTTAAAAATCTATGTTTGGACATGGTGGTCGACTTTGAATTTTTAATTCTTATTTAGTATTTAATTATCATTCTGTTTATTTCTTTATTCTCAACATGTCGATGGAGGTTAATCTGATGCGACAGATCGATCATATGTTGCAACAGACGGTTATTAATAAAAAGGGTTATTGTTATTGAGAGGGTGAAAAGAAAAGACATGACTTTCTGATTATTTAATATGAAAAATGGTTCGTAAATAAATAATAAGGAAATAAATGATAAACACAATTTATAATTGTAACATAATGGTTATTTAATTTTTATGACTGATCGTGACTCTTCGACATATTTTTTTTAAAATTTTTTTTTTTAATTTATATAATAAAAAAGTCATCAAATTTGGATTAAAAAGTTATGTTGATTATTAAAAAAGATAGCTTATATGTGCAACAGATATATTATCTGATACAACAGATTGTCGATTTGTCGCAACAAATAGTAATCTATTATCACAGATGGGTTATCTGATGCAACAGATATATAATTTGTTGCCACAACTCAATAAAAATGGTTACTAAAAAGAACTTAACAAGTCATAACTTTCCACAATAATCAAAAAGTCATCAGTTTGAATGTAATTAATAAATGGAGGTGAATAGTTGCGCTTTTATTTTTGAATCTATTTTTTAAATTTATATAATAAAAAAGTCACCAAATTTGGATTAAAGACAAAGATATGATGATTATTAAAAAGATATATGTTGCAACAGATATATTATCTGATGCAATAGATTGTAGATTTATTGCAACAAATGGTATATTTGTTGTCACAGATGGGTTATCTGATGCAATAGATATATAATCTGTTGCCACAACGCAATAAAACAGTTACTGAAAAGAACTAATTAAGTCATAACTTTTCACAGTAATCAAAAAGTCACCAGTATCAATAAATGGAGGTGAACAGTTATGCCTTTTTATTTTTGAATCTGTTTTTTTAATTTATATAGTAAAAAAGTCACCAAATTTAGAATAAAGATACGATGATTATTAAAAAAATATATGTTGTAACAGATATATTACCTAATGCAATAGATTGTAGATTTGTTGCAACAAATGGTATATTTGTTGTCACGGATGAGTTATCTGATACAACAGATATATAATCTGTTGCCACAACTCAATAAAAATGACACCAGTATTAATAAATAGAGGTGAACAGTCGTGCCTTTTTACCTAACTCATTCAAATTCAATCTTCTATAAATAGGTTCCTCTTTACTCGCTCATTATACTACACATATTTATTTATTTCTTGCTCTTGTCTTTCATATTACACCTTCAACTACTTTATCTTCAAGGACATGATAGCTTTTCCGTCTCTGGTAAGTTTTATTTTTTTATTTTTTGTCTAAATATACGTTGTGTTACTTTACTTTTGGATTCTTTTCTTTACTTTTGTTTTTGCATTTTTTGTCAATTTATGCATGTTCTAGATATGGGTGATTTTAGTGTGGGATGTTGCTATTTTTTACGAGACGTCATACGAAAACTGCAGAGGTAGGTTCATGATATACAGTGGAAGTTGGCCGTTGTCAAAGTAAGGATGTTACGGGATATCCACAGGATGAGAGGGTGTTGCTTCTGCCAGTTGAAGATTGACGTACTGGCGATAATAATAATAATGACAAAGATGATAATAATAATAATAATAATTAGATTATTTTGTTTCTTTCTTTTTAAGTCTCTGTATATGTATTTTTGTTTTAGTTTAATAAAAAATTATGTTTGATCAACTTTGACGTTTTAATTCATATTTAATTTTCATTCTGTCTATTATCTTCTCAACAAACATGTCGATGATTGGATGTAAGAAATAATTTTGAATCCAGTAGCAATAGAAAGATTTAAGATTTATCTATTGGATTTATGGCAGGGGCTGATTTGTGTTATTCCAAACAGATTACTCATATGTTGCAACAGATATGCAATCTATTTCAACAGATAACTAGTCTATTTCAACAGATAACTAGTATGTTGCATGGCTTTGACGTTTTAATTCATACTGCCTCTGTCTCAAATAACCCATCCCAAATTGAGATGACACATTGATTAAGAAAAATAATTAATAACATTCCTAGTTTACCATAATACCCCTATTAAATGATGTTTACATTTTAATTTGAAGAAAAGTGACTAATGCAAAGGGTAAAACATGAAAAAAATTATCTCTTCTTGATTAATGAAAAAAATAAGTAAAATGAGAAATCAAATTAGAAAATTTGGGACAAGTAATTTGAGACGAAAGGAGTATTTAATTTTCATTCTGTCTATTATATTCTCAACAAGCATGTCGATGATTGATGTAAGAAATAATTTTAAATCCAGTAGCAATAGCAAGAGTTGAAACAACTTGGTTATCTATTGGGTTTGTGGCAGGGGCTGATTTGTGTTGTTCCAAACAGATTAATCATCTGCCACAACAGATAAGGACGGGTTATTTGAGATGAAGGAATTATTTAATTTTCATTCAGTCTATTATCTTCTCAACAAACATGTCGATGATTGGACGTAAGAAATAATTTTGAATCCGTAGCAATAACAAGAGTTGAAATACATTGGTTATCTATTGAGTTTGTGGAAGGGACTGATTTGTGTTGTTCCAAACAGATTAATCATCTGTTGCAACAGATAATCGGTCTGATGCAACAGATAACTATTCTATTGCAACCAATAAATCTTCTATTGCAATATATTAATCATCTGATGCATCAGATGAGTGATCTGTTTAAATTGTGGGCACTTATATTGGATTATGATCGGGTTCTATCCATTGTTGGAAAAATAACAGTAATTGTGTACCCAGATGACAAATTCGAATAAAAATTATTCCCTCCATCCCATTTTATGTGTCACCATTTGACCGGGCACGGAGTTTAAGAAATAAGGGAAGACTTGGTAAAGTTTACCAAATTATCCTTTATCAAAAAATGTGCCAATATTTTTTTTTAATTAAGTGGGATCAATAAGGGTAAAAGGGTAATTGTGCCTTTAAAAAGTTGCCAACTAAGAAAAGGCGACACTTATTTTGGGATGGATTAAAAAAATAATGACACATAATTTGGGACGGAGAGAGTACAATTTTGCTTACCAAAGTCACCTATGAAGTAATGCTAAAGTGGAAAGTGATGTAGGAAATAAAATTTGACCTAAGAAATTGGTTAGATAGCAGCAGTAGTGGTAACAACAACAACAACAACAATGGTCGACAAGAAGAAGATAAAGATGATGATAATGAAGCAGAAGATGATGAATAAAGCAGCAATAACAATGAACAACAATAATCGTGAAGAGAGAGAAAACAACAACGGATGAGAAGAGAGAGAAACGCATCTCCCCCACCCCCCTTCCAGTTATATTAACTAATATTTGGATCAAAGTGTAAATTAAAAAATTTGTGGGTTATTTTCAAACTTTTTCAACTTTCTTAATTCATAATAAAGTAATTGTCACCTCCACTCAATAATTAAGACTTGTGTCACCTACTGCCCAAAGCCCCAAGTAACTTATACATAATTTTATTATATATTTTATTACTATTTTCATTTGATAATTTTGTTCTTTATATTTTTTTATTAAATAACACTATTGGCATTTGTTTATAGAAAAAAAGTAACTTTATAATAGTACTTAAAAAAATTAAAACGTACACACAGACATTAATTGATCAAAACAAAAATTTTTGCTAACCTAAACCCTCCACCACCGCCTCACCCTTTTTCCATATTTCCCCCAAAACTTAAAAATTGTCAAAAATTAAAAGTTTTCCTCCCAAAATTTTAAAACCCAATAAATTAATCTAATCTCTCTTTTCATTAACAAACCTAATCTCTCTTTCTTCTTTTTCATTCTTTCCATGTTTCCCACACCCCTTTCACCCCTCACCTTTCATATTTTCATTTTTTAAATTTAATTCAAATTTCTTATATGTTATGTTTGTCTAATTAATTTAATTTATTTTTTTTGGAGGTTTCAAATAAGAAATTATTCAAGTAAAAAAAATAAGTTTTTACTATATGGTTATTGCTTTAAATTGTTTAGATTTTTTTAAATGTAAAGGTGATTTTCGTGTGGGTATTAGAATTGATACTGAAATTTGAGATTTATATTTACAGATTTTGAAGAAGCTTACATGTTTGTTTACTTATTTGGTTGTTTTATAATTTTTTGCTTGTTTTTATTAGTTAATTTTTTGTAAAACATTATCTAAGATATATTTTCTCCTTGAATTTTATGTATACATACACAGGAATGTAATGGTACTTATTTTTTTGATGTTAAAATACTTTATCATTATTAACAGGTGTAGTAGTGAAATAAAAGCAAATAAATGACAAATTAAGACGAGTGTTGATCAAACTAAGGTGCTATTGAAGACCGTGAAAGTAGAGACTATGTAGCATGGACTCAAGTAAGATGGTGTTTTAAAAAAAATATAAATGTAATTATATGTAACTTTTGATACTAACAAAGCTTGTTGAAGATTTTTTAAATTATAATAATATAATTATTGAATCTATTTTGGATTTTTCTTTTAGTCTTAGTTATATTATAGAGATTTTTGTGGTTAATAATCCTTATGTCTGTATTCTTTAATGAATATTTGTAATTATGGCTAAATCTAAATATAATTATCAAAAATTGACTAATATTTATTTTTCATTTCTAATTCAAATGAGCTATAACCTATGCAGTTTGTAGCAAAAAGAATATATCTTAGCCACGTCACAAAAATATTTGTGGCAAATATTTCAGTGTATAGCTATATATTTTTTATTTGGTAACTAAATACAAGTATTGTTAACACGAGATTGAAATACAAAATAACCATTAATTTTAAATTATCATATCAAATAAATAAAATCTTTTGCCACAATAGAAGACATTGTGCCTATAATATAAAAATTACTCCAAGTTTTATTTATCGTGGCAAGAAAATAAAATTATTTGTCACAAGTATATATTTCGTAGCAAGAATTTTTTTATCATCACAGCTACAACATAATATTTTTTGTAGCTGTAAGTATTAGAAGTTAGCTGCGGACTACGTAAAGTTCGTAGCTAACTTTAGTTACGCCACTTCTTGCTAAGGAAAAAAAATTGATGGATAAAGTATTTAGCCATGGAACTTTTCACATTTAGCTACGATGTATTCTAAAGCTATATATGCATTTTGTTGTAGTAAGTGAAAAAATAATTTTGTCTATTGTTAGTCTTTTAATGAAGGACAAAAGTTCAAACAACATTTATAAGCACACTTTTAATATAATATGGATATGGATTTATAGATATAATTACCTCTCTATAACAACATACTCAAATATTATATAATAATATTTTGTAAGAAATACATTATATACAAAATAAAATATCAAAATATTAATGGTAATTATCATCAGTGTCACACACATATTAAATTTCAAGTACGAATATCTAATTTAAAGAAAAAAATATTTAAATGGGGCACATTAATTATTTCATAGCTTCACGAGGAAAAGACTGCTAATGTTTGCCTTTTTTTATATTAATTCTCTTTCTAATTTTACACACTTTTATTTATAATAGCTAAATGAGATCTCGATGTTAGATGACAATATACATATATAACAGTACCTTTCTATAACAGCCGTGAAACTTTCAAACAAACATTACCACTGTAGAGAGGTTTGATAGTACTCACTTGAAAATGTTTAAACCAAGTTTAAAAAATTATTCGTATTTTGTTCTGAGTAATTGCATATATAATTTAGGATGAACTGTTTTCTTTGAGTTGAAAGAAGTAATTGTCAACTTTGCTTTACAAACATTTGTTGCCTTGAAAGATGTTTACGGTTACCAAAAATTATTTCATTTGGCATATTAATCAAATTGTTGACGGGAAATGTACGTATGAGATTACAATGAGATAGATACACTATTCGAATGTGTAGGCCGTAAGGTGATTATTATTGGAATATTATTTTTCATAATCTTTTCGACTTTACAACAACCAAAATAGAATATAAAGAGCTTTCAGAAATATTTGTATAATCTATTCATCTACAATCTATATCTATATCTGTAATCTATAATTTATAATCTATCTCTATCTGTATCTATAATCTATCTCTATATCTATCTATAATATATTAAAAGTTTTGTAGGTCATTCTTTCACACAATAACATGTCATTGTTTAAATACGCAGGCAAGTTCAAAAGTAATTTTAAGTTTTGGAGTTCAAGGTAAGGTCAACGTACACAACTATCCTATATATCAAATTGCACTAAATATGCTATTATTGTTATTGTATTTAGAATGTATGTAAAGTTTTGCTTTCATATAACTATAATTGGATGCTTTTTTCTATCTTTTACGATCGTGTTCACGAAAAAGTTTGAATAATTTATATTATTAAATTTTACATATTCTTATTTTATGTTTTAATTAAATCGTATTTTTACATTCATTATCTTCAATCTTTTCATCTTTTTTAAAAAAAATAAATTAGTTAATAACTTTAAAGATTATATATGAATCATACACAGACAATAGATTCTCCTCTTTTGATAATTTCTCGTGTTTCTTTTCAATTCAAAAATTCTAATTGAAAAATTGGACGAAAAAAATATATTGTCGCCGAACGAAATTTGCCATCAAGATTCTCAATATTTTATTCATCCAAGTGCAAGACAATTTAAGGAGTTTATATTGCTAAACTTCTTAAGGTTCAAGGTTTGATTTGCTTTAAAATTGTAATTCTTATATTGAAATCAATTTTTTAACTTGGATTAATTTAAAATTTAATTGTCTTTTGTATGAATGAGACTTCGTGTCATTGCTAGTGGATTTAAAAGTATTAAACAAAAGCACGCATACTAAACTAGTTTATTAGATAATTATGAATTAATCTCAGTGGTAGATATTGACTAGTATTCCGAAAAGATATGACTGCTTGCTCGTTATAATATATTATAGATTAAATTACAGTAGTCATATAATATATAAATTTTAAATTTATTGGCATATGGCATATATAACTGTATGTAACGAAATTTTGTTAAAATTAAATCCATACGAAATTCGGATTATATTAAATTCAAAATAAATCAATCTAAAACAAATATTGGAGATTAGTTAATAAAATAGTATAAATAACATAAATATCATCCTTTTAAAAGTAATTACATTCTCTCCCACTTATTTAATTACTTTACTTTCTCTCCTTATTAATTTACATAACATAGCCGACATATACATAGCATTTTGTGTATATGTGGGATTTTCGTAATATGTTTAGGGAGTTGAGATTTTTTGTAATATTGAAAACATAAGTTGTGTATTTGTGTAATTTTTAGTTAATAAATATAATTGGATTAATCATTTAAGTCCAAACATGCATTGATTTAATTAAAGTCCAATTGTTATTGGGTTAGTCCATTAATTTAGGTTAGAAATGACAAAGCCCACTTTATCAAGCCCAAGATATCATCATGTTCTAGAGGCCCAATTGGGTGCCACATGTCAAATAATGTAGCATGCCAAGTCAAGTGAAGGAGTCAATGGGACCATGCCACTTGTCAAAATGATGCAGTAAATTAAAAGCCCATAAAAGGTGTCATGTCACTTAAATCTGATTGGTCAAAGGAAGTTCATATTTATCATGATTCCTTACTTCCTACAATTATAAATAGTGACCTCATAATTCAAAAAAGAGACCAACAAGTTTAACAAGAATCAAGAGAGAGCTCGTGGATCAAAGCAGCAGATTTCTCTACAAATTCAAGAACAAGCTCAAGATTTCAAGATCAAGAGTTCAAGGTTCAAGAACAAGATCAAGAATTCAAGGTTCAAGAACAGGCTCAAGATTTCAAGATCAAGAGCTCAAGATTCAAGAGCAAGTTCAAACTTCAAGATCAGGACTACAAGATTCAACAACAAGCTCAAAGGCCCTTGAATTCAAGTACAAGTCGAGATCAAGTTCATCAAGTCTTCAAATCAAGTTCAAGTTTAAGATCAAGAACACAAGATTCAAGAACAAGCTACCAAGCTCTTGGATTCAAGCACAAGTCAAGATCAAATCCGTCAAGTTCAAGTTAAAGTTCATGATCAAGCTCGAAGCCCTTGAATTTATAGTTGAAAAGGCGAATCAGAGGAATCATAGAGATTGTAACACTCACTTATCGAAATCAATAAATCGATTGTTATAGTATTTTTCTTGTCTCTATTATTATTTTCAGTCTTGAGAATTTTATTGTCCAACAAATTTTGGCACGCCCAGTAGGACGATCTCTACCTCTCATCTCAATTTTTCCAACTTTGAATATTAAGAACGCTGAAATGACTTCCAAGAAGATCAACTCTCAATCAACTATTTTTAAGGTTGTTGATTCAAGGTTCTCTACCGAAGTAGAAAGAATCCTTGGTGTTACTTTCGGAAGTTTGGGAGTTGTCACAAGGAGTAAGGCAAATATGTTAGGACAACAAACACATCCAGTGTCGTCTGCGCCAACTCCAGTTTTTGGATCTCCAACCCCAAGAGAAATAAAGTCCAATACAAGTGCTTCAGAAGGAGGAAGCAGTGTGGTGGAATCACTTAAGAAGTATCTTGCTCTACTTGAGCACTCTGGTTCGAAATACTCTGGCGCAAAGAGCGATGGTCGTTCAACAAACGCATCATCTTCACTTACACCGCATAATCAGAGCACTTTAAATATCAACTTATATAATAATCCATGTTACTCTCCAACTTCTTCAGTGATCATGCAAGCAATGGTGACTGATGTCTTATCTATGGAGGAGCAACTTGTGAATCTGACAAAGGCAATTGAGGTCTTAACCAAATATATTTAGAATCAAGATGCTTGGATTGATAAAATAGTAGATAGGGTGGAAGTCCTGATAGACGAAGAGTCTATCCATGCACCCAGAAAAGCTCAAGAGGTTCACGAGTCAGAACATCCTGTGAAACAAACACCACTAACTAAAGTGGTACAAGTTTCTTCTGAGGGAATTATCCCGATTGAGAAATTGAAGGAATTCATTAAAGGGACCCTCAAAGACAAGTATGATATTGTCACCAAGTCTTCCCTTGTATATTCCAAGCCCTACACTGCGAGAATAGATAGCCTCAAAATGCCTGTCGGCTATCAACCTCCCAAATTTCAAGAATTTGAGGGTAAAGAAAACCCTAAACAATATGTCGCACACTTTATTGAGACATGTAATAATTCTAAAACTTATGGTGACTATCTTTTCAAATAGTTTGCTCATTCCCTAAAGGGAAACACCTTTGATTGGTATACGGACCTTGAGCCTAACACCATCGATAGGTAAGCAATTGGAACATGAGTTCTTGAATTGCTTTTATAGCACAAGTCATACAGTAAGAATGGTAGAGCTCACAAATAATTGACAAAGAAAGATGAGCCAGTCATCGACTTCATCAATTGATGGAGAAATGCGAGCCTAAATTGCAAAGATGGGCTTAGCGAAGCTTCTGCGATAGAGATGTGCGTCCAAGGAACTTCTTGATTCTGATGTCGTTGAGATTTTCGATGAACTTCTTGAGCATAAGCTCATTTATTTACCAGAGATGAAGCATCCCGACGAAGCTGGAAGGACCAATGACCCAAATTATTGCAAGTATCATAGGCTTGTGGGTCACCCTCTGGAAAAGTGCTTTGTCTTTAAAGACAAAGTCATGCAATTAGCAAATGAGAAGAAGATCTTCCTGGAGGATGAGACGACTAGTTCTCATCAAATCTCTATCACTTTTGGTCCGCTCGATCCGATCCAAATAAGTGTCGAGGAGCATAATGAGAGTCTATTAGAGCATGATAAGTCTTCAGTTGGCGAAGGCAATGATGAAGGTTGGACTCTAGTACTCAGGCACAGACGCAAGAAGACGAGTCCATGAAAGAAGTCGGTCGAGCAACTAACTAAGAGAAAGATGGTAAGAAAATTAATAAAACAAAGGCTAGTCGAGCACCCCAAAAATACAAAGGTAATGGAGCCTCACCACCAGAAACCTCGACTTTCGGTGACTTTAGAGAAATTCTTACCGAGTTGGTTTCGTGTAAAGACTGCCCAAGTCAACTTTGAGGCATCTTGTTTTAATACTGCCAAAGAGGGGGCAAAGGGTAAAAATATACCCATAGAAGTTCCTTCATCCTCTGAACCGTTTGCTGAAGCTCTTGGCCAAGAGGCACATGTATGTGATACAAAAATCACATTCACAAATAATGATCTTCTGCTTGGTGAAGCCCTACACAACCATCCCTTATACATGGTGGGTCGAATTCTAGACAAGAAGATCAATAGAATCTTGATAGATGAGGAATTCAGAGTCACATCCTGCCCATCCGCACTATGAAGGAACTTGGCATCTCTACTGATGAACTGAACGAAAGTCGTTTAATGATCCAAGGTTTTAACCAAGGAGGTCAGAGGTCCATGGGATCTACCAAGTTAGGGATTCGTATGGATAATTTTTTATCAGATCCATTGATGCATGTGATTAATGTCAAAACTTCATACAATATATTGCTTGGTAGGCCTTAGGTGCACGGGAACAAAATTAACTCGTCCTCTTACTATCAATGCTTGAAGTATCTCAAAGGTGGAGTGGAACGAAAGATAGTAGCTAATGATAAGTCATTCACTGAAACTGAATCACACTTTGCCGATGCAAAATTCTACTTGAAGAACATCTGTGTTTAAGAGGTTGGGTCCTCTAAATAAGAAGAAAAGTAACAAGCATTGGAGAAGTCATCAAAGTACGATAATGCACTCCTTGCCTAAAATCCAAAAGAATTTTCAAAGTTTGATTCCTTCTAGAAAGGGGCGGCAGGCGGAACTGGTAGTTTCATGCAACAAGGTGTTAAAAGCAAAGGCTTATACTGTGGTTTGTACCAAGGAACGTGAGGAAGATGAAGAAAGTGTTGACTCCTCATATCATGTTATGGCCTAAAATGAGAATGAGGCCTCATCTCTAATGAAGGTTGATGAAGAGATGAGAGATACTTTCTGGTGTCACCATATATCCATCAGCGACGATGATCCTCAAGAGGAGGAATATGCTGGAGATGCTCCATCTTAACTTAAAGATAGAGTGAAGGTCACAATAGATCCCTTAAAAGAAATTAATCTTGGAACCGATGAAGACTCAAGACCAACTTACCTGAGTGCTTTTCTAGAGATAGAGGAAGAAATCACGTATATGGATATACTCAAAGAATATATGGATGTTTTCACTTGGAGTTATAAGGAAATTCTTGGCTTAGATTCAAAGTCCATCAGCTGGCGGTCAAGAATGGTGCTCGTCCTGTTAAGCAGGCTCAAAGGCGTTTTAGGCCAGAGTTGGGTCCACTAATCGAAAATGAAGTTAACAAACTCATTGAAGCTGGCTTTATTCATGAAGTCAAATATCCTACGTGGATTTTAAGTATTGTTCCAGTACGGAAGAATAATGGCCAAATTTGAGTTTATGTTGACTTTTGAGATCTCAACAATGCATGTCCTAAGGATAATTTTCCAATCCCCATACCAGAGTTGATTATTGATGCCACCACTGGTTATGAGGCAATTCCTTCATGGATGGTTCATCCGGCTACAACCAAATCCGCATAGAGCCAAAGGATGAAGAGCTCACTGTATTTCGTACGCCCAAAGGTATTTATTGCTACAAGGTGATGCCTTTTGGTTTAAAGAACACTGGTGCCACTTACCAAAGGGCTATGCAAAACATCTTTGATGGCCTACTCCACAAAAATGTTGAATGTTACGTGGATGATCTAGTGGTGAGAGCCTTTCGAGTTTAACCTCAGAGTGGCTTATGGATCAAGACATTGACAAGTGGAGTAGTTGGGATGACTTGGCTAATGAATTTGTGCAACAATTTTAGTACAATGTCGAGCTGATTCCTGATGAGAAATCCCTGACTAATATAAAAAAGAAGAAGAACAATAAAAATTTCAGATAGTATACAATTAGATGGCGTAAACAAGCGGCAGGGTAAAACCGCCAATGAAAGAAAGCAAGATAGTAGAGGTGTTTATTCAACCACAGGATAAAACATATTATCAATATTTGTTACCTGCATTAGGCAAGACCTTTATTGAGGTCTACAAAATAGGAGAGATGATAGACGATGGAATTAAGTCCGGTCATATTATGAGCTTTGCAATATTAAAAGCAACTACTCAAGAATTTAAAAAGGTGCAGGAAGTGTTGGGAGAAGAAGAATGAGGAAGATGCACCTACTATTGTAGTTGGACAGCGGGAACGGTCAAGAAGAACATGTCGTCATCGCTCTCAGGCTCAAGCCCTAGCTCCACATAATCACCCCCAAAGTCCATTATACTCCAGTCCCCCACCTTCATATCTAGTGCATAATGCACAACCATATGTTCAACCCCCATCTTACCCACAATGGAACATACGAACTCCTCAGAGTCATCCTTCAATTCCATAAATATACCAAAACTCTTCTAGGCCTGATTTTTTATCCAAGTCAGATAATAAAATTAGGCAGAAGTCGAGAGATAGCTTCACACCAATTGAAGAGTCATATGCCAGTTTATTTCAAAGATTGGAATAGGAGGGCATGATTACTCCTCTCCTTAGGCACACTCTTAATTCTCGTTCAAGAAATTTTGATCCTAATGCACGATGTGTTTATTATTTTGATGCTCAGGGTCATAGTATTGAAAATTATCGAGATTTAAAAAGAGAAATTGAAAAGATAATACAAGATAGATCAATCATGATGTAGAATATTGACAGTGAGGAAAGCTCTAGTCATGCTGGTATACAAATTGGTGGCTAAGAGGTCAAGCTCAGTAATTGGGAAGTCACTCCTCTCCCTGCTAGAAAGAGGTCTAGTAGTTTATTTTGTTTTCTTTTCTGTTACCCGAATTATTTTAGGGTTGTATTTTAGGACCTATCTTGTCTGATTTTCTTATCATTTTTGTTCAAACCGTTCTATCTTTCTGTCAACAAAATGTATGTCCCTTTTGTTTTTATTTCTCAATATATATTGTCTTTCTTTTTTTTCTTCAAAGAGCTATTTCTATGGTGATTTTGGTAATATGATAAGTATGTTGAATTTTCATCCAGATCTTAAAACCCAATCTAATATTGAAACATTCGATCAAGAACCTAGAGTTGAAAAAAAATATGTAAGAAAAATAAGTAAAGTGTTGACATGTTTTGGGGACCTAGTTACATCCTCACTTGAATGTTTTGAGGCATCACTTTGTCAATAAAAAATGACTTGATCTTCAATGAGAAGTTTCAACTCAAGCATTTTTTAATGAGATCAACCAGAGGGTATATAGTTTCTATTATCAGAAGAAGCAAAAGGAGGTTAGCTAAAAAAAAGAGTCATCTATTATGAGGAAAGTACAATACAAGTAGACTTGTATGCTTTAAAGTTTAAAAGAAGTGACACACATACATGTACTTTGTCACGGTCAATACTGAAAAGATGTGTATGATCTTCATGTTCTATTCCTAGATTTCATGTTATGTACTTGTGTTTTTAAGGATTGATATGACGAAGGCACTTCATTCTACTATCCAAATGTTGTGTCATTCTTTGTTATCCCTTTTAAGCTTTTGTTTTATTTCTTTTATATTCCTCTTTTGGAATCAAAATAGAGTCTGAAAAAAATTCAAAAAAAAAGTGTCAAGAAAAAATGGAGTCGGAAAAAATATTTCTCTCTAAAAAAAAAAAGAAAAAGAGAGAAAAATAAAAAAAATCAAGTAAAAGAACAAGATATCTGAACTACGTTTGACCTGATTCTTGCTATGACAAGATACATAGGCAACCCTACTCAGGGGTTCGATCCAACCAAAAGAAAATTCAAATTACTTAGAATGAAATGAAACTGGGGCAAAGTTTATTTTCTTAAAAAAAAAAGTCGATTCCAAAAGTTGTATGTTTCACCCAATATTATGAAAATTTTTTAGCCACATGCCTCCCTTTCTTTCTAACCTTTTCCAAAAGCCAAGTTATAACCAAAGAAAGACCTTCAGATCAATCTTTGAGAATGTCAAGGCTAAATATGTTATGGGTGCATAATGTTTCGTATGTTGGGCATTATTTTCATAAAAATAAATAAATAAAAAAATAAAAATAAAAAAATAAATGAGTAAAAATGAGAGTCTTATTGGTGAAAACCCTTTTGGGCACCATAAGGCGACAGTGAGCTGAGAAAGAAATGAAAATAAGATAGCCGTTAGCAAAAACCCATTGAGGTACCACTAGCCGAAAGAGGATTGCGATCTAGAGGAAGCATAATCAAGATTGATTTTCAAACTCAATAAGTGGGCAAGAGTTGTAATAATTAGTGTGGGTAGATCAGGTTGTTTAATTCAAAATGCATGTTATGATTGCTGGAATCCGCTACCACACCCAAATAAATTTTCTTCTGTCGTTTCAAAAAAAAAGGTGCCTATTGTTTTTCCCTTTTATTTTTCTATTTTTGATTTTTTATTTTTTTGATATCTTGGTCAGCAAATAAAAATTATTGTCATTTTTATCATGTCTTTGAGTCAAGTCTGTCTCATAACAAATGAGAAAAGATTTTAAAACTGGCTACTAGCTTCTTCAATTGCACAAAGCAAGACAAAAAGCCAACACATGAAAGAGACATGATTGTGAGCCGAAATAAGGCGTGCAAAAAGTTTTGTCAACAGACGAGTCTGAGAACTCATGAAAATACCAAGGTTCAAAGAGTTTATTTGAAAAGCATGGCAAAACAGAGACACTGTGTTATTTCAGAGTCATTTCTAATAGTCTTAGTTTGGGTCAACAATGCAGCAAGTCGGTGACAGATTCTAATGGTTGGAAGCAAGGTTAAATGTGACGAGGGCAAGAGTGATTGCCACGAAAGCTAAAGCCACAAACCTGCCACCATATTTTTTAACTCACAAGTTTTCTTTGATGAAACAGAAAATATGATAACTTCAAATTAAGGACTTCAGAGAATAAATATCAAGGGCTGCAATGCCTTATTTCCACAGATGTGAGAAGCAATGTTGCTGCACAAGTTTGATAATCAAATTATGGTAAAAATTCAACCCCTAGGAGACGCACTTCTTAGTCTGAATAAGTCAGTTTTTATTTGTTAGGTGAAGTACTTCCTAACTTGAACATTCACTACTAGAAGATGCACTTTCTAGTCGAATCATTTCATTCAACCCCTAGGAGACGCACTTCCTAGTCTGAATAATTCAAATTTCATTCATTAGGTGACACACTTCCTCACTTGAACTATCACTCCTAGAAGATGCACTTTATAGTTGAGTCATTTTATTTAACCCTTAGGAGACGTACTTCCTAATCTGGATGATTTAAATTTCATTCGCTAGGTGACACACTTCCTAACTTGAACATTCACTTCTAGAAGACGCACTTACTAGTTGAGTCATTTCAATCAACCCCTAGGAGACGTACTTTCTAGTCTAAATAAGTCAGTTTTTATTTGTTAGGTGAAGCACTTTCTAACTTGAACATTCACTCCTAGAAGATGTACCTTTTAGTCGAGTCATTTCCAGTTGATTCCTATAAGACGAACCTTTTAGTCTAGTCATCCCCTTTATTCCTATAAGACGTACCTTTTAGTTGAGTCACTCCCTTGATTCCTATAAGATGTACCTTTTAGTTGAGTCATTCCCTTGATTCCTATAAGACGTACCTTTTAGTTGAGTCATTCCCTTGATTCCTATAAGACGTACCTTTTAGTCAAGCCATTTTCTTGATTCCTATAAGACGTACCTTTTAGTCGAGTCATCCTCTTGATTCCTATAAGACATATCTTTTAGTCGAGTCATTCCCTTGATTCCTATAAGATGTACCTTTTAGGTGAGTCATTCCCTTGATTCCTATAAGACGTACCTTTTAGTCGAGTCATCCCTCTTGATTCCTATAAGATGTACCTTTTAGTCGAGTCATCCCCCTCGATTCCTATAAGACGAACCTTTTAGTTGAGTCACTCCTCGTGATTCCTATAAGACTACCTTTTAGTCGATTCAATTACCTTGATTCCTATAAGACGTACCTTTTAGTTGAGTCATCCCCCTTGATTCCTATAAGACGTACCTTTTAGTCGAGTTATTTTCTAAGTATAAACTGGGGTAAAAACTTTGTTCATGTTCATTGAATTTTATTTTCTACTCAGGATCCTCCTAAAGAATGAGAATTTATTTTATACTCAGGACCCTCCTGAAGAATGGGATGTTATTTTTCTGTTTTACTATTTACTTTGAGTTCAGGAGCCCACCTGAAGAACAGGATGAAGAAAAAAAAAGTCTAGAAGCCTGCCTGAAGAAAAGAATGAAGAAGTAGCAAGTCAGGAGACCACCTGAAAAATAGGGTAAACATTATCAGTTGCAAGTCAGGAGCCCACCTGAAGAATAGGATAAAGATTTTCAAGTTCAAACCAGAAGAAAATCTGAAAAATAAATCAATTTTCAAGTTCCTCTCTAATGCCAAAAGTCAACGAGGAGGAACATTTCATGTTTCAAGTTCAACTCAGAATAACGACTATCTCACCATTTGAGAAGTCATGAAGATTCAAGTCAAGATTCCAGAAAAGTAGTATAGATAGGATCTTTCACTTGTATCTTCATTTTATCTTTTGTTATTCATTTCAATGTAAAAGCAGAAAGTCGGAAATTGGAAGTTCGACGGAATCTCACTCGACCTTTATCTCTTTCTCTCACTTTTTACCTTTGAACTATATATGACCTGATTCTCTTATAATTCGGGATATATAGGCGGTCCAAAACCAGGCCTCGGTCATATCTTTTATTTTATTATATCTTATTTTATCATTACCTTTCGAATAATAGGAGGGTCAAAAATCATATCTTGTCTACTTCTTTGTATGAAAACTCTTTGAGATTTCAAACAAAGAAGGTCAAAATGTAGACACGTGATTCTAACCCTCCCCGAGTTTAATATATATATTTTAAGATATTAAATATTATACTAGGTCTAATATTATTTAAATTTATATTTTTATTTTAATAAATTTGTAGTTAATTTTAAGATATTTTATTTTTATTCTGATTTTTAAAAAATAATACAAAAATTAAAAAAAATATTTTTCTTTTTAAATTTTAAACAAATAAGCTAGTAGTTTTTGTACTATCTTAATTATATTTATTTTGATTATTTTATAAAATTTTATTAAAATTTCTTAAATATAAAAATTAATTAGTCAATATTATATTATATTTATTATTATTTTATTTATTTATTATTTTTATTTGTTATTATTAATTACCTTCTCTAAACAAAAAAAAATATTCAAAATTTAAACAAAATCCTATCCTATTTGATATTAACTACTCCCCCTAAAATCATCCTATTTAAGGACTCTTCACCCCCAAAATTATAGGTACATTCTTGCAGAGACTGAGACAGAAAATACGGAGAAAAAAAATATCAGTAAAAAGAGCAACATTAGAGAAGAGAAAACAAGTGAAGTAAAAAAAAAGAGTGAAGATTCAAAAGTGAGAGTTTCGTTCGAGTTATTGGTGATGATTTCGTGTTTCCTTCTTCTTAAATTCATCATACATTTTCCTTTTTAATCTTACATTATGTATTGTACAAATTTTATCAGGAATCAAAACATGAATGAAGTTTGTTTAAATAATTGTTATGTATTATTTAGTATTTATTATATGAATCTGTTCGTTATTATGTATTGTATATTAGATCATTGAGTGTTTACATGAATATTAAATCTTGTATATTAAGAAAAGTAGTAAAAATGGACATGTTACAATTCCACACACTGTTACTTGCATACTCACATTCATCGGAAAAATCATTATTGTCACGCGAAATTCAACTGTTTATTTTCATTTCCAGCGGAGTAGTTTCCAAACATCCCCATAAAATAGATTAAATAGTTTTGTTAAATTGTTTTAAGTTTAATTAATTATATATATTAACCAAGTAAATTAGATTCCCATAAGTTTCTATCAATGAAGTCAATGGTTCTTACTCTGTGTTTCTTGAAACCACTTTGATGATTACAACAACAAATTATATTACAGTGAAAATTTTTTTTTATCACACGTTGGGATTAATTATAAAATAAAAAGGAAAATAATTATTTCACATGCCTTGATAATATTATCTTAATACCTTGATTCATAATAAAACCTTAAAGATTCTTTCTTAGAATAAACAGTATGGCATTAAGTTTTGTTCAAAGTGTTTGGGGTAAAGTGTATGTGTTATTTAAAGTATTTACATACATGTAATCATCCGGAATAACGTTTAGGTATTTGTACTCATAGTTTAACTGGGCGTCATGTGTGTGATGATGCTTATTAATAATTTAATTATTATGGTACTAAGTATATTTGATTACGATATTTGAGTCTCTGATGAAATTGTCAAAATGTTTAAGCTTAGAATCCAAGTTAACAACTCCAATTTATTATTTATTATCTATTATTATTTTAACTAGAGTAGGGTTAAAAAAAAAAGATAAAATTGTCTTGAATTTATAATGGACTAATCAACGTCTTTAATGCTAAGCCAATTTTAGACGCGTTTTAAAATATACATCTCAATTAAGAATACGGTATACGTATATTTTGAGACATTTTAAAATTCAATGATGCAATAATGCACTTTGATAAATATTTTTTTAAAAATTAACTTTCACCGACTTGTTTAATATAAAATAAATAAATAGATTTTAGATATTAATATGAACGAAATTAGGCCTTAACATAATATATCAAAATAGTTTAAGTTAGTATAAGTCAATAAAGAGATCATGATTTAATCACGGGACTCGAGGGTGCCTCACACCTTCCCCTCGATCAACAAAATTTCTTACCCAGTCTTTTATTTTTGCAAACTAATAAAAAAAGTCATTTCCTTTTGATTAGGGATTTGAAAAGGTGACTTGGAACACCATAACTCAATTTCAAGTGGCGACTCTGTAAATTAAATTAATCCCTATTCAAAATCGTCACTTTAATTGAAAAAACCTTTCGATCATGATTCCTTCAGGCGAAAAAGGGAGTGTGACAGTTAGGTCACAAAAAGATAAGAAAAAAAAAGAAAAATAAAAAAACACTCACCCCAGAACTACGTTGTGACTTGATCCTCTTCATTGAGGTACGTAGGCGCTTGAAATTTTATTCTGAGTTCAATTGCATGAGTGTCAAAAAAAATACATGTTCCCCCTCATATAAAAAATTCAGTCTTCAAAAGACTTTTAATATCATCAATCTTCAGACTTGCACGAAGTGTTGGTAACTCAATGGGGGAAAATCCCTATGAGGTATAAGCTTCTTAGATATAAGTTGAAGTCTTTAAATTCACTAAGTCTTCATGTTGGAGGTTTCAAGTTACCATATTAGAGCCTTCAAGTTCACAAAATCTGATAGTTGAAGCCTTTAAATGACCTATGCATATAAGTCTTCATGTTGAAGCTTTCAAGTTACCATATTGGAGCCTTCAAGTTCACGAAGTCTGATAGTTGAAGTCTTAAAATGACCTATGCATATAAGTTGAAGTCTTCAAATTCACTAAGTCTTTATGTTGGAGATTTCAACTTCACCATATTAAAATCTGCAAGGAGTCTACAAGTTGAAGTCTTCAGATGCTCTGCGACTATAAGTTGAAGTCTTCAGATGCTCTGCGACTATAAGTTAAAGTCTTTAAGTCTGTCATATTGAAGCTTTCAGAGTTTGAAAGTTAGAGTCATTGGGTTCTTTGATCTATAAGAAGTCTTCAAATTCACTAAGTCTTCATGTTGGAGCTTTCAAGTTACCATATAGAAGCCTGCAAGTTCACGAAGTCTGATAGTTGAAGTCTTCAAATGACCTATGCATATAAGTTGAAGTCTTCAAATTAACTAAGTCTTTATGTTGGAGATTTCAACTTCACAATATTAAAACCTACAAGTTCATGAAGTCTACAAGTTGAAGTCTTCAGATGCTCTACGACTATAAGTTGAAGTCTTCAAGTCTGCCATATTGAAGCTTTCAGAGTTTGAAAGTTGGAGTCATCGGGTTTTTTAATCTATAAGTTGAAGTCTTTAAATCCTTCAAACTTTTTTGAGTTTACCTTCCAATCTTCATGAAATTACCTTTTCTTATGGCGGGGACGAGTAGTCATTCCTATGAGCCATAAGATTATCATAAGGTTACCTTTTCTTACGGCAGGGACGAATAAGCCATCCCTATGCACCGTAAGATTACCCCGAAGTTACCTTTTCTTATGGCGGGGACGAGTAGTCATCCCGATGTGCCGTAAGATTACCATAAAGTTACCTTTTACCTTTCTTATGGCGGGTACGAGTAGTCATCCCTATCCGTCATAAATTACCATAAAGTTACCTTTTTTATGGTGGGGACGAGTAGCCATCTCTATATGCCACAAGACTACCATGAAGTTACATTTTACCTTTTGCCATAAGACTACCATAAAGTACTTTTTACCTTTGCCATAAGACTGAAGTTACCTTTCACCTTTTGCCATAAGACTACCATGAAGTTACCTTTCACCTTTTACCATAAAACTGCCATAAAGTTACATTTTATCTTTTCTTATAGCGGGATGAAAATACATCCCTGTGCGCCATAAGATTACCATAAAGTTAATACATCCCTATGCGTCATAAGATTACCATAAAGTTACCTTTTATTATGGCGGGGACAAGTAGTTGTCCCTATGCGCCGTAAGATTACCATAAAGTTACCTTTTCTTATGACGGGGACGAATGACCGTCCCTATGCACTGTAAGATTACCTTATGGTATGGAAAGAATATCAATCCCTTTGCATCATAAGACTATCTCCTTTACATAAAAGGCGTTATCTTGAGCAAGATTTTATAGTTCACCTAAAAAAATGAAGAAGAAGAAAGAAAAAGGGGAACGAAAAAAAAAAAGAAGGAATGCTCACCTAAATATGGCGAGTATCTCAATCGGCAAAGATGGATCAAATTACACCCTTGAGTTTGTCTGCCTACCAAAGGTGTTGTAAATATTAGAGTTCTCTTTCCAATTAAAAAGGACACTCACAATTTCAACGTTCCCACGCCTAGATATAATTTGTCTCGAGAAGCCACGCAAACCTGAAATTGAAAACGTATCAGCATGACGGAATTTAAAGTCAATGTCAAAATTTTGTCTAAAATAATTCTGAGGGTATTAAATCATGAATCTTGGATATGTTATATATCTTTGAGTATAGTTTCATAAAAAAATCAAGCGCCTTGTGATTTCATTATTCCTACATTAAGATATGAGATTTTAATAGAGGTGTGCAGATCTGAAATTTTCAGCATGATAAAATTCAGGGCTAATTTCAAAAAATTATCAAGAATTATATTGAAGGAGTTTGATTCTGAATTTTGGATATATTGTAGATCTTGGAGTCTAGTTTCTATAACATCAAACGGATCATGATTTTAATATTCCTACAATGAGATATGAAGTTTCTACCACTAACATGATGTGCTGAAAATAAGTGACGAAAATAAGAGAAAAGTGGGAGCGAAAGAAATTACCTCAATATTATTGATGGCTTGAAAACCCTAAAATTGATACTGAAAAAATGGAGAACCTACATCCTTTTGTAGAGTTGTAGGATGGATGTTTCATTCTCCAATAGAAATTCAAATTGGAGGTGGTTTCCTTCTTCCATACAAATTCATATGGGAAGAGTTCCCTTCTCCCATACAAATTTGAATTGGAAGATTCTCCATCTCCAATACAAATTCAAATTGGGGTTGTTTCCTTCTCCCATGAAAATTCAAATTGAAAGATTTTCCATCTACAAGGCAAATTCAAATTGGAGGTTGTTTTCTTCTCCTGTCCAAATTCGAATTGGAAGATTCTCCATCTCCGAAACAAATTCAAATTGGGGGTTGTTTCCTTCTCCCATGCAAATTTAAATTGAAAGATTTTCCATATCTAATACAAATTCGAATTGGAGGTTGTTTTTCGCTCCCATACAAATTCAAATTGGAAGATTTTTCATCTCCAATTCTCCCATATTGTAACACCCCGCATTTCGAGCTAGAATGAAAACTATTATTACTATGCGTAGATGATCCAAAAGCCTTAAATTATATGCAAATTTGGCATGTTAATCAATTATAGATTGTGGAAACCTATTTGAGCATGAATTGAGATCATAGAGGTCCCCTAACTCAAGGATGAGTTGAAAGTTTTCCTATTGTTCGAGTTGAGTGAGCGTCGAAACTTGGGTTAACTACAATCAACCATAAATCTTTGTATACAATGAATTAGAGGTCCTACAATATATCAAATGAAAGCTCTTCGAATTAGCTTTCCAACTATACCAATTTCGACAAAATTCAATACTGGAGTGAAAAGTTACAGCCCTTTTCGTGAGAGGCAGTAAGTTAGGGCGATAAGCGAGGCGGCACCCTACCTATTCCTGCCAGTGTAATTTCCTGCAGTCAAGCTACGCATCCAAGAGGGGTATTTGGGTAATTTTCCACCCTTAAATAGCCCTAATAACACGAGATTCATCCTCTAACAACTAAATTATACCCTCATTCTATCAAATTCTCTCAAGAACACTTCTTAGGGTTTCAACCCAATGATGAAAATATCTTAAGATTTCACCGTGGGTTTTTAATAATTCTTCGAGATTCAGAATCTCCATTGCGAGGGCTACAAGATGCACCCATCAATCGTACGTATAGCATCCCAAAAGCTAGAGTTCATTCAAAAGCTTCTAATTTAAGGTACGTGGGATTTTCTCTCATGGGCATAGAAATCATGATTTTAAGAAAAAGGGTTTTAGATTTATGATTTATAATCATGTTTTAGAAGTCTTAATGATATTGTTTTGGTTTTTAGACCTTTCACCAAATTGATTTGAAATTCTATATATATGTATGCATGTATTTAAGGATAAATATTCAATTGAGAGCATGAATTACAATGAATCCCTCTCTTGTTATGATTTTCTCATCATTCATATGATATGAATTGTTTTGAATACATCCTTAAAAAGCATGGTATAAAATGTCTTGAATTGTGTTATGATTGGATTATGATTTGGATTTCAAAAGAGAGGGTAGTTGTGTTGATAAATGTTGAACATATTCATATAATGAAAGAGTGCATGATTTTGCCAAAAGCACATGACCACCATATATTTGAAGGATTCCTGCATAGTTTTGACTTATGTTTCGGAACATGAAATCTCTTATACTAATTGAAATATTGGGTGGTCTGAATTGAGTTTTAATGAAAGGATTATTCTTAATGCATTATGTCTTAGAATTATGACTTGCAAGTCTTGGAATGACGAAATCAAAATAGACAATGCCATAATAGACTCAGACAAGCTTAGAAACTAAATTTTCATGACTTAAGATTTTAGAATGATATGTGTTAGAGATGGATAAAATTGAGCACAAAGAGATGTTAGGTGGTCCAATGAAGAAGGCACGAGCTTCACACAACTCTTTGCCCAAAACCATGATTTGTCGATCTGGGTATATTATATTACGCTGGCCTAGTGCCCTATGGCGTATTAGACTTAGACACTCCAACCCTTGCAGCATACTTGAGTTGAAGGCTTCCCCGCTGAGTCAATGGAGGACTCCATATAGCCCGTGGGGTTTTAGACTTGTAGGGGTGTACCACCTAACTCAGAAGTAATATAAAAGCATTATTTTGGATTGCTCTGCATACCAGTACAATTGTATTGACCCCACTACCTCCCAGGGTCTAAAGCTCAGTTCAGAAGTCCTGCTAATTCATAGAGTTTTCAGACAGCAGTAATGTGTACAGTTGGTGAGCCTTCTTTATTCCAGAAAGTCTATCTATTTCAGATTATTTATTTCTTTTTGGTTTAGGTCCACTGAGGGCCTTCTCCCAATTTCAAACAGTTGTTATTTTCAGATGTAGTAGAGATTTCGTAGACTAGTTCAGACATTGTCTAGTTGTTGTTGGGATTTACTTTTTATATTATAAATTGAGTTAAGATTCATGACCATGATTCCATTTATTATGTATTTTCTATATTTTTTGATTTGTATATGAATGTTGTATATGATTACAAGTTAGAAGGGCTCTCAGGCCTTCATGGTTCAAGATGTCCGTTACAGCCAGGGCCTCGATTTGGGTCATGACAAACTTGGCATCAGAGCATGATTCATGGTCCCAGGGTGTCTGCAAAATTGCATCGAGTAGAGTCTTATTTATGGGTGTGTAGTGCACCACACTTATAAGCAAGAGGCTACTAGGCGTTTAGGGATATTTCCCTCTCTTCATGTTTTAGTTCGTGTTATGGAGTCAGAATGTTCCTCTTTCATACTCTAATTCGTGTTGTGGTGTTTCCCATACAAAAGTAAAGTTATCCAAATTCTTTTCTTACTTTGATGTGCTCAGATATGTCTCATTGTTGAGGTGAATCAAGTGCAGAAGTTTAGAATTTAAATGGTATGGTCCTTTCTGATTGAGCCATATAAGATTTTAAAATTATGCAAGGACTTGAGAAAAGTCCGTTAGTGCTACAGAGTGTATTAATTCTAGTGTGAACTTTGGTTCTAATGAAATCGTGTTTTTCAGCCTGTGGTATTAAGGGTATTCAGTCCTTTTCAAAAATTTATGTTGCAGATGTTATGCCTAAAAGGGGAATGATGTGTAGTAGAATTATTGGAACTGTATTTCCACCCGAGTAGTAGTATAAGTTAAAGTGTCGGTGTCATAACCTATTGGTAGTGAGATTAGATCAAGAAGCTGATATTATGAAGTCACAAAGTTAGGAGTCAGAGTAAGGGTGACTTTTGTGTAAATAAATATTTTAGTTGAATAACCGATGTTTGAAGATGATTTACCCCTTTATAGTGATAGACTAATGTGGTAGGTAGTAGCATGTGTGGATTGTATGGTAGTCTGTGGGGGATGTGTTTGACTCAGATTTTTATTTATACAGAGTAAGATGTGTATTCTTAGATCATTGATTATTGTGTGTCAAGTTTTAATCTCTTGTAATCTTGTTATCATCGTGTTGTTGAAACTAAAAGTCTAGTAAAGCCGTGTGGGTCTCTTTCGATTCACTAGCATAGTAGCTCTGTTATTCATTTTATTTTCTTATTCAAAACATAAAAATCAAAGTCTAGTGAAGCCGTGTGAGGCCTATTTCAATTCACTATGTTGTTCAACTTGTTGTTCTTGTGTTGGTTGAATATATGTATAGTCGAATCTTTTTGCATGAGATTGAGTTGGTAATGAAGTGATACGTCCTTGTGTGTTAGTTTAGTAGAAGGTAGAGAAGGATTTATTAGTTAAGGTGAATTGTTGTCTACTTAAAGTATGAAAATGGCTAGATGAGCCAGTAAGTTATAATTATAGACTCATGGTTGTTTGTGGAATTTGAAGGTAGTCTAAATGTATGCTTGGGTAAGTAAGTGTGATATGAGAAAGCCGTATAAGTAGATCAGATTATATGGGGTTATAATATAAGATTAAGGTTGACCATGTCTATGATGTGACTTTACCCCCTTGACCTTCTTTTCGTTGGTAATTGTAAACTAGTACTACTTGTGAGAAGGTATGTAGTAGATTTTTGAGGTATTTGGATAGGATGTCCCAATTAGATGGACTAGCATATTATGTTGCCTTCTTCATTGGTGGTAGATAATTGATGCTAGACTATTGGCTTAAATTTAATGTAGGATGTGGATGTAAGAATAGTGGCTTAAGATTAATGATGAATGTTTTATGAGAATTGTGTATCAGGTTGGGTTGTAAATCATGCTTAGCACTAGATATTAAGTTTGAACAGTTGATGTCCATAAAGGTAGTTATGATGATTTCTTGGTTAATGATACTAGTTATATTGAAGCGATCTAATAGGCTTGAATGGTGTATGCAATAGATTAAGTTTATTTGATTCGTAACAAAGTATGATGTTGTATGTATGAGGTAGAAGTATGCCCAAGGTGATATGAAGTTGCGGCATTTTCTAAGACTATTACATGTTGCGTGTGGCTAGTAGACATAGTAGTACCGTTGAGTTGCTAGGTGGAGAAATACTAGTAGTATGATTCATCAAAGGCTTGGTGATATCCATGTTAAGTGTTACAATCTAAATTTGAATTTTTGAAGGTTGAACCGACAGAAATAAGAGTTGAAGCACTATAGGGTGTGCACTCCGACTATGGGAATACTCATGAAGATTCGAAGTTAGTAAGTGTTCAAGTATTATATGATGACTATTAGTGGCTATAGAAAGATAGAGTGTATCTCAGAAGGTAGTATTAATAGTGAGTTTTCCACTTTCAGGTGTAGTCATTCCGGTTAAGTTCTATGATATGCATGTATTGTCGTTTTCCAGACCCTAGAGTACAGTAAATGTAGTTCAGTTAAAATCTAGTAAGGGATCTCTCAAACTTAAGATGATGGCTTGAAGTTAAGGGGGAGATGATAGAATGAATAACCAAGTAAGGCTCTCAGATTCTAGTACTGATGCAGTATGATATAGAACATCAGAAAGTAAGGGTGAGACTCAAACCATTCTTATCTCAGTATTTTTTAGTTATCCCAATACCTACTTATGCCTCACATTTTAGTTTCATGATCATAGTTCATGTTCATGTATATGATAGAGAATCACGTGCTCTTCCAGTTCCTAAATGAGGAAGTCCAATTCATTCAGTAGTCAGGATCACATTCCATAAGTTAGGAACTCCAAATTGAGGTCATACAGCTCATGACTCATGTACTCACGCTTTATAGTGTGCCCAGTTACCATGACGTATGCTACACGCCAAATGATTGGTAAGATTAATCTTATAGACAGGTATACTCTCAATTCAGATCACTTTGATGAATCCCTGATGTTGATTCGTTGTTCCTCAAGCCTCAGTTAAGTGTCAATTCTCGTATAATATCCTTCCATGCTTTAAGATCTTATGTTTTAACCTTTTAGTGACTCCTTCTTATGTGATGATAGTGGTGATGAATAAATGATTCTTATGGATGGAAGATCATAGTATGCTTGTTTTAGATAAGGTTATAAATGTGAAGTAAGATCTGGGGCCTAGTCATTGATATATGTGATGGTTAGTGTAAATTTATGTGTGTATGTTCTTGGGGTAGTGCATGGGAGTTATATTGACAGTGGTTTAGAGAATATGTGAAGTATGTCCTTATGGGTGTTTTCCTTAGAGTTCATATGTGGTTATAAAGATAGGCTTGAATAATATGTTAGGATTTAAGTAGAGGAACGCAATATGCGCTAGTGAATCCATAGTAAGAGATCAAAGTTAGTCATTGAAGTGGTAAGGCACGATATGCGTAGGGTGTGAACTTTAAAAAGATATAGAAGGTTGAATAATATGGTATGGACTAGTATCGTAGTGTGGCATGTTGTATTTTGTTATTTAGAGTTAGGCTTGATCACGGTGAAAGGATTTAAGCTACTTTAGACATTAGTAGAATGATTTATCAATGCCCATATGAGGATTACAATTTGAATCAACGAGTATATTATTTAAGAAGAATAGTATAGTTGAGGAATATTCGAGAAGTGTGGTAAACTTGAAAGTAAGAAGTTGCATTGCCTAAGGCCTGGTAATTCTATCCTAGTTTATGAGTTATATGTCTATATTCCATGCTATAGAGTAGTGTCATTGTTGTGATTCCTCAGTTGGATGTCTTGTGTAACTCATGCCCAAGATTCTTTGCTCTCGAATGCTACTAGAACTTCTTTAGAAAGAGTGTTGAAGAGATACTCCAGTTAGGTATAAGTTTCCAGTATAATTCAGCCTGGATAGCCAGTGATTCAGTTTAATAGTCAGGCAGATAAGTTACTGTGGTTTTCCACCTCTTAACCCAGTCCTACTATCCGAAGTCTCATGTGTATGACCACCCCAAGAGATAATCTATTCCATCCATGTAAATTGCGAATTCAGTTCAGTTTAAGCATTATGTTTCAGATTCATCTATTTAGTCATGACTCAATTCATAAGAGTTCAGTGTATAATCTCAAATTTTTCCAAGTATTTTAGCTCAGACAGTGTAATACCCTGATACAGTCTAAGTCTTGTTACCTCATGATTCGTACTAGACTAAGTTATCACTTCTTAATTCAATATATATGATTGGGTCATGAACACTTCAAGGGAATCCTAAACTCTCAGCATGAATCAGCTCTTTAAAGCAAGTAAAGTCAATTCAGCTCAGAATTCAGTTTCATGATAGAAGTTTAAATGTTTCATCTCGGCTATATCCCTTGTTAGAAGATATATCATGTCCATGTTATTCCATACCTTTAAGTTTCAACATTCCTTCCCATCATTCGGGGATAAATGATCCCAAGAGGGAGATAATGTAACACCCCGCATTTCCGGCTAGAACGAAAACCATTATTTCTATGTGTAGATGATCCAAAAGCCTTAAATCCTATGTAAATTTGGCATTTTAATCAATTATGGAGTGTGGGAACCTATTTGAGCATAAATTGAGATCATAAAGGTCCCCTAACTTAAGGACGAGTTGAAAGTTTTCCTATTGTTCGAGTTGAGTGAGCGTTGAAACTTGGGTCAATTTCAATTGAACATAAATCTTTCTATACAACGAATTAGAGGTTCTACTATATATTAAATGAAATCTCTTCGAATTAGCTTTCCAACTATACCAATTTTGACAAAATCCAATACCTGGACGAAAATTTATAGCCCTTTTTGTGAGAGGGAGTAAGTTAGGGTGATAAGCGATGCGGCGCCCTGCCTATTCCTGCCAGTGTAATTTCCTACAGTCAAGCTACGCATCCAAGAGGGGTATTTGGGTAATTTTCCACCCTTAAATAGTCCTAATAACACGAGATTCATCCTCTAACAACTAAATTATACCCTCATTCTATCAAATTCTCTCAAGAACACTTCTTAGGGTTTCAACCCAATGATGAAAATATCTTAAGATTTCACCGTGGGTTTTTAATAATTCTTCGAGATTCAGAATCTCCATTGCGAGGGCTACAAGATGCACCCATCAATCGTACGTATAGCATCCCAAAAGCTAGAGTTCATTCAAAAGCTTCTAATTTAAGGTACGTGGGATTTTCTCTCATGGGCATAGAAATCATGATTTTAAGAAAAAGGGTTTTAGATTTATGATTTATAATCATGCTTTAGAAGTCTCAATGACATTGTTTTGGTTTTTAGACCTTTCACCAAATTGATTTGAAATTCTATATATATGTATGCATGTGTTTGAGGATGAATATTCAATTGAGAGCATGAATTATAATGAAGCGCTCTCTTGTTATGATTTTCCTATCTTTCATATGATATGAATTGTTTTGAATACATTCTTGAAAAGCATGGTATAAAATATCTTGAATTGTGTTATGATTAGATTACGATTTGGATTTCAAAAGAGAGGGTAGTTGTGTTGATAAATATAGAAAATTTTCATATAATGAAAGAGTGCATGATTTTGCCAAAAGCACATGACCACCATATATTTGAAGGATTCTTGCATAGTTTTGAATTATGTTTCAGAATATGAAATCTCTTCTACTAATTGAAATGTTGGGTGGTCTGAATTGAGTTTTAATGAAAGGATTATGCTTAATGCATTATGACTTAGAATTATGACTTGCAAGTCTTGGTATGACGATACCAAAATAGACAATCCCATAATAGACTCAGACAAACTTAGAAACCAAATTTTCATGACTTAAGATTTCAAAATGATATGTGTTAGAAATGGATAAAATTGGGCACAAAGAAATGTTAGGTGGTCTCCCGAAGAAGGCACGAGTTTCAGACAACTCTTTGCCCAAAACCGTGATTTGCCGATCCGGGTACTTTATATTACGTTGGCCTAGTGCCCTGTGGTGTATTAGACTTAGACACTCCAATTCTTTCGGCACACTTGGGTTGGGGGCTTCCCCGCTAAGTCAATGAAGGACTCTATATAGCCCGTGGGGTTTTAGACTTGTAGGGGTGTACCACCTAACTCAGAAGTAATATAAAGATCAGAAATTGTATTGACAAAAAGTTTTATGATTTGTCAAAAAATGCCCATGCTTGTTGAATTTATATCATACATGATGTTTTATGACTAGCTCTCAATTATTTTATTTATATAAAACCGTTATTTTAGATTTCTCCGCGTACCAGTACAATTGTATTGACCCCCCTACCTCCCAAGTTCTAAAGCTCAGTTCAGAAGTCCTGCTAAGCCGTAGAGTTTTCAGACAGCAGTGATGTGTACAGTTGGTGAGCCTTCTTTATTCCAGAAGGTCTATGTATTTCAGATTATGTTATTTATTTTGGTTTAGGTCAACTGGGGGCCTTGTCCCAATTTCAGACAATTGTTATTTTTAGATGTAGTAGAGATTTTGCAGACTGATTCAGACATTGTCTAGTTGTTGTTGGGCTTTACTTTCTATATTATAAATTGAGTTAAGATTCATGACCATGATTCCGTTAATTATGTATTTTCCGCATTTTCCGATTTGTATATGAATAGTGTATATGATTACAAGTTAGAAGGGTTTTTGGGCCTTCATAGTTTGGGATGCTTGTTACGGCCAGGGCCTCGGTTCGGATCGTGACACATATCAAATGAGATTTGTTTCCTTTTTCCATACAAATTTAAATTGGAAGTTGTTTTCTTCTTCAATATAAATCCAACTTGGAAAGATTTTATTACTGTTTAAGTAAGACGATAAAAAATATTTTCCAAAATCTATTTGAAATTAGATATCATGCCTAAATAATTAGACTTCAAGTCTAGTCTCTAAAGTATGCACTCGACTAGCCTTGAAGCAGGGGGTAATTTGTATGTAACAAAATTTTGTTAAAATTAAATTCGTACGAAATTCAGATTATATTAAATTCAAAATATATTAATCTCAAATAAATATTGGAGATTAATATAATTGGATTAATCATTTAAGTCCAAACATGCTTGGATTTAATTAAAGTCCAATTGTTATTGGGTTAGTCCATTAATTTGGGCTAAAAATTACTAAGCCCAAGATATCATCATGTTCTAGAGGCCCAATTGGGTGTCACATGTCCAATGACGTAGCATACCAAGTCAAGTGAAGGAGCCAATGGGACTATGCCACTTGTCAAAATGATGCAGTAAATTAAAAGCCCATAAAAAGTGTTATGTCACTTAAATCCGATTGGTCAAACGAAGTTCATATTTATCATGACTCCTTACTTCCTACAACTATAAATAGGGGCCTCATAATTCAAAAAAAGACCAATAAGTTTAACAAAAATCAAGAAAGAGCTCATGGATCAAAGCAACAGATTTCTCTACAAATTCAAGAACAAGCTCAAGATTTCAAGATCAAGAGTTCAAGGTTCAAGAACAAGCTCAAGATTTCAAGATCAAGAGTTCAACGTTCAAGAACAAGCTCAAGAGTTCAAGATCAAGAGTTCAAGATTCAAGAACAAGTTCAAGCTTCAAGATCAAGACTACAAGATTCAAGAACAAGCTCAAAGGCCCTTGAATTCAAGTACAAGTCAAGATCAAGTTCATCAAGTCTTCAAATTAAGCTCAAGTTCAAGATCAAGACCGCAAGATTCAAGAACAAGCTACCAAGCCCTTGGATTCAAGCACAAGTCAAGATCAAATCCGTCAAGTTCAAGTTAAAGTTCAAGATCAAGCTCGAAGCCCTTGAATTTATAGTTGAAAAGGTGAATCAGAGGAATCATAGAGATTGTAACACTCACTTATTGAAATTAATAAATCGATTGTTGCAGTATTTTTCTTGTCTCAATTATTATTTTTGATCTCGAGAATTTTATAGTCCAATAATAACATGTATCCCATGTATACTTCCTTATGAATGGATTCGAATGTGATTAGTTTTGTTCGACTTTTGATGGATAAGTTATCTGGCTTAAAATCCAATATTACCTCATTAATTAGTTGGTAAGTTACATATATGATTGGTCGACTAAAATGTATTTTATGTGTATCATATAACTAGATGTCAGCACGGGCCCAATATGTGTTATTTTAATATTAATTTATACGGTACGAATAGAACATAAATAATCAATCATTAAAATAATTTAAATTTTTAATTATTGTAATTTATAATATTTTTTCTTCTATCAATTTAAGTGACATAGGTATAATTTAAAGAATCAGCCAAATATTTTATATTTTAAAAAAATTTTAAGTTGTTAATAATGTGATTTATAATATTTTTTTTACATATTTTTCAATAATATGAATACTCTCATAGTCCCAGTTTATGTGGCACAGATAAAATCTCGATAGTTAATTAAATATATATATATATAGACACACACACACACACACATATATATATATAATTCTTAATTATTGTGATTTACAATAATTTTTATCTCATTTTCAAATAATATATGTTATTTTACGTCTTTCTTTGTTCCTTTCCAATATATGTACACTAATATAATTTCGATAGTCAACTAAATTTTTATGTTGACATATCATTTTTTATCTATTTAATTTCTTTTATGAAAGATTATTAAATTTTTAATGCTTAAATAACCATAATAATTAATCAGGGGTATATTGTAAGATCACGATTGAAGTAGCGAAACAAACACGTCTTAAATGACTTATAATAACTAATTAGAATTGATATGGCAAAATTACTATAAAAAAAATACTTATAAAAAAATTTAAGTGAGTCTCATATAAGTTGTCAAGTTAATTTAAAACATCAATAGTTAATTTAACATTTTATATCTATTTTATCCTTTTTTATTAAATATTATTATTTTCTTAATACTTAGATGACTTATAATAATTAATTGAAGGTGATATATTAAAATTACGATTAAAGCAGGTGAAGCAGACATGTCATAAATACTTATTTTTATATTTTTTTTATTAAATATTATTACCTTTTTAATATGTAAATTACTTATAATAATTAATTAGGGTATTTTATGTTGTTAATTAATGTGATGTATGATATTTCATAATTTTTTTAGATAATATGTGTTGCTCTTGTCGTTTCAATTTATGTGACACTGATAATATTTGAAGAGTCCAAAAAAAAAATTTAATATAATTTTTAGATTGTTGTATTATTTTAAATTAGAATTTGAAGAGTCCAACAAATTTTTTTAATATAATTTTTAGATTGTTGTATTGTTTTAAAATATTTTAAGTTGTTAATTGTTGTAATTTATAATATTTTTACAGAATTTTTAGATAATATATGTTACTCTATCTATTTCAATTCATGTGACACAGATAGAATTTAGAGAGTTAATCAAATTTTTTTGTATATAATTTCTATATTTTTTGAGTTGTTAATTATTTTGACTTATAGTACTTTTTACTGATTTTTAAATAATATATGTCACTACCTTTGTCCCAATTTATGTGAGTGCGATAGTATTTGGCGAATCAATCAAATTTTTTATATGCTATTAAATATTTTAAATTGTTAATTATTGAAATTTATAATACTTTTTATGTTATTTTCAAACAATATATGTTACTTACTATGTCTCAATTTATGCGACGCTGATAGAATTTTAAAAGTCAACCAAATTTTTTGTATCATATAATATGTGTTACACTTTGTCTCAATTATGTGGCACAAATAAAATTGTAAAAAATAACAAAAGTATGGTATAGTAAGCTGTTATTACTGTGGTGTGTTATTTCTTTGTCTCAATTTGCATGGTATATATATAATTTTGAGAGTTAACAAAATTTTTATATATTTTTTAAATATTTTAACTATTAATTATTATGATTTATAATACTTTTACATAATTTTCAAATAGATTTTATATCAAAAGATATTTTACTTTTGATTCTTTCCTAAGAGTAAAAAGTTCAATTTATTACGTTTTCATTTAATTTTATAGTATATTATTCTTCAATTTTTAAAAAAAGAGTTTCTATATTTATATTTTAAAATAATTACAGTTTAAATATTTTATTTTATTTTATGAAGATACTACACGTTGGACTTTTTAATTGTGAACCTAAATTAACCCTTACAAACTTTTTGTCTTTTAAGTATAATTCTTTAATATATCAAAGAGCGAAAAATTGCATGTCAGTATTTAGCATATATTTTTAATTAAAGTACATGGTATAAATCTAAATGAAAAAAGTACTTATATGTATTTGTGCTCTTACTTTTATTTAACTGTCATCTTAACTATAAAAAATAAAATAAACATATCATAAATTTATATACTTTTAATGTTAATAAAATTTATTAATATATATTTGATATAAATTATATTTAGCCGACGCATAGGCAAAATCTATTAGCTATTTAAGCCAACATAATAAATATTATTTTAGTTTTGTTACTTGATCCGGGTCAATTTGACATGGGTCCAAAAAATATGTATTATAAATTTATTTTACTAAATTAATTTTATTAATAAATTTTAAAATTTTAAATTTGATATAATATTAGAAGAAAATAATATTTTTTTCTTAATTTACTAAAATAAATAAGTATAAATAAATTTTATTTGTAGTATAAGATCTACATAAAAAGAAATATATAGTATTTATTTAGTTTTAAAATATAATTACAATTATTAATACAAATCATGTTTTTTGTAAAATTACTTAATCATTTTCTTAGTAGTTGAAGATTTTAAAAAGTTCAATGGCCCCACTGCATTTAATGACATAGGGGCATGAGTTGTAATTTGGTAGGAAAAGGTGTGTATTTCATTATGGTGTGACTTGCAATTTGACGGAAAAGAATTGCCTTTTTATTAAAGTTGTAGCATGAGTACAAATAAAGAAACACAAAAGATAACTTAATTGAATCAATTTTATCTTGTAAATTATATAAAAAGACTATAATGCCCTCAATCTTTTGTCCAATGATATTAAGCTGCCATGAAATCACTCTTATTTTAAAATTAGAATTTGAAGAGTCCAACAATTTTTTTTAATAAAATTTTTAGATTGTTGTGTTGTTTTAAAATATTTTATGTTGTTAATTATTGTAATTTATAATACTTTTACATAATTTTTAAATAATATATGTTACTCTATCTATTTCAATTCATGTGACACAGATAGAATTTAGAGAGTTAATCAAAATTTTTTGTATATAATTTCTATATTTTTTGAGTTGTTAATTATTTTGACTTATAGTACTTTTTACTGATTTTTAAATAATATATGTCACTACCTTTGTCCCAATTTATGTGAGTGCGATAGTATTTGGTGAATCAATCAAATTTTTATATGCTGTTAAATATTTTAAGCTTTTAATTATTCAAATTTATGATACTTTTTATGTCATTTTCAAACAATATATGTTACTTACTATCTCTCAATTTATGTGACACGGATAGAATTTTAAAAGTCAACCAAATTTTTTGTATCACATAATATGTGTTACACTTTGTCTCAATTATGTGGCACTAATAAAATTGTAAAAATCAACAAAAATATGATAGAGTAAGCTGTTATTATTGTGGTGTGTAATTCCTTTGTCTCAATTTATATGGTATACATATAATTTTGAGAGTTAACAAAATTTGTATATATCTTTTAAATATTTTAATTATTAGTTATTGTGATTTATAATGCTTTTACATAATTTTCAAATAGATTTTATATCAAAAGATGTTTTACTGTTGATTCTTTTCCAAGAGTAAAAAGTTCAATTTATTATGTTTTTCATTTAATTTTATAATATATTATTCTTCAATTTAAAAAAAAAAAAAAAGAGTTTCTATATTTATATTTTAAAATAGTTACAGTTTAAATATTTTATTTTATGAAGATATTACACGTTGAACTCTTTAATTGTGGACCCAAATTAACCCTTACAAACTTTTTTTCTTTTAAGTATAATTCTTTAATATATCAAGGAGTGAAAAAAATTGCATGTCAATATTTAGTATATATTTTTTATAAAAGTATATGACATAAATCTAAATGAAAAAAGTACTTATATGTATTTGTGCTCTTACTTTTATTTAAATTTCATCTTAATTATAAAAGATAAAATAAACATATCATAAGTTTATATCCTTTTAATATTAATAAGTTTTTTTAATATATATTTGATATAAATTATATTTACCTGACGCTTAGGCAAAATCTATTAGCTATTTAAGCCAACATAATAAATATTATTTTAGTTTTGTTACTTGATCCATGTCGATTTGACATGGTTCCAAAAATATGTATTAAAAATTTATTTTACTAAATTAATTTTATTAATAAATTTTAAAAATCAAAATTTGATGTAATATTAGAAGAAAATAATATTTCTTTTCTTAATTTGCTAAAATAAATAATTATAAATAAATTTTGTTTGTAGTATAAGATCGAAATAAAAAGAAAAATATAACCTTTATTTAATTTTAAAATGTAATTACAATTATTAATATAAATCATGTTTTTTTTGTAAAATTACTTAAATCATTTTCTTAGTAGTTAAAGACTTAATAAAGTTCAATGGCCCCACTGCATTTAATGACATAGGGCCATGAGTTGTTCTTTAGTACGAAAATGTGGGCATTTTACTATGGTGTGATTTGTAATTTGATTTAAAAAAATTGGCTTTTTATTCAAGTTGTTTCATGAGTACAAATAAAGAAACACAAAAGAGAACTTAATTCAATCAAACTTATCTTGTAAATTATATAAAAAGATTATAATGCCCTGAATCCTTTGTCCAATGACATTAAGCTACCATGTTGAAGTCACTCTTCTAATATATAGATACTAGATGGTCCGTGCTCATGCAGTCAGTGACATTGTTTATATCGGTCATTACAAATATTATTAAAGAGTTTTAATTTTGATATTGCTCGCTAAAGTAACGTTGCATATTCTCACCAACATTGTTTGTAATATTCTGTAGTTACAAATATTACTAAGGAGTTTCAACTTTGAGAGCACAATATCCAGGAATAAAATTCACATCTAAATCCAATATAGATTATGCGTATAGTTACATTAATGTTTATTTGCAAAATAATACATTCTTTGATTTTCATGAAAAAATTCATTTACAACAGAAGAAAAAGGAAAAACCATTCTGTCGACTATACCATAAACTGTTTGACAAAATTAGTGGATCCTGCCATTACAAAGCATACCAAGGAATGAAATTTACAGTATCTATCAAAATGGAATGAATGAATTTAGTAAAAGGAAGGAAGGAAGACGCAATGTGAAGGCATATCAGTATCTTACTATCTTTCATGAATCAGTAATGTGTTAGGCATTTTATGGTAAATAGAAACACTAATCCCAACAATAACTACAACTTAATTCTAAATACTAATCCTTACTTCTTCATTCTCGGAGGGATACTTCATGCTACCATTTAATACATTGGAACTATAAGTTGGCAGAAGAAATCTAAGGAGTTAGAAGTTGGGATTCTCATTGTTGGACCCATTTTCTGCTTCTTTCACTATTTGTTTATTTACCTGAAGCCACTGCTGATACATGCAACAACAACTGCTTTAAAGAGAAATGGAAACAAAGGTATGGTTAAGAAAAAAAAAAGAAATGAAAAGAAAAAATATCCAGTTTGGTGCGTCTTAAACAAGAAAATTAAAACGTCATACCTCAGTGACCACACCCTTGCGGACAAAGTATTTCCACGCTTGTAATGGGTATCCACCATCACAACTATCCCCACATAAATAGCCACAGCATGCTAGGATATCATTTGCTGACACAGAGAGATTCTGCCTTACACATTAAATTGAATCATTAGCGACCATAAATAGAATAGACCTTGCAAACTTTTGCATGAAGAAATGAATTTACCAAGCCATAGTAACTACAGAAACAATCAGACAATGACTAAGCAGCACCAAAATCCCAACAAGAACCACAATGCCCCTGAAATACAAACAACCAGATTATTAGAATTTCTAGAGAGATGAATAGCAAATTCAGGGGGGAAACAAATGAATGAGACAAGAATCAAGACAAATTACTTGATTTGCGACCGCAAAATAGTACCAGTGCATGACATCTAAAGATGGAAAACATTAGCACAACTCTATAGAACTACAACAATAAACCAAGAAAGAAAGTGAAGAAACTACAACAACAACAACAAACCCAGTATATTCCCACGTCGTGAGGTCTGGGGAGGGTAAAATGTACGCAGTCCATACCACTACCTCCAAAGAAGTAGAGAGGTTGTTTCCGATAGACCCCCGGCATAGGAAAAGGACAATATCAAAAAAAAAAAAAACATCCCAGGCATGGGACATAATAAAATAACATATGCACGACATCCCCAAAAATATTGAACATTACCAGAACCAAAGCCCTCCTAACTACTGCCTACTCGACCACACGGCTTAGCCCTCTATCCTAATGTTTTTCCTCCATATCTTCCTATCTAGGGTCATGTTCTCAGTCAGTTCTAACTGATCCATGTCACGTTTAATCACTTCACTCCAGTATTTCTTCGGTCTAACTCTACCCCGCTTGAAACCATCCAAGGCTACCCTCTCACACCTACGAACCGGCGCATCTGTGCCCCTCTTCATCACATGACCAAACCATCTCAACCTCACTTCCCGCATTTTATCCTCCATCGACACCACACCCACCTTCTCCCGAATAATTTCATTCCTAACCCTATCAGCCCTTGAAAATCCACACATCCAACGCAACATTTTCATTTCCGCCACCTTCAACTTTTGGATATGAGAGTACTTAACCGACCAACACTCCGCACTATATAACATAGCCGGTCGGACTGTGACTTTATAGAATTTGACTTTCAGCTTAGGAGGCACCTTCTTATCGCATAGAATTCCCAAAGCGAGCCTCCATTTTATCCAACCTGCCCCAATACGATGAAGAATCTAGCCAGGAATTCTCCCAATAGTGCTACAGTGAGGCCAAGCCTCTCGTGCATCAAACTCTTGGGATAACTTCAAAAGTTTTGGATGAGTCAAAATAGGGATACCTTTTAAATCACCCTTTTTTGTGGACTTAACTCCAAGAAGCCGCTTAAATTGGGAAACCTGTGAATGTGCGGTACAAGCACTCATAAAAGGAGTGGCAAAGGATGTGGCATTGCACAAAAAAAGTGCAACTAAGTTTGTCCATATTAAAGATACATCTTTATGAAAATCTCACTGTAAAAATTCGAGAACTGAGGGTTCAGTGTAGCTCTCCATCCAGAACTTTCATTTTCATTAACCTGTTTAACAATTGAGTCCTGTACGACCATTCAAAAAGATTTTCTCGCCTTTCAGTTAGATCAGAAATCAGTGACGGTAATATCTTATCTACCATTAAGGAAATCATACCTAAAGGATTGCAGATTCTAGTTTAGCTAGGGATATTGGATTTTCTGCAACCTGCTTTCCATTCAAGAAAAGAAATTAATATCCAACAATGAACTACAGGAAGATTAAATAATCAAACAAGACTATGCTTTCGCATTATGGAGTCTTCTATGCACCATTGCAAACTGAACAACACTAAAAGATTCTGCCAAATTGGAAGGAAATTTATAAATACCTTCTCGTGTATAGTAATTTGGATGGTAGTTGAATCAGCTGAGACAGTTGAAATGACGTGATAAGTAGTGGAAGATTCAGTGGCCTGTGTGTCGAAAAATCCAACTTCTTGCCTCAGAACAGATTTTAGGTACTCTAATCTCATTCTAGATGTTTGTATTTCTGCAATTCTTCCCTAACATAATCCTTCTGAAATGTTTCAACATGTCATGTTTCAGAAAAGGACAACATACAATCACGAAAAAAGAAGAAAAAAGTGGATCACGAATCCAAAAGTTGAAATGGCTAGGCTCTTATAACAATATCAAGTTAATATATAACAGTCAAATAATCCAAACACAAGCCCCTCGATCCAATCTTGAACCTGGTTCATTCTTAAAAGCAACAATTCTTCTATCAGTTACATACATGAAGTTGTACATAGTATATACAAAAGAGGAGTCCATCCTTCTTTAAAGAGATACATACAATGTCGAGACAAAAATTACTGAATTCACGTGAACTCACAGGTTACACTATTACTTAGTGTGATGTGGATATGATTCTTCTTGCACGCCTCCAACATCTTTTCATTTCTCCATCCAGGGTGCAGTGCATCTCCATCTGAGTACATAACATTACACCTATAAATACCAAAAAAAAAAAGAAGAAAAAGAAGAAGAAGAAGAAGAGGGCATTAGAATATTCAACTAACCTGGCACACAAAAGGCATTATCTGGGCAATATTTAAAAGCTTATTCAGTTTCTTGACTGTGAAATTACATATTCCAATATCTCGTACCGGTTTATCTGTCACTAACTACTCCATTTCTCTCGAAACGCTTTTATAATCGAAGTTGGACACTTTCCCTGCTTTTGGAGGCCTGCTCGCTACGTCCTTCAGGTACAGAAGGGCCAATGGATCTTCTACATAAAATGATCAGGTGTCTCAATTAGATTTCAATATTACAACTAAATATCTTCGCCAATGCAGGCTGAACTCTCTCTGCTGACAAATCAGAACACCTAAAAGAACCAATAAAATCTCCTTATATCCATATAATTCGTTAAATTGCATATTGAATGTAAAAACTATTCAACAGATCTGAAATAAGTTAATTAGCATGGTTGCTCTAATAACATAGTTTAGATGTGACAAACAAGACTGATCTCTCTCTACTGTGATGTTTTTGTTGTGGTAATCGTTTACTCACCCAAAAAAAATGAACTACGGAGAAAAAGGAAAAAATAAGTGGAGAATACACACAAATGCTATACATACACTTACATTGATTGACGACTGCAGTAGACTCCAGAACACCAACAATGCCCTGTCATAGACAAGAACAATATGAGATAAATAATATCAAACACGCTGATAAATACAAATAAATAAACCAAAGCATCATAGCATATACAAATAACTGAATTCCCTGGCATTCATTTTGACTAATGAGGTGTTATTGTAGACATTCCTCACAACTACACCTTGGCTACATGACTGATAATGGTGAAAATTAAAAGAGCGGTAATTTAGTTAATTAGCTAAAACGAGAAAGAGAAATCAGAAGATCATTTCAATAATCAAACACAACTATAACTTCAAAAGAAATTAAACAGTAGGGCTCATTAGGGCCAAGAATAAGTAATATAAATTAAAAAAAAAAGAGAAAAATACAGCTTTAAATACAGAGCACTTATAACAACCTCTGAAACTATACATGTAATTGAACTCCCATTTCAATATATTAGTTTTGTATTTCAACACAAAAAGATAGATTATCAACAATTGTAAAATATATATACTCAAAAATTAAATTAACTATCAAATATATTTTTTAAAAAAAATATAAAAGTTAAACTCAAAAACACTAACTAATAGCAAATTACTAACTACCCAAACCATTTATAATCTACTACAATCCGTGTTCTCTAGCTAAATTGACCATCCTTTTCGACCAACCTTTTCAAGTGTAATTTTCAAGTGTGATTTCTATGTCGTCGATTAGTATCATAGAACAACAGCAATTACGGAGGTTTAATCTTAATTTAAGGTATCAAAAATAAAGTTAATTACAGATCCTGATATAAAAAGATCAAAACCTTAATTAGTTAGTATCATAGAACAACACTAAGAAGAGATTCAGAGGAAAATTGAATTAGTTAGATCATAATAATATTAACTACAGATCTAGAGAAAATAGATTAAAACTTGAATTAGTTAATTTGTATAATAGAACAATAATAATAACAGATTTGAAATGAAAGGATTAAAACTTGAAATAGTTAGCATCATGCATCATATATATATATATATTCATTAGTTAGGATCATAACAATCTTAACTACAGATCTAGAGAAAATAGATTAAAACTTGAATTAGTTAATTTGTATAATAGAACAATAATAATACCAGATTTGAAATAAAATGATTAAAACTTGAAATAGTTAACATCATGTATCATAAATATATATAACAATATTCATTACAAATGTAAACATCAAATGAAAATTTGCTCCACCATCAAAGATGCACTTACCAAAAATAAATTATGATGGACTAATGAAAATTGAGATTAAGAATATGATATGAATCCAAAAAAAAAAATTGTTTGAAGGTTGTGTTTTGGTGTCTAGGTGCGAATGGAATATAGTAGAAAAAAGGAAAAACAAAGAGAAAATAGACATGAGAGAAGATTTTGAGAAAGTTAAACAGTAGAGGCAAAAGACACGTGGAAGTGTTATTGATTGGAGGTTTTAGTTATGAAAATATCTTTGGTGTTGGTGTTATTTACTAAAATGACCTTCATAGTCACCCAAAAACTTTATTTATATATAAGTTAAAAGCTTATTAAGTTTCTTGATTGCGAAATTACATATTCTAATATCTCATACAAGTTTATCTGTCACTAACTTCTCCATTTCTCTCAAAACATTTTTATAATCGAAGTTAGACACTTTCCCTGTTTTTGGAGGTCTGCTCGCTACGCCCTTCAGGTAGCGAAGGGCCAATGGATCTTCTACATAAAATGATCAGGTGTCTCAATTAGATTTCAAGATTACAACTAAATATCTCCTGAACTCTCTCTGTTGACAAATCAGAACACCTAAAAGAACCAATAAAATTTCCTTATATCCATATAATTCGTTAAATATTAAAAAAAATCAAGAGATCTGAAATAAGCTAATTAGAATGGTTGCTCTAATAACATAGTTTAGATGTGACAAACAAGACTGATCTCTCTCTACTGTGATGTTTTTGTTATGGTAATCCTTTACTCACCCCAAAAAAAACACTACGGAGAAGAAGGAAAAAAATAAGTGGAGAATACACATAAATGCTATACATACACTTACCTTGGTTGACGACTGCAGTAGATTCCAGAACACCAACAATGCCCTATCATAGACAAGAACAATATGAGATAAATAATATCAAACACGCTAATAAATACAAATAAATAAACCAAAGCATCATAGCATATACAAATAACTGAATTCCCTGGCATTCATTTTGATTAATGAGGTGTTATTGTAGACATTCCTCACAACTACGCCTTGGCTACATGATCGATAATGGTGAAAATTGAAAGAGCGTTAATTTAGTTAATTAGCTAAAATGAGAAAGAGAAATCACAAGATCATTTCAATAATCAAACACAACTATAACTTCAAAAGAATGTTAAACAGTAGGGCTCATTAGGGCTACGAATAAGTAATATAAATTGAAAATAAGAGAGGAAAATACAGCTCTAAATATGGAGCACTTATAACAACCTCTGAAACTAATGTAATTGAACTCCCATTTCAATATATTAGTTTTGTATTTCAACATAAAGAGATAGATTATCATCAATTGTAAAATATATATACTCAAAAATTAAATTAACTATCAAATATATTTTTTTAAAAAATATATAAAAGTTGGATTCAAAAATACTAACTAATACCAAATTACTAACTACACAAACTACTTATAATCTATTGCAATCCGAGTTCTCTAGCTAAATTGACCATCCTTTTCGACCAATCTTTTCAAGTGTAATTTATGCCGTCGATTAGTATCATAAAACAACAACAATTATAGAAGTTTAATCTTAATTTAAGGTTTAAAAAACAAAGCTAATTACAGATCCTTATATAAAAAGATCAAAATTTTAATTAGTTAGTATCACAAAACAAGAGTAATAAGAGATCCAAAGGAAAATTGAATTAGTTAGGATCATAACAATATTAACTACAGATCTAGAGAAAATAGATTAAAACTTGAATTAATTAATTTGTATAATAGAATAATAGTCCCTTCGTTTCAGAATAAGTGAATTGTTGGGGTATTTATTGGTGTTTCAAAATAAGTGAATCATTGAATTTTTTTTCAAATTTGCCCTTATAATTTGACAGCCAATTAACTTTTGAAAAGATATTACAAGGTCAAATTTTTCTTTTTTTGGGTAAAAATAGAAAGTTGTGTTAAATTTATGTCTTTAATATTTTTTCCTTAATATGTGTGTCAAAATTCAACAATTTATTTATTATGAAACGAAGGGAGTAATAATAACAAATTTAAAATAAAATGATTAAAACTTGAGATAGTTAGCATCATGTATCATATATATATATAACAATATTCATTACAAATGTAAACATCAAATGAAAACTTGCTCCACCATCAAAGATGCACTTACCAAAAATAAATTATGATGGACTAATGAAAATTGAGATTAAGAATATGATATGAATTCAAAATAAAACTTTGTTTGAAGCTTGTGTTTTGTTGTCAAGGTGTGTAGGAAATATAGTAGAAAAAAAAACAAAGAGAAAATGGACATAGGAGAAGATTTTGAAAAAGTTAAAACAGTAGAGGATAAAGACACGTGGAAGTGTCATTGATTGGAGGTTTTTGTTACAAAAATATCTTTGGTGTTGGTGTTATTTACTAAAATGACCTTCATAGCCACCCAAAACCTTTACTTATAGTATATACTAGTCGGCCCAATGTTGATCCTTAAAAATTTTATGTTATGTATAATTCTATCATTTAATTAAAAACTTCATTTGTTTGATTGATAAATTCTAAGTTAGTCATATAATATTATATTTAGATTGTTGAAATTTGTATAACGATATTTTAAGTTGTTTAAACTTTTGTGCATTAATAGTCAATTATATTCTTTAAATAATTTAAGTTTTTAATTATTGTAATTTATAATATTTTTTTATTTTATTCTACAAATTAGAAGCAACATAGTAAAATTATTACAAAAAATACTTGTGAATTTTTTTTAAGTGGCCCATATAAGACATCAAGTTAATTTAAAATATCAAAATTAATTTATCATTTTACGTCTATTTTACCTTTTTTTATTAAATATTATTAATTTTTTAATACTTAGATGACTTGTAATAATTAATTATGGGTAATATGATAAAATTACGATTGAAGTAGTTGAAACGGTCATGTCATAAATATATATTTTAGTTTTTATTAAATATTATTAATTTTTTAATACGTAAATGACTTATAATAATTACCTAGGGGTAATGTAAAATCATGATTAAAACAGCCGAAGCAGACATGTCGACCATGAGCAATCTGCTTCAGTTGCCTATTGTGACTTCTTACATAGGATACTAATAATATAATTTTTTAATGCTTAAATAACCATAATAAGTAATTAGAGATGATATAGTAAAATCACGATTGAAGCCGCGAAGTAGACATGTATTAAAAGTGATATAATATAATAACTACAAAAAATTACTTGTGAAAAAAATCTAAATGGGCCTCATATAAGACGTCAAGCTAATTTAAAATATCAAGAGTTAATTTATTATTTTATTTCTATTTTATCCTTTTTATTAAATATATACTGTTAATTTTTAAATGCTTACATGACTTATAATAATTAATTAGGGGTGATACGACAAACTTTCGATTGAAGCAGCTGAAGCAGACATGTCAGAAATGTTTATTTTACTTATTTGTATTAAATATTATTAATTTTCTAATACGTAAATGACTTATAATAATTAATTAAGGGTGATATAGTAAAAACACGATTGAAGCAGTTGAAGCAGGCATGTCGACCTGCTGCCTGCTTCAATATGAAACTCCCTCTTATATACAACTAGGCGGCTTGCGCCGTGCTACGCACGGCCCAATGTTGATTCTTAAAAATTTAATTTTATGTATAATTCTATTACTTAATTAAAACGTTCATTTGTTTGGTTGTTAAATTCTAAGTTAGATATATATTACTATATTTAGATTAATGAAATTTGTATAACAATATTTTAAGTTGTTCAAACTTTTGTGAGATGGATAGCTAATTATATTTTTTAAATTATTTAAAATTTTAATTATTGTGATTTTTGATGTTTTTTCTTCTATTCTACTAATTAAAAGTGACATAGCAAAATAATTATAAAAAATACTTGTGAATTTTTTTTAAGTTGTCCTATATAAGATATCAAGTTAATTTAAAACATCAAAATAAATTCTCATTTTATCTCTATTTTTTTAATTAAATATTTTGAATTTTTTATTATTTAAATGACACGATTGAAATAGCTAAAGCAGTTATGTCATAAAAATCTATTTTGATCTTTTAATTAAGTATCTTAAATTTTTAATACGTGAATAACTTATAATAATTACATAAGGATAGTAAAATCACGATTGAAGCAGCTGAAGCAGGCATGTTGACCATGAGCAGCCTGCTTCAACTGCTTCATCACGCCTTAGCCCAATGTTGATTCTTAAAAATTCAATTTTATGTATAATTCTATTATTTAATTAAAACGTTCATTTGTTTGGTTGTTAAATTCTAAGTTAGACATATATTACTATATTTAGTTGAGAAAATACATCAAAACACCCTTAAACTTGTCCGCAAAACTTACTTTAGCACTTTAACTTTACGGGTAATTATTTACCCCCCCCCCCCAAACAACTTTCAACTGAATTTTCTACAACCTCAAAAGCTGACGTGGCAATATTTATTGAAATCTGCGCATTGTAATTAAAAAATAAATAAATTAGTAGGCCCCATTTATTTATTTTCAGCTACCAAATTATCTCCTACATCATCTTCTTCACACCCCACCAACCCCTCTCTTCTTGTTCTCTATTTCATTTTTTTTACACCCATCAACCAACTACAATCAAATACATATCGAAAATCTTCAAAAAAAATTCAATTTATTCCATCAAAATCATTTTTCCTCAATAGTTGATCCATATTGATCAGATTTTTATTTTGATGAACAAATTAGAAATGCTCATATGAAAAATGCACCAATTTCAAAATATTGAATTCAAAATTAGAAATAATCAACCTTAAAAAAATGAAAGCATGACGGAGGTGAAAGGGCGGGGAAACGGATTTGAAGAAGAAATAATTTTTGGGTCCAGGAGTGGGGTGGGGTGGGGTGGGGGATGAAGAGGAGAAGAAAGGAGGGATATAGGGATTTTTCACTTTTTTCATATAATAATAATAATAATAATAATAATAATAATAATAATAATAATAATAATAATAATAATAATAATAATAATAATAAGGATAATGTAAAAAATCGGGCTAGGAGGTGGGGGTTGAAGAGGAGAAGAAAAGAGGGGTATGGGAATTTTTGAGATAAAGTATTTTTAAAAAAAAATTATGTGGCTCTGTTGTGGCGCCGTCGTGGCGCCCACATCGGCGCGTGTGTAATGCACTTTCCATAGTAAGAGTGGTGTAATATTTTTGGGGTTGTAGAAAATTCACTTAAGAGTTGTTTAGGGGGGTAAATAATTACCCGTAAAGTTAAGTTGCTAATGTGAGTTTTACGGACAAGTTTAAGCGTGTTTTGATGTATTTTCTCTATTTAGTTTAATGAAATTTGTATAACAATATTTTAAGTTGTTCAAACTTTTGTGAAATGGATAGCTAATTATATTTTTTAAATTATTTAAATTTTTAATAATTGTGATTTTTAATGTTTTTCCTTCTATTCTACTAATTAAAAGTGACATAGTAAAATTATTATAAAAAATACTTGTGATTTTTTTTAAGTTGTCTCATATAAGACGTCAAGTTAATTTAAAAAATAAAAAAAAATCCCATTTTATCTCTATTTTTTTATTAAATATTATGAATTTTTTAATATTTAAATGACACAATTGAAACAGCTGAAGCAGTTATGTCATAAATATATATTTTAATTTTTTAATTAAGTATTTTTAATTTTTAATACGTGAATAACTTATAATAATTACATAATGATAATATAGTAAAATCACGATTGAAGCAGCTGAAGCAGGCTGCTGACGATTAGCAGCCTGCTTCAGCTGCTTCATCACGCCTTATTATCCTAGCACGACCCAATGTTGATTCTTAAAAATTTAATTTTATGTATAATTCTATTACTTAATTAAAACGTTAAATTGTTTGGTTGTTAAATTCTAAGTTAGACATATATTACTATAATTAGATTAATGAAATTTGTATAAAAATATTTTAAGTTGTTCAAACTTTTGTGAGATGGATAGCTAATTATATTTTTTAAATTATTTAAATTTTTAATTATTGTGATTTTTGGTGTTTTTTCTTCTATTCTAGTAATTAAAAGTGACATAGCAAAATTATTATTAAAAATACTTGTTATTTTTTTTTAAAGTTGTCCTATATAAGACATCAAGTTAATTTAAAACATAAAAAAAATGCTCATTTTATTTCTAGTTTTTTAATTAAATATTATGAATTTTTTAATATTTAAATGACACGATTGAAACAGCTGAAGCAGTTATGTCATAAATATCTATTTTAATTTTTTAATTAAGTATTTTTAATTTTTAATATGTGAATAACTTATAATAATTACATAAGGATAATATAGTAAAATCACGATTGAAGCAGCTGAAACAGGCATGTTGACCATGAGCAGCCTGCTTCAGCTGCTTCATCACGCCTTAGCCCAATGTTGATTCTTAAAAATTCAATTTTATGTATAATTCTATTACTTAATTAAAACGTTCATTTGTTTGATTGTTAAATTCTAAGTTAGACATATGTTACTATATTTAACAATATTTTAAGTTGTTCAAACTTTTGTGAGATGGATAGCTAATTATATGTTTTAAATTATTTAAATTTTTAATTATTGTGATTTTTAATGTTTTTTCTTCTATTCTACTAATTAAAAGTGACATAGTAAAATTATTATAAAACATACTTGTGAAATTTTTTTTTAAGTTGTCCCATATAAGACGTCAAGTTAATTTAAAATATAAAAAAAAAATCCCATTTTATCTCTATTTTTTTATTAAATATTATGAATTTTTTAATATTTAAATGACACGATTGAAATAGTGAAGCAGTTATGTCATAAATATCTATTTTAATTTTTTAATTAAGTATTTTTATTTTTTAATACGTGAATAACTTATAATAATTATATAAAGATAATATACTAAAATCACGATTGAAGCAGCTGAAGCAGATATATCCACCATAGCAGCCTTCTTCAGCTGCTTCATCACGCCTTATTATATAGGATAACTAAAGTTCAAAAATATGCAAATAAATATTTATGTTGTTCATTTATCCAATATTATATTTAGCTCACCACTTTAATCATAGAGGTAGTGTATATAATTGTTTAGCTGCACGTGTTTGGCAATCATTTATATTAAGGTACCGTTTGGTTTGTGGTTTGGATATAAATAATCCCGAGATAAAATAATAATTATGGGATAAAAATTTGTTTCACTTATTTGATTGTTAATATTTGGGATAACTTATTTCGGGACTGATTATTAGTCCCAGAATAAGTTATCCATAGATATAATGAGATTATTATCCCATATTAAGTTATTTTTGGGATAAAATTATAATAAGGCACAATTGCCCTCCAAATTCTTTTTAGATTATATATATATATATATATATATATATATATATATTACTTTATTTTTTTAATAAAATATAATGTATTTTATAAAATTATGGACAAGTTACTAAAGTATGTTGACATTCGCTTTCTAACTTAATACATGCTTAATTATTAAATAATTTTTTTTTCATATTTAGCTAAAAATATTTAAAAATTTAGTTTTTTAAAAAAAATATAATTTGACTCTCCAACTATTAATGATACTAAATAATAAAAAATGAGAGTAATTCTTTTTCACATTTTTTGATGATGAATTGTTTTAACAAAAAATGAGATTATCAATATTTTATGGAATTTAGAACAAAATAAGTAATTTAACAAGAAATATTAGAGATTCATACACGTTTAAGAAATATTTTATTTATGAATATATTATACGTTAAATTTATTTGAATAATTATTATGTTTATTTATATATTTTAATTTCTCTAAAAAATAATAAAAATGTCACTCCATTGTTGAATTACATATTTTAAATTAAATATTTTTTTAATCACTTAAAAATTAATATTTTATGTATCAATTAAAATGAATTTAATATTCTATATTATATGAGTGATATGTATTTAAATGAAGTGACATAAACAACAAATCATCTTTTACTTTAATAAACTTAAGTTGAAAATTTTTATTTCAAACTAAATAAGATGTAGTAAGATTTTTTTAAACACACACGGCATAATCATGGGAAGGTACACGCAAAAAAATTTAAGCTAAATAAAATGAAAGTTTCATTTTAAAATACACACGATATAATTATGGAAATACACACACAAAAAAAAATTAAGCAAAATAAGATGAAAGTTTTATTTTTAAGAATAAATATTTAAAGTTTGAATATATATATATATATACCATGCATATTACTTTGAATACAACAAACCAAATACTCAATAAAAAATAATCCCAACATAACTAATTCCAATATAACTTATCCCATCACAACTTATCCCAACATAACTAATCCCGATATAACTTGTTTTCAAACCAAACCACTCTAATAGTTCTAATCCAACAGAAATGCATGTGCATTGTGTTTACATCTAACCAATGTATCTCAGCACGTTCTTTCCTTGATTATTATTTAAATATTTCAATGTTCTCCCGTTAAATTAATTAATCATGAGTTTGGTCTTATATCAATACTAGTTAGCGTATGTGTGTTATAGTGTGTTCCATGTCAATTAATAAAATTATACAAAAAAAATTTCATGATTTACCCTATAAATAATGTGGATATTTGGTAAAATACACATTAGTTATTATTTTCTGAAGAATGTGTAAAGTTCAAAGTAGACAAATAAAAGTATAGAGAGAGTGGTTTATAGTGAGAAACATATTTATGACTTATTTTACACTAAGTGTGTGTTTGGTATGAAGGAAAATGTTTTCCTAGAATATATTTCTGGGAAAATAAGTGATTTTCATACATATTTTATGATGTTAGGTTGGTTTGAAGAAAATATTATATCAAGACCATCTAGATATAATCTAGGCAAATATCAATGACACCAATTCCAATCACGACCTTAGACCCCGACTCCTCACACGTGATGCAGGATCCAACCACGACAACCAACCTAGGACCCTACCCCGACTCCTCACCCAAGACCCAACCCCGACTGTCGACACAATCATCTACCTCGACTTCGTATTCGAAACCCAACCCCAACTCTCGATTCAAGCTAACCACGACTCTCAACTCCCGATCTAGATCCAATCTTGACTCTCGAATCCGACACTGATTCCTGATCCGGGATCCGATCCCAACTCCCATCCTCGACACACCACCCAGGACCCCTTCTCTACTCTCAATTGAACCCCAACTCCCGACTCTGACACCCGACCTTGATTTTTCACCCTGACCTCGATATATTTATGTAAGCAAATTTTTATTGGGTGAAATTAAAGGCAAATAATCAATTACTGTCATAGAAACTTTGGAGGTAAATTTATTGATAGTGAAATTCAAATTGGCTCAAAGGCTGTTAATTCCACTTTTTCATTCGAATAGTGAACTTCTCTATGTTATTGCACGCTAGAATTTTTAGTTCATACTAGTAAAGTGTACGTGCTTTGCACGTGTGTATAAAATAAAATAATATGATAATCAAGATATCAAAGCAACATAATTAAATCTGATCTTTACAAAATAATTTCATAAAGTCGTCTGAACATTCATCTACCACATGTATTAAGTTAACAAAACATCAAATCCATTGGTATCCAAGAAATAATACCAAACAAAATACTCCTATTATTTAGAATTACACAAATAAAGAAGCTTTTATATTTTTGTAAACACATAAAATTATGGAAATAAATATGATCAATATCATATGAAATAAATAACATAAATTTGTAAACGTGGCCAGATTTAAGGATTATACCTGATAGAGAACAATAAGCGGCTTAGAGAGGGACGAATTTCACGAAAAGTTATAGAAAATCTCCCGAGTTTGCTTAATTTCTCTGTTGTCTTTTGATGAACACAAAAAATAATAACCCAACCCAAAGGATAAACAAGCAAGAAAATGCTAGCTTAACCATCAAACTAACCCTCCACCTTAATTCTGGTTCTCTATTGAATTTATATCATTACCCAATACACAATAAAGGTGCTAGGAAAAGTAATAAATGAGAGACTTGAGATCGATTACCCTCATCGATAAATATAAATTTAAAACTTTAATAAAATAAACTATATGTGATAACAAAAATAGTAGAAAGATTCGAGAAGCATACCTTGGGATTTTTCACGATTATCTTTTTTCCTTTCTATATATAAAGAGCTCTAGACCTAATTTAAACTAAATTAAAAGTCCTAAATATTCAGAGATTTTACACATTAAAAAATTTTAAAAAAATATTTATAATAATAAGATAATTAGGTTATTTACTTCTTACCAAGTTTTTCATTAAATTTTAAGATTAAAAATCTTGAATTTTTTCATACCTATTTAGGATTATTTTTTTGTTGTTTACGTTGGTTTTTTTAAGTTAAATTTAGGGCTCCTTTTATTTCTTTTCTAGACGTTAATTTAGGATTTTTTTTTTTCCATTTTGAGGATTTTTATATGATTTAGGACTCTTTTCTTCTTTCCAACAATAAGGCTTTTGATTTCTCTTTACAGTTAATGCTTTCCTTTTTAAAAGTATTGGTTGATTTTAAATAAGAAATTAAGACAAATAAAATAATTCTAAAATAATTTAAGAAAATAGTTAATGGCAATTTTTTCTATTATGAAGACTTTTAATGAAGGATAAAAAGTTCAAATAACTTTTTTAAGGGCCTTCACACTTTTAATATATTATAGAATAGATTTTTGTGGTTGTTAAATTTAATTAATCTTTTATTTTGCTCTGTTTTGTGAACAAAATATAATTTTAAAATTAATTGAAATCCTAACTCCACGAGGTTTTTCAAGTCCAATTTGAGTATTCACGATTATGGACTTCTCTTTTGAAGGATGCTTGCGAAGGGAACAGATCTTAGTGCTCAACGAAGTCCTCTCATTCTGAGGTGAGGGTGAAATGCCTATAGAAATCAGAAAAAACGAAAAAAACTATCTACGTCCAATTCAAAGTTTCTTGTATTTTTTGATGTAGTTGGCGACAAGAGATATGTCATCTTTACCTTAAAGATGCTTAAGATTTAAATAATAATCTAAAAACCATAATTGTATGTACATGAATTGCACATATATTCCTTGGTAATTATAAAGTATATACGTTTTGCTTGGGGACATCTAGAGGTTTGTCATTGTTAAAACAAATTAGTAGCCTTACCCAAAAAATTCTTCTCGTCCGCCTTCGTCATCATCCGCTTCTTCTGATCTTGCCTCCCTTTCCTTCTTCTTCCAATGAATTATGAGCGTAGAATTTAGATGAATTAATACTCCCTCCGTCCCATTTTACTCGTTCCAAATTTTCTAATTTGTTGTCTCATTTTACTTGTCATTTTTTACTTATCAAGATAAGACAATTTTTTTTTTTCATTCTACCGTTAGTGTAATTGATTACTCCTTATTATTAGCATTCTTGAAAAATGTTGTAAAGAGGAATACCATTAAGAGTACACCATTAAGAATATAAATGGTGTTTTGGTATTAGTCATCCATCAATATTGGAACTAACAACAAGACACAATTAAGAGGGGCAAAATGGTAAAGTTACATTACCAATCATTGTTTTCTTAACAGTTGTGCCATTCCAATTTGAGACGGGTAAAATGAGACAAAGGGAATATGAAAGTACGTAAGGTTGAGGCAATAAGAGTACATTAAAAGATACATAGATTTTATAAGAAATTAATTTTAATAAAGAATACAGTGAGAGGAAAGGGGTCTTTAATTTTTTTTTTATTGATCCACCTATTTACTCCCAAATATTTAGGATTAGCGTTAGAGTATGGATACATCATTTTGTATAATTTACCTTTTATCACGTTGGTAGAGTCATAATTCTTTGTCAAGATCTACCTCGACAAAATCATATTATAACTAGTTTAGGTGTATGTATCTCGGGCGTTTGCCTTATTTTATTGAGTTCAAACGTTGCACTAAATAAGATATTTGTTTAAATAATAAAGATGAATACAATAATTAAATTTAACATCTTTTAGAGATTTATTTAATCAAACCTAACCTTTATCAAAAAAATTTGTCAAAGCCGATCGACATTCATCCGTCACCTGTAAACTGCAACAAAATAATATAATTAAATCTAACTTTTACACAAAAATTTTCTCAAAGCCGTTTGACACTCATCTACCATCTGTGAATTATAACAAAATAATACGATAATAGAGATATCAAAATAATACAACTAAACTTAACCTTTACACAAAAAAATTCTCAAAACAAAGATATAAATACAATACAATACAATTAAATCTAACCTTAGCTTTATCTAAAAAATTTCTCAAAGTGCAACCGAATCAAGTTAGATGAGCATCATATTTTTTCAATGAGTATATCGATTTCTTCGGTAGTTTAACGTGCATCTCAATATTTATAGAAGTATTTCTTGAATAGAGTCTTATTTTATGAGTTTTTTCTATCCTATCTTAGAAATATTTTTCTAATTGATTAGTACATAGAAAAATATTAATTGATTCTCCTTCCATATATTTTAGGAGTCTCATATATTTAGGAGTCTATTAATATAATAAAAATAATTAAATCATAAATTAAAGAAAATAGTAAAAAGACAATTTTGTCTAAAAGAGAGTCTTTTAGTGAAGGACAAAAAGTTCAAATCACTTTTTTAAGGATATTCACACTTTTAATATATTATAGATATAAATTATAGATTCAAAACTAAAGGAGGCTTTATACGTGAAACAAAAACTTCAATACAAGTTGAATATATACGAGATACATTTTTCGAAAAAAAAAAGACTATATAAAAGAGATGTACCCTAAAATTGAATTTGAAAAAGATACCCCTAAACATGGACTGAGTAATGACATCTACATATTATTAATAGGAAAGGATGCAACCTCCTCAATTAGTCAAGTGACGTCATTGAATTAGCCATTTGGCATATTATGACAAACATCTAGTTAGGTTGCTTATTAGTTATTAGTTATTACTTTAACATTCAAAATTTAATTGTAAAAGAGATTTAAAAAAACAAATTAAAAGACTTTGAAAATATATAATTACCAGTGGCATCTGCACGTTGCCCATAACATATGATTACCTTAATGGCCAAAAACAATGGTCTTTACAAAAAAAAAAATACAAATTTTAAATTCTAAATTTAAATCTATTTAGCAGTGGCATATCCACGTTGCCCACATCATATGACTATAGCAATGGTCAAAAAAGAAACCGCCTTACCAATAGAATTTCTTACTTCAATATTTAAAAATTAAAATTCAAAGTGGATATAATGATAAAATTTCACAACTTTCGCATAAAATTCCTCTTCAAAGCAAATCTTCATGAACATGTACAAATCAACTAAACGATGAAGTTTTGGTTGTCATCAAATAATTCATTGATGGGATCAAAATAAAATTCATCTGTGAGGACATGGTGGACAATAATTGAATTGGTTACCAACAACTTTTTTACTTGTGTTTTTTCAATTCTCTTATACCAATTCTCATATAACAATTATATGAATTTGAGATTGTGAATATCTTCTTTATAAATTATCAATTTGAGGCAGAGACAACTATAATTAGGGATTCAAAGAAATTGGAAAATGTAGTATATAGAGGAATTATCTATCCAAACGAATTGACTTCGATATGACTTTCATATTGATTCTCTGCCTTTCATCTTGATTATTAACATTCTTCTACATACAAAGTCACAATCAACTCTTAAAAAAATGTGACTATATAAATGTATGTTTATCTTTTTTCTCTTCTTTCTCTCTATTTTTAATGTATTTTTCTCATTTGCTTTGACGATAAGAACTTAAATACACTAAGATTGAAGTATAAAAAGTTTTCAATAGAGGTCTTCAAACATTCAAGCTTCATAGAAACATTAAAACTTAACTACTTATGTGTTAATTCTCATTTTGTGTTCTTTCTTTATTTAAAAATCTTACCTTGTTCAATTTGTTTTAGATGTCCCTAAAGTTGGCTTTGCCGATTACATTCCTCATAATTTATCGAGAAGAGGATTTTTGGACAGGTTATCAAAGTAGTCTCCAATAGACATTTCGGTCATTTATTTCATATCAGTTTCAAAATATCAACTTACATCCAAATGTTGATTTTTATGTATTCAATTACATCCAGTTAGTCTCATCTTTCTTAAATGGTCACTTCTATGTGTTGTTAACCATTAATATGGTGATAATCTTTTCAAAGTACTTAATCTCACTTAATAATGAGGTCCGTAGCCAACAATGCTTTGTTCCTTTCAAGGCTTGCTGATTTTTACGACTAAAAAATAAATTATCTTTTCTATTTTCTACTTGATCGTATATTAATATTTTTGATAGTGTCTCTCTCTTTTGGCTACAAAAATTTATTGTCAAATATTTATTTTTCTTGCATTCAATTATAACTAGTTAGTCTCCTTTTTAAAAATGATCTACTTGAATATTTGATCTTTCACTGAAAACAGAAAATTCAAGAATCATTCGCTACAATAAGCTTGATAGTATGACAAGGTAGTTCGATATAGGCATTATCTTTATTGATAACCTCCCTCATTGACTTGGTTTAATTTCCTCTGTTTGCTTTGATAAATCTTCAATCATGAATATGAAGTAACCGTGTCAATTAAATATTATGAGTGTATGCTTAGTAGTTTGATTATTTTTAATGAGGGATTACAGGAAAATATTTGAAAATTTGTTAATATAGTGTTTGTTTTTGTTGGATATATATTGTGTTTGCATTGTATCTTTCTTTTTTATTCTCCTCTCTTACATTTCAACCTTTTACTTGCAAAGGACCTCTATATGATATTTTAGTGTAGTTCATTTTTAGCGTGAATCACCAATAGGAGAGGATAAAGCTTTTGGAGTGATGGATAGTGGTGATCGTATGATCTAACGTTTGTACCTCACTTAGTCTATGCTTACTTCATTTAATATTTTTTGACTTTATTTTGCAAAGAAAATTATTGATATTGTTGCAATTAAGAAGATTTAGATCCATAATATCCTTTGTAATAAGTATCGTTAGTAGCATCTCCATTTTTTTTTATTTTTTTGATATTCATTGATTATGTTTTTGCGATTTTGCTACTTGACTAAGACAAATTGAATATGAAAATGACAAAATAAAGCTATATATAACTTTTTATTGAAAAAATGAATATTGACAACTTATACATGGTAGAAGCAAAGTGGGGAAAAACTTCTTAATTTTTTTTTCACCGTTCTGTTTTTCAATCTGATAAATGTTGTGACAATTGCTTATTATATTGCTTTACCATTATTTTGGTATAAAAATGTCAAAAGGTGGTATTTCAGGTCTTTTGGCAATAGAAGCATATTACTAATTGATTCATGATCATTTTGTGTTCAGATTCTAAACCGACAAGGCATTGTTGGATGCTTTTGATCAATAGAATATGAAAAAGTGAATGGAAAAAGGTTATGCACTTGCGTCGAGTCAATAAGAAGCTTATGACGATCTTGAGAAGAGAGATGCACAGAGTATTGATACTAAGACCTGGTAGAAGCAAAGGAGGAGAAAATTCTTAATTCATTTTTCACCATCCTATTTTTCGATCTGATGAATATCATGTAAATTGCTTAATTATATTATTTTATCATTATTTTGATATAGAAATACAGAGAGAATACGTAACAGGGAGATATATATTTTTGTTGCATTCATCACTTCTGATAAATTTTTCTCTTCTTTTTTTGTTCTTTATTACACTTTTTTTTGAAACTTAATTTTTTGAGAGTTCATCAATTCTGGTTCAATTTTCATCTAAATGAAGTTTATCTTCAGATATTTAAGTGAAGGTAGACTATTAAAATCATTAGTTCATACATGAATATAAGAAGTTGGCATTATCTCATAACTATAATTTTATATCGATTATGACAATATTTACTTCTCTATAAATCAAGTAGTATTATTTACAAATTAGATTTGAACATATTCTTCCATTTCATCTAGTATTTCTTGAGTTCTTTTAGAATCAGTTGAACCAAAATGAAAGAAGTGAGAAGGGAGGAGTATCTCAATTTTTAATCATTTTATCAATGTGAAACCACAATTTTTGTGACATAAGACCTTATATCAATATCATCAGATAAAAAATTCTGCATCTTTGGCAAAGCAATAAGCAAGAGTTCATAGTTATAAATCAATAAGAAAGACTTCTTATTTACACATCTTTAATGCATAATTCTACTTTTATTACAATGGGAGATAAAATATCAAGTCCTTGAGGATCTGATATAACAAATTGCTGCAATGTGGAGCTAATTTATGGTGAAAGTATGCTGAATCTACACAATAAAAAGTGCTAAGTTTGCTGAACACTCTTTTTGTTCTGGTGAGAGCGTTGGAGGATATTAGGAGGTTTATTGATGTCAAAGTTATGGGGAATCAATTTCTTCTTAGCAGCCAGAATTATTTTTGCCATTATTTGATAGGGCCATATTTGTAAAATCAATATTGAGTTGAGATACTCTAAGTTGACCGTAAATTTTTACTTTCTTTTGAAGTGTAGTTACTTATTTAGAATGCAAATTGATACAATGGAGCAACCAGTACAATAGACAAGTTACATTCTTAATTATTTTAGGACCGAGGTTCCTATATCTATCAACATTTAACTAGCTATTGGAAAGTTGACTAGCTACTATTTCTATCATGCCTTGACAGGTGAATATGAGAGAGAGTTTGAAAGTGCATTATCTCCTTGCACGAAGGATTAAAGAGAAAGCAGATTCTAAAAGCTTGAAAAGCTTAGAATACTAGATTATTAGATTCAGAGTTATCAATAATATCTTGTCATGACGAATGCATGAGGATTTTTTAAAAGTATCCTCTTATGTACGTCAAGTGACTTTCACTTCTCTCATTACGTACGAATAAATCTCTCGGTTCATGATAAATAACTTTCTTAGGCATAAATTTATAATTTCACATTATAATATCCCATAAGTTATGCCCTGACCAACTCATTTAAAAAACAAAAATTAAAGACCAACCAATTTAAAGATCAAATCACGCAACTAAATTTAATTTATTTATCTTAACAAAAATTTCGCGTATTGCGGGGTACTATACTAGTTAACACTAATAAGGGAAACCTAAACCTACACCAATAATGAATCATATACAAAGAAAAACCTCAATAAGTCTACACAACCACGTTTTACAGCAAAGAATTCTGGTCTAAAACAAACAAAAGCTAAAAAAATCCTAAATCACGAGAGGAGACAAAAATCAAACAACACATGCATGATATATATTAAATAAATAGTAAATTTTAGTCAATTTACTTATTAAATCTCCTAATACCTTTTACCATATATTTTCTTCGTACCATATATGTTAGAATTTCTTAATTTTTAAAATATATTTTCTCTCACCATATATTTAGTATTCCTTAATTTTAAATATTATAAAGGTCATTACATAGAATTGGAGAAAAAAAGTGAAAAGACAATTTTGTCTATTGCGAAGTGTTTAATGAATGTCAAAAAAAGTTTGGATGTAAGGGTCTTCACACTTTATGTATTTATTTAAATGAGAACTTTGACACCTATTGTCACTATCATATTGGACGTGAGTGACACCCACCCCATTCTTCGGTGGGAGAACCAATAACTCTAGAAACATTAACCAATACTTAGAGAAAAAAAAAAGAATATTCCATTAATAGTTTAAGGATCATCCAGTGTAACAACTTAAGAAAATGCAAAGATAAGTATTAAATAAAAAACATTCCTAGAATTGGAAAGTCGGTGTACCAAAATACACTAAGAATGTCAAGATGGGGATACAACCCCCAAAAATTAAAGAAAAGTGCATAAGTCTAAACAAAGGATAGTGTCATAAAAGAAAGATTTCATGGTAGCCCGAATCAGCTGCTCACCCCCTGAAATCTAGATCACATGCTAGAGTCACAAGTGAGGTCTTGCAGGAGCCACTGGAATATGTGTTATGCTAAACAAAAGTAAGAACAGGTGTAGTATCAACATACAAGAACAACAAAGTATTGGTAGGGTCATTTGGCCAAGCCAAGAAGAGAATATGAACATTTAACCAAACCGTAGTAAGTTAATCTATGCTTATGGTAAGCTACACCAAACATAACAAGTATCAATTAAGCAACTTAGTGTACGTTGACACCTAATTTTTGCCCTTCATGACTAAATTTAATCCCAAGTTCTTCAATTTATAATAAAATTTAAATATTCATTTCATCTGAATAAATTCGCTTAAAATATTTATTTAGGTTAATTTTATCATTTAAGTGACGATTATATATTTTTGTATTCACATATACGAGATTGTATAAATTTTGTTACTTGAATGAATATTTTTATCAAAATTTGAGCTTTTACGGAGATAAGCTTGATAATTAATTCGAACGGATAAAGTCTTGATTTAAATATAATTTACTCTAAAAAATAATTTATTTGGATAAATATGTATTTGATTTTATCGAATCAAGAAGCTCGAGGTTAAATGAGATATTAATTTATTTTGAATTTTGATTTAATTTAGCCAATATATTAGATTTGTCTATATAAAATCAAATTGACTACAATTACGATGCAATTGACCAATTGATTTTAATTTGATCAAAACTTAAATGAATTGGCCAAATCCTCAAATTACTCAATCTATCCAATTCCAATTCCTAATCAGTAGCCAAACCACACCTACCAGCCCCAAAATAATCCCTTGACCCGGCCCACCTTAGTTTTACTCTTTATCTCAGACGACAACAACAATTTCAATGATAACACAACAACAACAATACAACAAACACCGTCGCGATAACAACAACCAAAAACCGCGACTTAGGTTTTGACCCCATTTTGCCTCGACCAGCGGCGACCCATGCCCGAACCAACTCGAACAACTCAGCAGTGGTCTGAAAACTCCTTTCCCGCCTTCGTTTGCTCTATTTGCTTCCCAAAATAGTGGAATCTTCTAGATAACGTTAAGGTGGCCTCTCAAACGGTTAGATTCATACGAATCCGTACCTATGTGAGTGAATTTCATTGGTTCTTTGGGAATTATTCTTTTCCCCCAATTTCTATTGGTCAATTTTTTTCAAATTTATTCAAGAAAAGCTAAATTTTGTACAAATTATAGGCTGGAAAATCTTATCTCCAGCCTCAAGAGGTAAATACATTCTTTTCCCATTTAATTTTATGGTTTCCTTCTTCATCTCTTTCTTTGTAGTAATGGTCGTTTAGTGGTAATCATGAACGAGGCTGGAAATTGTTCCCTATAGATGGTCGTGATGGCCTTAGAATTTATTTGTGATCGTTGTTGTTATGCTATTTTTTCTGAATCAGTGTTCACGTAGCAAGTCTCGATATCAATTACTTTGAATATTGACTCATGATTGATGACGATTTTAGTTATCTGCAAGTCCATAACATGAATCGGGAACTTGAATACTGTCTAGTTTCAACTTGGTTTAGATGAAGATTAAAAGAGTTGTTTTGATTTATCAACTTGAGAGGATACGCTGGGGTGTGCTTTTGTGTGTATATTGGTATGATCCATGTTTCAAATACCTTTATGTTCATGGTTCTGTTTAAGATAAGTACGTGTATCTCCTTGAGCTGCTATATGTTTGAATTTTCAGATGACTATATGCCATGATTTATGTACTGCTTCAATACCAGAACTTTTTTTTTCTATATTCGAATCAACTAAAAACTTTTTTTTAGTTTTTAGACGGTTCTGCATATCCTGATCGCTTGTATTATTATCCAGATGATTAAAAGATAGTTGCCTCTTACCTGTAAACATACCTCTTCACTGCCAGTCGATCTCTTCTTCTTCTTCTTCTTCTTCCTTTTTCGTGTTTAAAGCCATTTTTTGGTGATCTTAGTAGTAAGTGTTGGGATTGTATTGTTGTATAGGCTTTGAAAAGCTATAGGACTTTTTGTTAAACGTTGGCTGATATATTGAACTGTGGTTCTGGTTTCAGTGCGGGTTTAAATTCAATTTGTTGTTTTAGCATTAATCTTTCGTCTTTCGCTGGTGTTCATGTGGTTCGATTACTTTTTGCAGTTGAATACTTTCCTCACTTTAATTCTAGCCCCCTTAGTCTGTTAGCCTCAGTTTAGCATTACAAGATTCAATTTTTATTTTTGTTTTGTCACTAAATCCTGTTTGTCGACAAACCTTGCATGCTGTAATTTTCAATCCTCAATTTTGCATCTGAAATTGCTTGTGGTAGCTTAGGATTATGTTAGTATGTTCATCTCAGTACCTAGCTTACTGTTTTAGCTAAAACATTATTCGTTGAAGTTCTTTAACTCATCGTCTGGGTAGTGTAATGATGTTTAGCATGGTTTGACTCATGATTTTGATTCAATATCTCTCACTCTAACTTGGGTGAGCATATCTTGCCAGATTCAGTTAGGACTCAAACTTTTCATGCCTCGTCAGTTGGCTTAGCCTTACTGTTTTGATTCGTTTTGCTGTTTCGGTTTGTTGAAAGATTATAGTTTTCTAGCATATTGTGTAAGTTTACTATTTCTTTTTTTTAGTTGGTTTGATTCATGATTTGATGGTTAGTTTGTTTTGATGAAAATCGTAGCCTTGTGATCTTTCCAGTATAATTTAGCCATAATTTTTCTTTTTGACTCAATGCTTGTTTTTTCTACGTTCAAAAAGCTGTAACATTTGTGACATTTTTCTAGTCTAGATTTTCATGTTCTTTTTTTTATTTCATCTTTATTATTATTATTTTATTGGTCTCTTTATTTGGGCTCCCGTGATTTGATTCGCAGTGTTTTTATTCTGAGCCGGGGTATGTGGGAAGTAGCCTCTCTACTTCGTCTAAAGTAGTGGTATGGACTATATACATTTATCTCTCCCTATACTCCACTTTGTGGGAATATGTTGAATATGTTGTATTATCTTGATGATAGCCAATTGCATGACTTTACTATATTGAGCATGCTCATTTGCCTTAGCATTTCTACATCCGGACCTACTGCCTTCTATTTTATTTTGGATTACTATAGTTGTCTTTTCATCTATCGACTTGTTTATCCCCGTAGCATTTCATACTTTGGATACGTATTAATTTCCTTTCTTTCTTCCTTTGCATGTGAATTCGTTGGAGTCCAAACCGACACTTTGCATTCTCTAATGGGCCAATAAGGCCCATCTTTTGAGTCAAACCCGAAAGAGAGTTTAGAGTCTATTACATAGCGCGTGAATACAAGGAGTCCAAAGAAGAAGAATGGACTAAAGTCCTGTCTTTGAAGTGGCAAAGAGACTCAGAAGTCTCATTTTTTTTATTTTATTCATTTATTGTTTTTTTTTTAATTATTTATTTATTTCTTCCTTTCATTATTTATTCATTTGGGCCTTGGATCCAAAGTTGTAAACTAATACAGGTGAAGTGAAATTTGAGCCAAAGGTTCAAAAAAATAGTTAGGACAGGTTATGGGTCAAAGCTCAATATCTAGATTAGGACAGGTAAAGTTGGGCTGAAAGTCCAATTAGACTAGGATAGGGTGATAAGCCCAAATCATTTATTTATTCTCCTTCTTCCCCCTTTATATATTATTTTCTTTGTGTTGTGTGGTAAGAAGGTGCCCCTTAAGCTTAAAAGAAAAATTCTACAGAGTGACAGTCCGTTCGGTCATGCTGTATGGAGTGGAGTGTTGGCCAATCAAGAACGCTCATATTTAAAAAATTGAAGGTGGTGAAAATGAGAATGCTGCGTTGGATGTGTGGATTTACTAGAGGGGATCGAGTTAGGAATGAGGTTATCTGGGAGAAGCTGAGAGCCAATTATTCAAAATTGCATGAAGGTGATTCTATTTGTCTAGACCAGTATCAGAGTAGTTTCAATTATTTTGATTTTTATCAAACAGACAGTTATTTACTCAGAATGATAGTTATTTAGACCGATGACATAGTGCCTCCATCTATCCACATGATCAATTATCAAAAGTGGCAATAAGGTGACTCGACATAAGATGTTCAACATGGGTTTACACCTGCTCAAATGGCATAAACAGTTCAAAATGGGTTATCTACGTTTTAACGAGATACCTTTGGTTGCTACCTCATTGAAAGTGTCATCTCAAGTTCAAAGTAGGTCAACCACCTTTCAATGAGACAACTTAAGCCATGATCCATTCAAATAGCATGTAAAATTCAAGTTGGGTCATCTTCATTCCATGAGACAAGTTTATTTGCTACCTTAGTCCAATATGTATGCAATTTTCACGATCGAAACTCGGGTCTGGTCATAAAGGGTAATCTCAAGCCCACCATGGGTCGGAGACAACCATAACAATGACAAGTAAATAAAATCAAAGACAATCTAAAGAGTCAAAAAAAGACATCAACGACATGCCAATTCAGTCCATAAAAGACTCTAAACTAAGAATACCAACTAACTCGGGACATGCCCTCGACTATGACAAAAAGAATCCAAGGTACTAAGACAATAAGGAAAATAACGAATTAGTCGGGCCTTTCGAAATATGGAGGCTCACCATTTCACAACAGATCAACACACATGTCGAACCACCTAACAACACAGGAGCAACAAAAAAGTCTTATGAACCTACATTATGAAATGATGTAGCATTTAGGGATGGTTAGTAGAGTGAGCACCGGTATGTAACTTGAGGGAAAAGGATAAAATAGTGCACTTATAAGAATCCAGTCAAAAGCACATGGGCTATATTATAAATACATATAAAAGATGTCGGGATAGGGGCAAGGATCCAATTATATAGTAGTTTAAACAATTATAAACTATGTAGCTCGCTTCGTCCTAAAGGCACACACAGGCTATATGGGTCTGACTCCCCCTTTTGAAAGGGCCCCAGTGCATATGAGGAGCACGTACCAAGGAAATCACGGAAAGGCTAAAGACACCAAGGTGATAGCCATCCAAATATAGTGTTAATCCCTTAGGACTACATCTTCACGGTGAGCTACACAATTTCCTTTAAGCCCAAATTCAAAACACATTGCATATAAAACCAACCATTAACCCAGGAGTCATTTATTAAGGCATTTACAACCTTGGTATCATCATACTAATATGCTTGAAAGCTAATCCAATGTTCCAAACCAACCCATATAACCATAAGACTCTTAAGTTCTATTTAAAATCCAAAATCATGTCCACCAAGGACATTCCAAAATCATTGTTATCCATTTATCCTTTAATGCAATATAATGGGTTCAAAAATAAGTTAAATTATATGAATAATCATATTTAAAACCAAGATTGTAAAGTTGTTTAGGTTAATATCATTATCAAGCAAAAATTCATCCAATTTGGTTAAATCCATGTCCCCCACTCCAACCATTAAAACAATGCACCAATTCAATCCAAAACCATTAGTTAAAATATGAATAATCTATTTAAAACATGGGACAAGTAATTCAAGTAGTAATAACTAATAACCCTCAATCCAATTTCAAACCCATCATTCAAATCACTTGAATATTCAATAAATTAATGCCACAACGTTAAATTCAAGTTAAGGAAAAAGAAACATGCCTAAAATATAAAAGAAATTGAATAAAATTCAAATAAAATATAAAAGAAATTGAATAAAATTCAAATTTCAGAGCCCGGAGTAGTGATTTCTTGCAATACTCTTGAGATATCTTGGTTTGGGAGTTAAAAAAGAGAATAGTAGTATTTTGATCTTTAAAACTGAAGGAAAAGAAGCCATCTAGAGTTTATAAGTCATTTAAGGGGTAAAAGGACCAAAATCCCCTCACCCCAAGTGAAAAAATAAAAACTAGATGAAAAATATATAACGGCTTTGCACACCGCTATCACGGAGGTTAGCCTCCGTGCCATGCCATTCTTGCGAAAGCTGTGTGGCGTGGCACACCACTATTATGGAGGCTTACTACCTCGAGGTCCTAAAATGGCCCCAAACCCATTCCAAAAATTCCAAAACTTTTCCAAAATACCCTCTTAATACCCCTAATCATAATTCAAGTAAAAATTAATGTTACGCACATGGGAGGGTCAAAAATAAAATGATCAAAATTTGTACAGGGTCTCTCATTATCTTTCCTTTTTGGATCATTCATACTCGAATGAGGAGTTAGGAAACATTTAGCATGATAACAAGAATACCATAGAATCTAAGAACCAATTTGAAAGGCAAAAAAAGGGAAATGAAATTCATACCTTAAGAACTTTCATCCATCCCGGGGAATAATAATGGGTAGTTGGCTTTCACATCTTCTTCAGCTTTCCATGTAGCTTCTTCAACCTTTTGATTCTTCTAAAGAACCATCACCCAAGCTACATCCTTTGTTCTCAATCTATGAACTTGCCTATCCAAAACTTCAATCGAGATTTATTCATAAAATAAGGAATCCATAATACCAACATCCTCAACAGGCATTATCAAATAAGGGTCACCCACACACTTCTTAAGCATGGACACATGGAAAATGGGATAAATCAAAGCCAAACTCGTTGGTAAATCCAATTTGTAAGCGACAATCCCAATTCTTCTTAAAATTTAATACGGACCAATGTAACAGGGACTGAGCTTCCCCTTGTTCCCAAATATCATGACTTCTTTCATAGGAGAGGCCTTCAAGAACACTCAATCACTTACTTCAAACTCTAACTCCCTTTACCTCACATCCATAAAAGACTTTTGGCAACTTTGAGCAGTCTGAAGTCTTTCTTTAATCATTGTCACCTTCTCCATGGCTTGGTGAACCAAGTCAGGACCAAATAACTTGGTCCCCCCACCTCAAACCATCCAATAAGAGACCTATTTCTGATACCATAAATGGCATCGAACGGATCTATTTGAATGCTGGAATACTAACTTTTATTGTAAGCAAATTCAATAAGAGCCAAATAGTCAACCCAACCACCTTTACAATCAATCACACAGACCCTTAGTATATCCTCTAAAGTTTGAATGATATGTTTCACTTGTCCATATGTTTGAGGGTAAAAAATATTCCAAAGGTTCACCTAAGTACCCAAACCTTTTGAAATGAATGCCAAAAGTGAGAAAAAACTATATGTATTAGTATAAAATATTTGACACCATCACACCATGCAACTTTACTCTCTCCTGAATGAACAAATTAGCATAATCCTCTCCTAAGTAGTTAGTTCTCAAAGGAAAGAAGTGAGAAGACTTGATTATTTTATCCACAATGATCCAAATAGAATTATACTGATTTTGAGGCCGCAGAAGACCTGTGACTAAATCCATATTAATCATTTCCCACATCTAAATAGGCAACTCTATCTCTTGGGACATTCTACCAGGCCTCAAATGCTCTACCTTGACTTGCTGACAAACTATACATTTAGCAGTAAAATTTGCCACATCTTGCTTCATAGTGTTCCACTAATAGATTTTCTTCAAGTGATGATATATTTTAGTTGAACCCAGATGAACTGCTTATCTAGAATCATGAGCTTCAGTCTGAATCCTTTCTTGTAGCCCTTCTACATCATAGACACAACACCTTTCTGGATAGCTCAAGATGCCATCTCCTCCAATCTCGAAGTCCATAACCTTTTGCTAACTTACATCATTTTTGATTTGCATAAGGATAAGATCCATAACCTATTTCTCTTTAACCTCAGCACCATAAGATGACTTAACCACTTCCTGAACAATCACTCATCCATCCTCAGAGTCCAAATGATGAACTCCCAAATTAGCCAATCTATGAATATCCTTCACCAACTTTTTTCTCTTCTCCTCAACATAAGACCCCCTTTGAGTTCTCGAGTGAAAGGGTCCAAGCTGACTGCACTCGAGTAGGACCCCTTAATGAAATTCAAGTAGTTGTCTGTGATATATCCAACAATCAGTCGTTTTTTTTTCACCGGGCTTGGATCGAGGAAAGCAGGCTTGACAGGCCCGAGTTAATCTCCCTATAGATAAACTTCTAAGAGCATTAATAACCATATTAGTTTTACTTGGATGGTAGTGAAAACTCATATTGTAATCCTTAAGTAACTCGAGCCACCACCTCTGCCTAAGATTCAATTATTTCTGCTTAAACACATATTGTAAGCTCTTATTATCTAAATAAATATCCACATATACCCCATACAGAGAATGACACCAGAGCTTCAAGGAAAAGACCAAAACCACTAAATCTAGATCGTGAGTAAGGCAATTTCTTTCATGAACCTAAAGCTACCTGGAAGTATAGGCTACAACCTAACTATGTTCTATCAAAACACGATCCAGTCCCATACTGGATGCATCACAATACACAACAAAACCATTGGAACCCTTAGGTAGGGTATAAAAGGCACAGAAGTCAACTTATCCTTCTATTTCACAAAACTACCTTTAACAGAGTCAGACCATAAAATCTTAACCTTTTTTTGAGTTAACTTTGTCAATGGAGCAATAATAGATGAGAAACACTCTACGAACCTCCTATAATACCCATCCAAATCCAAGAAGCTCCTAATGTCAGTTGGAGTAATGGGTGTAGGACACATTTTAACTACCTCAACTTTTAATGGATCCACCTTATCCCTTTACTAGATAAAATATGCTCAAGAAAAGTCACAATACTTAGCCAAAATTCACACTTAAATTTTTTTGCAAACAATCTCTGGACCTTAAGAGTTTGCAACATAATTTGGAGGTGACTGGCATGATCCTCCTCACTTTTAGAGTATACCAAAATATCATCAATGAAGACTATAAAAAACAAATTTAGAAACTGCCTGAACACCCGATTCATAAGATAAATAAAAAACATCTAGAGCATTAGTTAATGACATAACCAAAAACTCATAATGGCTATATCGGGTTTGGAAAGAAGTCTTTGGAAGATCAACCTTCCTAATTTTGAACTGGTGATAGCCCGAAAGGATATAAGTCTTAAAGAAACAGCTAGCACCCTGAAAATGATCAAAATGGTTATCAAACCTAAAAAGAGGGTACTTATTTTTCACTGTAACTTTATTCAACTAACTATAGTCTATACACATAAAAAAAGTCCCATCATTTTACTGTACAAAAAGTATAGGAGCGCCCTATGGAGAAATACTAGGACAAATAAAGCCCTTATCAAGAAGATCTTTCAACTGCTCCTTAGTTTAATAGGATCTATCCAATAAGGAGGAATGGAATAGGATGGGTATCCGGTAGAAGGTCAATCCCAAAATCTATATCCCCATCAGGAGGAATTCTAGTAAGATCAACGGGAAAAACTTTAGAAAACTCATTAATCATAGGGGTAGATTGCAAGGAGGGACTCTTAGAGTTAGAATCTTTAACCCAAACTAAATGATATAGATACCCTTTGGAAATTATTTTCTGAGCTCTTAGATAAGAAATAATCTTCCTTTTGGGTACTAAGGAACTCCCCATCCATACAATGATCGACTCATTAGGAAAGTGAAAACTGACATTTTGAGTCCTACAATCTAGAGAAGCATAACATGAATTGAGCTAATCCATCCCTAAGATTACATCAAAACCCAAAATATCAAGTTTTATAAAATCCACTAATGTCTCCCTATGAAGAATGGACACCACACAACCCTATATATTTTTCTAGCAACAATAGGAGCCACCTGAGTAGAAATAAAAAAGGGATCAGAAATACTTTTAGGACCAAAACCAAAATGTACCTCTATATAAGTGGTAAAATAATATAAGGTCGAACCTAGATCAGTCAAATAATAAACATCATGGTAGAAGAGTTGTAACATACTAGTGGAAACACTTGGGGATGCCTCAGACCCATGACTGCAAAGAGATAATTTTGGCCATTGACGTACCTGAAAAGGCGCCCTTAGGTGTAGGAGTTGAAGAAGTGGTGACCTAGACCTTATTAGCTCTAGTGGAAACTTTAGCTATAGGAAAATTCCATTCAGATGACCAGGTAGGACATAATTAAAACATAATTTCCTCTACTCGTCACAATATCCATGATAAAGATGTCCACAAAATTAACAAGGAGGATGGGTGGAGCTGACTGAGATTCAATAACCTGAGACTGGGTACCCTGTGCCTTAGGAGCACTGTTAGCCTAAAAAAGATGATCACCTGAAGGATTAGGATAAGGGGCACTAGCTGACAAATAAGTATTTCCTTAATTCTTTCTTTTAATCCAATGCCTACCATCTCCCTTATTATTCTACTGACCTGCACCCTCTTTGCATATCTAAACTTATTGTTCTACCTTTCTCCTATCTCTACCTTCTTTTTTCTCATCCTTCACCTGTTGTATGTAAACCACCAGCTTGGATATATCCATATAATTATTCAATATAGCAGCCTTGCACTCTAACACCAAGTCACGGGACAAACCAATAGATGACCCTCATATTAGAAACCAACTCTAGAGCATAATGGGACAACTATTAGAACTTCAAGGCATACTCTTTAACGCTCAACTTTCCTTTCTTTGGATTAACAAACTCTTCAGCCTTAGCTTTTCTTAACTTCTAAGGAAATATGTGATCAAGAAAAGCACCAAAAAACTCATCCCACATCGTAGTCTCAACACCATCACCCCTCATCTTTCCTACTTGTCATACCAATGGTAAGATATCTCCTTTAACTGATAAGCAGCAAAATCCATACCCTCAAAATTAGTATTATGCATCACCTTAAAAATCTTCTCTGTCTCATCAATAATCCCAAAAGATCCTACTTAAACTTAGAGCCTATAAAGGTTAGGGAATTCAACCTCATAAACTGGCCAACTCGAGTGACCACAGATGAACTAGCAATAAGATCGATAGGATCAGACCAACGAGACTATGATGCCACTAATTGAGATAGCATATAAATAGACTGATGGAACTCAACATTAGAGATTTCTCTATGAGGAGACTAAGCATAAGTATCACCAGCTCGGGAATCCTAAGAACAACTAGTGGGTAATGGTGGAACCCTATGTAGAGTGGTATAGTTAGGAGAAGTGACCTTAGATTGGGTATGCACTTCATAAGTAGGGTGTATCCGCTTCACATTTACCTCAGGTGGGATAAAGGTCCTAGTACAGTTTCTATGACTATCAAATCTTTGGGGAGGCATGATTTGAAATGCGAGTAAGCCAGGAGTTAGAGAAGTTTCATAGAAACTAGACTTTATAGCCCGAAATAGAACACAAGAAATGAAATCATTCATAAATGCCTTGTAGTCTCTCTCTTTATAAGTATAGAGAACTACACACCCATAAAATACACTTTACTTGACATGACTTTAGGGACACCAGTGACCCTGAACTGTAATCTGATACCAAGATTTCCATGACCCAAACCAGGGCTTGGCCATGATGGGTAATCTCAAGCCTATCATAGGTCGGAGACAACCACCTTAGCCTAACCTCAACGGCACATAAATATAAATAACAGAAGCCAACTAAATCAATGATAAATACATAAAACTAAAAAAAATCTAAAGAGTCAAAATAAGACATCAATGACATCTTAATGCTATCAGTGAAAGACTTTAAACCAAGAATTCCAATTAAGTTGGGACATGCCTCTGACTATGAAAAAAATAATCTAATATATTAAGATAATAGGAATACTAATAAATTGATCAGGCCTTCCAAAATATAGAGGCTCACCACTTCATAGCAGACAACACATGTACCAAACCACCTAACACTACACTAGAGCAACAGAGAATTCCTGCAAACCTTTATCATGAAATGATGCCGTATCTTGGGATGGTCATTGGGGCGAGCACTAGAATATAACTTGAGGGAAAGTGATAAAATAGTGCACTTTTAAAAATCCAGTCAAAACCACATGCACAACATTTACAAATATATATATAAATATATATATATACATATATATGATGTAGATATAGGGAAAAGGGTCCAATTACATGATAGTTTAAACCATTAGCCTAAACGATGTAGCTCGCTCCATCATAAAGGCACCCACGAGCTATATGGGTCTGACTTTCCCTACTAAAAGGGCCCCAATGCATGTAAACTTAGTAAAGTCTAAAGACACCAGGGCGATATCCATCAAATATATAGTATTTTTCTAGAAATATGGTCATGTAGATCCCCAACATCGGCAAAAATTGATTCAAGTGTTAGCTCCCCTGAGACTACACCTTTACGATGAGCTACACAATTTCCTTTAAACCCAAATTAAAATTCTTTGAACATAATGTTATATATTATTTTGATGTTGATCAGCTGACAACAAGGGACCGGGTCCTTGGGTCTTCATAGAAACATACAACTGTCACAAGGCCGGTAAAGTTTTTTCCTCTAGCGTATCAAACTGCGTAGGTGAGATGTGTACTAGTTAGGACACTTGGCCCAATCAGATTTCTACCCTAATCATTATTCCAATCTAAAAGGAAAATAATGCTTTTCAATTATTGAGTTCTTGCAAGATCAGAATATAGAAAGGGAAAAGAGGCAAAAACTCAATTTTGCAACATTGTTCAAGTTCTTGACTTATGCATGTACTAAAAAAGTTAGTGTTTCTGAGTAGAGTCTTTAGTCTATAATAGAATTACTCATGTTATAAGAGTAATTATTTTCCTTGCTTTCTTGAGAGTTCTTAGAAAGATTTACTTGAGTTCAATATTGGTTAGAGTTAAATAATATTGTGGTGTGTTCTTGGCAGAGTTGTCAAGGTAGGTTTGTAATAGAGTTATTGCACACTGGTAGAGCCTAGAGTTAAATTCATTGGAGTCTGTAGTAAAGAGTTTGATTATGTTGGACTATTGACTACTTGTGAGGGCAATCCGTTCTTATAAAAGCAAGGTGGTTTCCATGTTAAATCCTTTGAGTTCCTTAGTTTTTAATAATGTCTTAGTTTCCTATTGCTTTACTAGTTGATTGTCTATGACTGACTCTAAGGACCTGGTCCCTCATAGTATGGTACAACCCTCTTACATACCAACAATTAGTATTAAAGCAAGAACACTCTAAAAGGTTAATACCTAGAGTAATTTGGTTATTATGACTGCTTCATATAATCAGGAAGAAGGGAAACCTACCACTAGACTACCTAGATTTAATGGGAAGTTCAATGGGTCATGGAAAGCTAGGATGTATGACTTTATTATGGCTGAGGAAAGCGAGCTAATGGATGTTATTCTGGATGGTCCTTATGTACCAGTTAGAGAGGTTAAGGAAAGAGACATAACTACAATGGTTGTTAAAAGTAGGAGAGAGTATTATGATGAACATAGAAGGAAATTCGATAAGAATTATAATTCCAAGAAACTACAAGTTTGTGGCATAGGGTCTGATGAATACAATAGGATATCTACATATGAAAATGCTAAAAAATCTAGGATTGCTTGAGACTGCTAATGAAGGAACCACTGATGAGTAGGATTCAAAAGTTGATATGCCGACTACTCTGAATAAAACCTTAACCATGAACAAAGGAGAAAATATCCAAGAGATGCATACAAGATTCACTTCAACCACCAATGAGTTGCACTGCTTGGGAGAAGTAATTCCTTTGTACAAATAGGTGAGAAATTTTTTGGGGGTTCTTCATAAATTTTGGGAAAGCAAAGTGGATGATATCACTAAGGTAAGAAACCTGAAAACTATCACAATGGATGAACTTATTATTAATTTGAAGACTCGTGAGCCCAAGAATCAGCAAGGACAAGACAAGAAGGAAGCAAAAAGAGAAATATCTCAGGTATTAAAAGCTTCTAAGTTAGAATCAAGTGAAGAAGACACTGATATAGCCTATTTGGAAAAAAGAATTGTTAGAGAAATTAAGAAAAGTTGTCAGTTTAAAAGAAGAGGGAGTAGCAGTAGGAAGGGAGGCACTATTGAAGTTAGTCACAAATATGAAAGTCTTGAGCATTTCATCAAGAACTGTCCAATGCAAAAAATAGATTACCAAGAATGTCTCACAACCGAAGGTTGAAAAGGAAAGAACAGTGACTAGGCCCTTGTAAAATTAAGAAGAAAGGTTGCAGCTAATTTTGAAGTTAAGCAGGCCTTAGCTGTCTAGGGGGATTCTTCTAGTGATTTTGAGGAAGATAGAAAGCATAAAGATGTTTCTATGCTGGTAGATGAGGATGAGAAAGTGACTTTTGATTCCCTGCTTTCTCTCATGGAAAACACTGAAGATAAAGAAGAAAATGAGGTAACTCTTTCTAACTTAAAGAAAACTTAAAAAACTACTTTGCTAAAAAGATAAAAAAAACTTGCTAATGTGTTGATTGATTCTATATATGAACTAACTATTGAGAAAAATCTCTAGAAGAGGAGGTAGAGAATTAGTATCTTGAATGAATTGCTTTAACACTTCATATATTTGAAACTAAGGAAAAGGTTACAAAGTTGAAATTTGAAAAGCTGAGTCTAGCGAGTTGGAGAAATTAAATGATACTGATGATAAAAGAAATAAAAATGCTCTAAAAGAGAAAGTAGAAGATCAGGATCTTGGATTAATATCTTTAACTCTCTATATATCTAAAATTGAGGAAAAGGTTACTAAGTTGAAATCTTAAAATCTGAGTTTAGTGTGCCAATTGGAGAAAGTAGATGATCCCAATGGAAAAGGGAAGAAAGAAGCCTCAAAAGCTTCAAATTTAGCTTGAAGAAAAATTAAGGGATTCTAAAAATCATCTCATGGATGCACTCCAGAAGAATGAAGAATTGGAAAGAGACCTGGTCCTCTGAGAGTAGAACTTAAGAAATCTCTACAATGAACCACATCCTCACAAATTCTTTCTAATTCAATTAGTCAAGGTATCATAAATGGTAAGGTACTTAGGTATCAGTACAAAACTCAATCAATTTGGTCTCAAGGTAAGGTTGTTCAAGATATCAGAAACAAAGTCCACAAACCACTATGCACTCATTGTGGAAGAGATCGTCACATAAACAAAAATTGTCAAAGCTGGATTAAAGTTAGAATGAGCAGTGTTAGATATATCCTATCCTAAGGGTTCCAAACCTTTGAATAATATGAAAAAGCTCTTAATACCTAGATGGTGAAAGAAATATTTGATCACATCGTTGTCTTTCTACTGGGAACTCAAAATCAAGTGGGTTCCCAAATCTAACAAATAACTTTGTTTACAGCTGGGAGAAAGGGATTGTAGTCAAAACTGGTTCATTGATAGTAAATATTCAAAGCATATGGCTGGAAGGACTAACTGTATTCTATCTTTCATGACACTTTAAGATGGAGGTGTTTCATTTGTAAAAGGTAATCAGGTTAAATTCTTATCTGATGAAAGTACTATGTCAAGTTTAAATTCTAGAAGAGTTATCCTCTAAGTCCAAAAAATCAAAAATATGTTGGGATATATAAGTTCCTCTCTACTGAAATAGTTTATTTCAAAGGACCTGGTCCTTGGGATGCCAAAGATGAAATTTCCAAACAAAGAGTCTAAAGTATAAGAGAAAAAAGTATGTTGTCATTGAGGATGAATTCTCCAGATTCACCTAGAAAATATTCTTGGGAACCAAGGATGAAATATATGAAGCTCTGGTTATCTTTTCCAGAAAACTCAAATGAAGCTATACTTGTGGGTTACACCTCATCAAGCTATGCATAGAGAGTTTTCAATAAAAAAAAGGAACTCTATTGTAGAAGAAAGTGTGAATATGATCTTTGATGAGTTTGGAAAGCTGATGAATCTAGGTGATGAGGAAGGTTCTCACATTGAAGAACTTATTTCTGTTAAAAGAGATAATACTTCTAAAGAAAATGGTCAAAGGACTCAATGATAATAGATGAAAATAATGAAAGTGATGGTGATCTAGATCTCAGATACAAACCTTGCTCCAACTGAAAGAATATCGAGAAGCATCTAGTCAAGTTCTCTAGGGACCTCGTCCCTGTAAAACTCATCCCAGAAGGCCAAACTGGTTACACAAATCTTCTTATCTATTTGATAATCTAACTTCACCTCTGGAGACTGGAATTCAAATAAGATCTCAAACCCAAAATTTCATGATTTTCTTAGCCTTCTTGTTTCAAATTAAGCCCAAAAATTTGAAAGAAGCTCAGAAAAATACTGTCTGGAATAAAACAATGAAGGAGGAACTTCAGCAAGATTTAAAGAATGTTAAGTCTGGGACCTGGTCCGTAGACCTATTAATAAAATAATTTTTGAATAAAGTGGCGCACTGAAATTAATAAGTTCAAGCTGGAATTCATCAAATCAACTCGATCTAATAAATGAATCAGTTTTTCTTCCTAAAATTCTCTATGATTAGGAGACAAGTATCCTTGGTAAAGTAGGTATAGATTGGTCTAACTTAGTACCATACCTTTGCAAGTATACACCCATGGGAACAACTTTGGAAGAGGACAGACACCCATAAGCATAGAAGGCATCTCTTTAAGTCCTCAACAAGAACCTATGTAAACTCTACCTACTGAATCATCTTTAGAAATTCCAGAACCCCTAAATGAGTCTATCCCCATTGGAACTTCCTCAACTATTGAAATTTCTACTGAGCCATCCATGGTAGAGGATCCTAATCTAGGTTTGTGTTCTTTAATTAGAAATCACTCAATCTAAAGTTTCTTCTTCCTCAAAAGAACCAAAATCACTTGAAGACTCTCAAATCCTTATTTTTCTGAAGAACTAGAAAAGCCTAAACTCTCAAAAACCCTACAAGTACCTAGTTCTCTCGCTCCCTCACAGCCAAACCTTATTTTTGCTTAATTGTGTGAAAAAAAATACCTTTAAAGAGGTTTGATATTTCTAGCAGTGTAGACTGGGTAGAAAAAAATTTTCTTTTGCTTATATATGATTCCAAGGAAAGCTCTGTTAGTGCAGAAGAGCAAGCAAATGGTGAAAAGGATAATGTGACAAAGAATGGATAAATTATGTTACCTACGAATGAGGCTAATGAGGATGAACTCCTCTGAGGTGACCTATGAGAAAACAAAGAGGCAGTAAAGGGAGGGAGAAAGTGATTACTTCTGGAGTAAAAGTTGCTAAATCCTATTCTACTAGGGTATCTAAAAATAAGTTATTAGTGGATGCAATGAAGGCAAGCAGGTTTTCGACCACTAAGAGAAGAAAACTTAAGAAAGCTGTTGTAGTGAAGGAGGAGAAGAATATTGAAGTTGTAGAGGTTAGATAGGATGAGAACATTGATCATGATATTGCTGCGGCAACGGAGAAAAAAGGACAAGAAATTCTTATCTCATGAAAGACCAAGTCCTCCAGTTCAAAGTCTGGTAGCCCTGTAGGAATGAAGATGAGACATAGTCCTATGAAAAAGGACAAAGTCTTTGAAGGACCTAGTCCCAAGAAGAGAAAGTTATTATAAAGAGGGAGCCAAGTAGTGATTTCAAAGGAAGAAGAAAGGAGGAAGAAAAGAAGGTTGGGTCTAGAGAACAAAGGAATAAGATTTAAATAACATAAAAAGTATTGTATGGGAGAGTGTTTGATCCCAAGACTTATGAGAATCCTGGCATGGTTGAATTGGTGGAATATGTCAAATATCATGGATGATTGCACCTCTTTGAGGAACCAGGACCCATGGGTTTTGAAGAGAAAGTAAGAGAATTTTATTATACAATGGAGTTCTCATATGATGGGTTAAGATTGACTACCTAAGTTCAAGGAAAACAAATCAAACTGGATGAAGAGTCACTATGGAAAATCCTATATGTGCCTGTTATGGGGTAAGGACAGTTGTAAAACAACAAGCCCCAATTGAGTTCATGATAAATGCTTATAAGACAGGAGGAACATTAATATATAGGGTGAGAACAAAATTTCTCACAAGTGAGTTCCAATTAGTGTTTGAATTAGTAAATAAGGTCCTTTTGCCTAGGCTAGAGAAAAGTTCTATTGCATCTACTGTTGATCTATTTATGATAGAGAGTTTGAGCAAGTTTGAGCTGATAAGTCTACCTACTTTTATGTTAGAGCACATGAATAAAGTGATCGTTGATAAGAAGAAAGACATGGGATGCCATATGGGTACTTTTTGAACAAATTATTTGATAACTTTAGAGTGATAGAGACTAAGAGAACACCTAGAATAGTCAAACAAAGGTTTAGTCTAACAACACTGGTGGAAAATGAATGCATAAAAGAAAAACTGAGAATTATGTCCCAAGTATCAGTGTTATTGGTTGCTCAAGAGAATCTAAGCAAGAAAATAGAGGTGTTGAAGATTAAGTTGGCTGCAAAGGATATTGAGATAGTGCACTTGAAGATACAAAATTAGAAGTTCTCCTTAGAGGGACCTAGTGTCATAAAAGAACTTACAATAGAAAATGCAAAGCTCTGGATCAAGGTTGTTGAACTCTCTCAAGAGGACCATGGTATGAATGCTAAAATTAAATACATCACTAAGCAATTACTAAATGCTTATGCTACAGAGAGTTCTAGAATGGAGATGTTAATCAAGTCCTTCTCCCCTAAGCCCCCCACTATCTAAGTTTTGTTATCCCTGTGTGCCTGTTTTTAGTTCTTATTCGTAGTATGAAGATTAGAATGTTTATGTTTATTTTAGTATGATGTAATGGTACTAATTTCTCTTAACAATCAATTAATCCTTTGCTTGTGTGTTTCATCTATATCTTCTTAATATTTAAGTTGTTCTTCATGTTAGTGTTGCTTCGTGGTCATGAGTTAACTAACTTATGCTTATTTTACTCTTGGTGTACTTTTATCACTATTCAATGATGCCAAAAGAGAGAACACTGAATTTATGTGATAATGTCCAGGTGTGTGTGTTGCATAGGTGTAAAGTGTAAGGGACCAATAACCAGGTGTTGAAATGCAGATGGAGGTATATGTGTTGAATGACTTATTGACAGGGGAAGAATAATTACGAAGCATGAAAGAAGATTGATAAGGGGAAGTATTATGATAGGTGGAACAAGGAAATAAATTAACATTAAATGCAAGTATATTAATAGGGGAAAGAATAGTACATAATGATGGGGGAATATTCACTAACAGTAGTGGTAATAACTCTAACTGAATAAGGTTAATAAATTTGATCCTCCAAGTTGTGTGGTCAAGTTTGTGGTTTGTCATCATCAAAAAGGGGGAAATGAATATATATTGTTTGATGATGATCAGCTGACAACAAGGGACTAGGTCTCTGGGTCTTGATAAAAACATACAACTGTCACAAGTCCTACACAGTTTTTTCCTCTAGCATAACAAATTACACAGGTAAGATGTGTTCCTGTCAGGACACTTGGCCCAATAGATTTCTACCCTAATCATTATTCTACTATAAAAGAAAAAGAATGCTTCTTAATTGGTGAGTTTTTGAAAGATCATAATATATAAAGGGAAAAAAGGTGAAAACTCAATTTGCAATATTGCTCAAGTTCTTGACTTATGTATGTACTGAAAGAGTGAGTGTTCTTGAGTAGAGTTTTGAGTCTATAATCAAATTACTCATGTTATAAGGGTAATTCTTTTCTTTGCTTTCTTGAGAGTTCCTAGGTAGAGCTACTTGAGTTCAATATTGGTTAGAGTTAATCAGTATTGAGGTATGTTCTGGGCAAATTTTTCAAGTTAGGTTTGTAATAGACTTATTGCAAAACTAGTGGAGCCTAAATTTAGGTTATTGGAGTATGTTATAAAGAGTTTGATTATAGTGGAATATTTAGTCCTTGTGAGGGCTAGCCGTGGTTTTTCCTTCCCTAAGCAAGAAGTTTTCCACATTAAATCCATTGGGTTGTTTAATTTTCAGCAAAGTTTTAGTTTTCTACTGCTTTACCGGTTGATTGTCTGTGACTAACTCCAACCATTAACCCATGAGTCATTTATTAAGGTAATTACCAATATGGTATCATAATACCAATATAATTACAAGCTAATCCAATTATGCCAAGCCAATTCATATAACTATTAGACTCTCAAGTTCCATTTAAAATCCAAAACCATGGCCACCAAGGGTATTTCAAACCATTGTTATCCATATATCCTTTAATGCAATGCAATAGGCTCAAAAACAAATTAAATTACGTGAATAACCATATTTAAAACCATGATTGTAAAGTGGTTTGAGGTTAATGCCATTATCAAGAAAAGATTTATCCAATTTGAGGAAATCCATGTCCCCCATTCAAACCATTAAAATAATGCACATATTCAGTCCAAAACCATCAATTAAAATATGAATAATCCATTTAAAGCACGGGACAAGTAATTCAAGTAGTAATAACCAAAGACCCTCAACCAAATTTAAAACCCATCAATTCAAATCATGTCCAAACAACCCTCTCTCCCCTTTTCTCCCACGTTCAACAACAATCAAAACTCCACCAGCTTCCAACATTGTCGGAAAATACAAACTACGACGACTACGTACTCCAACCCCTCTCTCTTTCTTTTGATCGAGTTCCAACATTAATAGAGAACATCAAAGCTCTCATATGAACTAGAAAAAACATAGAAGCACTACATCTAAATCAGCCTTTCTTCACCATTTTTTCAGCAAACCACTTCACCCCACATATTGCTCTATTTTTGCCATTAATGGCAAAATTTGTGCACTACAATAGAGGAAATAAAAGTGGCAGCTCCACCAGCAACCTCTAAGCTCCGAAAAAGCTCCAGGAACAACAAAACAACTCAACAATCTTCAGATCCAATGAGTTATAAGATCAGGTAAATGACGACCACGACCTCGCTATTCAAATCTGGTCGGAATGGTTGTCTCCGATCACCATTCATCCTCTATGGTAGCCTCCGGTAACCATTTATCTTCTTCAATGACCTTACTATTTTCTCTAGAAAATTAAAACTCTAAACATATTATTAGTGACAGTAAGACTTTGATCTTTCCATTTCTTTGTGTTATCTGATATTTTTGCAGTTCATCATCATTAAACATAGTTGTGTTCAGTTTGTGTTTATGTTTTGTCTCTTCAACAATTTTATTCATCAGTGTGATTATGTTGTTTGCAAATTTTATTAATGATGTCTTCATTAGTTTTGGTTACTACATTAGTGTTGTAGATTTTTTTATAACCTTTTATTGATGTTACTTTAACTGTTCTGGTTACATTGTTGATGCAACTATTTTGTTACTTGTTATCGATAATGGCTTGATTATTTTCGGTTACTATTCTAATGGTGCTAGTTTTATTATTCTTATTTATTTGTTATTAATTATTTATTGTTACATTGTTGATGTTTTTATTTTTGTTGTTTATTATCAATGTTTTAGTTGATTATTCACTGTTACTTTGTTAATGACTATTGTATTGATTATTTTTGACACTTTTACATTGACAAGGAATGTTAATTACTAGTTTGGCCGATGACTAAATCTCTCAATTAGATTTTTGAGGTCTCCCGATGATAAAAGATGAATTTTATTTTTAAGTTCAATTATTTGATTGTTTATTTTATTGAAGTACCAATACTTGGACGATGAAGAAAGTTTCATGATTTTCAAGGCCTCACAAGTACAAAAGATGGAGTTTTACTTTTTGTTTATTGCTCATTAATATAAGTTGTTTAGCGATGAACATATATTAGGCTGTCTGCATTATTCATACTTTATTTTATCCTTTATGTTTAATTTATATTTATTTAGTATACTTTTATAATTATTTTATCTCCTCTTCAATAAAAAATATAAGTTCATTGGGACACAGCTTTGTGGATTTCGAAGGGTGCCTAGCATCTTTTCTTTGAAATAACCTAAACCATTACCTTAAATCTAATTGCTTTTGTAGACTAAAATTTTAATATAACTAAATTAATAGGTTTCCTAGTTTTTCCTAATATCAGGTGGCTTTTTTCATAATTTTTAGAAAATCATTGATTAATTTTTGAATCTCAATGTTGCACCTTATGAAATAAAGATGTATCATAGTTTTGTTTTTTGTATTTAAGGTTGTTATAAGTTTTGCTATAATTGAAATGTTTAATTCTTTCCTTTTATGACTTATGCATATTTATTGAAGGGTGCTAAGGGTTCTTCATCTAGGCGGATTAGAGTAGGTCTTTGTACAACCAAGTTAGTTGGGTCATGACACCCATAAATACATTACATGAATGGTTAACTACCAAGCCAGTCTAAATAAAGTTAAGTCAAAGTCAAACCTCAAGCCTAGAACCCTAAACAAGAAATATTTCCTTTTCGTGTAGCCTTGATGTAAACACAATCTATAAGAAAATATTATTTACGCATCAAAAGGAGCCCAATGATATCCATATTATCCACTTTTATTATTGGTCTAAAAACGTCTGGATGTGATTGACCATATATAGATCTGTACGATAAGAAACAGATCTGGCCTGTAAAGCATCCTTGGACTTCTCCGTTGAGTAGATATGCACTCTTTCTTCTTTTCTTTGCTCTCTTTCTTTTGCTTTATAATCCCTTTCAAGTATTTCAAGTCCCGTGCATCTTCTATGGTGGCTCATGGTGTATATTTTCCAATGAATAGTATCTTCTCTGATGACTTGTATATTTTCCAATGACCAGTACATTGTTGAATGATCAAATTCAGGGACTGTATCAACAGTAGGTAAAGATGAAGGAAATAAAATTTTTGTGACCAATTTCTCCACCAACTTGTTGAAATCTGGCAAATCAATCAAGAAAACCTCTTTACTTTATCTTCTCTCCAGATTATGTGCACTCGTTTCATCTTTTCTAGCTTTTCTAGTCTAGGTTTCTTGACTATTGGAGGTGGTTATGTCCTGTCTCGTTTGATATCTATATTTTAGTCATTTCTCTCATGGTTTCATGTATGATTTTCTTGAAAATTCTTATGAGATTATGGGTTCTTATTTCTCTTTATTTAGTAGGAGTTAGTTCAGACTAGTATATATATTTACCGTGGTGCGTGTTGGTATTTCTGCTATTATTAGGGTTAATTTTAAAGTCAAACAGAGTTCTTATGGACAATATGGTTCTTTTTTATTAGTTGTTGTTTATCAAAACCTGCATTATAGTATATTGGTTTTTTGGATTTTTGTATACGTGGTTGATTCTTGATTTTTCCATGTATTTCACTCATTATTGCCATTGTGTCTTTTTGGCCTTGCCTATTTGTTTTTTAGCCTTACTTATTTGCTTGCCTTTTTTTCTTTTCTTCTCTTATTGAGTAGTAGCTGTTGTGGTTGATGGTAGACTAGGGTCATGTCATAGGTCAGGGTCAAGGTTAGGGTCTGGACTAGGGTCTAGGGTGAGGGTAGGGCCTAGGTATGACGATGGGTGAGGGTCAAGTCTAGGATCGAGTTTGGGGTTAGGGCGAGGGGTAGTAGGGTTGAGTGAGATAAAGAGGCTTCTCAGATGAGATTTAGGTCCTGGAACATAGGGACTTTCCAAGCTAAGTCTATAGAGCTCGTGTTGATCATTAGAAAAAGGGGAATTATTATAGCTTGTGTCCATGAAACAAAATATGTAGGCTCTAAGACAAAGGATGTGGATGGGTATAATTTGTATTGCTCAGCTAGCGGGAGGCATAGGAATGTGGTAGGTATCTTAGCAGATGTAGTGCTTAGTGGGTAGGGGTGGAGGTTAAGTGGGTTAATGATAGATTAATGTCGATTAAGTTTATCATTGGAGGGTCTACATTGTATATTATTAGACCCTATGATCCATAAGTAGGATTAGACGTAGATAAGAAGAAGAACTTCTGGGAGGTTTTAGGTGAGGTGGTGAGAGACGTTTTGATCATTGAGAAGTTTTTCATTGGTGGGGATTAAAATGGGCATATTGGATCCATATAAAGAGGTTATGATGATGTGTTTGGTGGTTTTGATTTCGGGGAATGAAATGAATGAATAGCTTCACTTTTGTTTTTTTCTAGGGATTTTGGGTTGTGGGTAGTGAATTTGAGATTCTTAAAGAAGGAATATTACCTTATTACCTTTTGTAGTTCAGTGTCCAAGATCTAGATAGATTTTTTTCTCTATAGGAAGGTTGATATAGTACTTTTTAAAGATAGTAAAGTCATACCTAGTGATAATCTTTCAACTAGTCATAAGTTGTTGGTGATGGTCTTGGTAATCAAAAAGGGTAGAAAGAAGAGGGGTGTGAAGGATCAACCCAAAATAAACTGGGGTAGCTTGAATTTGGCCAGTTCTTTGGAAATAGGGGAAATGTTTTTTATTATGAGGTCTTGGGAGAGTATAAGGTTATACGGATAATATATAGGATACGACTTCTAGTTCCATTAGAGAGACCACTAGAGAGTTGTTGGGTGCTCGAGAGGCTGATTTGGTAAGCATTGGTGGGCTGATGGTGGAATGATGAATTTAAAAGAAAGGTGGAGACTAAGAAGGTGGCTTATGCTAAGTTGGTTGATATGAAGGATGATGAGGAGAAGCAGATGAATAGGAAGGATTACAAGTTAGCTGGGAGAGAGTCTAATTTAGTAATTCAACGGCTAAGACAATAAATTTTTGAGAGCATATATGCAGCTTTAGAGGAGAAAACCTCAGATAAAAAGTTTTATAGGCTTGTCAAGGCCAATGAGCGAAGGGCTAGTGACCTTGGCCAAGTGAAGTATATCAAGGGGGAGTATGGAAACGTGTTGGTTGAGGAATCCCTCATTAGAAAGGGGTGGTAATTCTATTTCTATAGACTTTTGAACAAGAAGAGGGACAAAAGGTTTATGCTGGGGCACTTGGAGAACTCAGAGAGGTATTGTGATTATGTTTATTTTAGACGTATTAAAGTTGAGTAGGTCAATGAGTCTATTCGTAGTATACGTAGGGGTAGGGTAATTGGGATAGATGAGATTCTAGTGGATTTTTGAAAGAGCAATGGTGGGGCTGGTTTGGAGTTGCTAACAAGGTTGTTTAACATTATTTTTCAGGCGGAAAAAATACCAAAGTTTTTAGATGGAGTACGATGCATCCATTATATAACAATAAGCGGAGACATTTAGAATCACAACAACTATAGGGATATCAAGTTTTTGAGTCACACTATAAGGGTTTGGGAAATGGTAGAGTTGAGGTCAAGGAGGATCATGAGTGTTTTTGAGAGTTGGTTATATTTCATTCCAAGTGTCTCAATTACTGAGGCCATTCTCCCTGCAAGGAGATTAGCGAAAGAAAGGACTTGCATATGGTGTTCATTGATCTTGAGAAGACAGATGACAAAGTCTCCAGGAGATTCTATGGAGGTTTTTAGAGGTTAAATGGGTGACCTTGGTATACACTAGGTCGATTCAGGATATGTATGATAACACAAAGACTTGTGCGAGGACTGTAAGAGGAGATTCAAAGAACTTTTTAATTTTGACAGGGTTGCACCAGGGATCGACTCTTAGCATATTTTTATTTGCCTTAGGGGTGGATGTTTTGATTTAGTATATACAAGGGAGGGGCCTTTGTGTATGCTATTTGATTATAATGTTGTATTGATTTACGAGACTCTGGGAGGAGTTAATGATAAGTTGGAGGTTTGGAGACAAACCTTTGAGTTTAAAGGATTTAGGTTGAGCAGGACCAAGATAGAGTATGAGGAATGTAAGTTTAGAGATTTATCATATCAAACTAACATTGTAGTGAAGCTAGATTCTCAGTACATTTAGAAGAGGGAGAGTTTTAAGTATCTTGGGTCTATGATTTATAATTATAGAGAGATTGACAATGATGTCATGCACCGTATTGGTGCAGGGTGGTTGAAATGGACACTTAGGGAGTCTTGTGTGATAAGAAGGTGTCTCTTAAGCGTAAAGGTAAGTTCTGCAAAGTGGAAGTTTGACCATCTATGTTGTATGGATGTAACGCCCCAAAATCTTATCCCGAAGCGTCACACGGTGCTCAAGGCTACAAGTAGCCTCAAGCTAATCCTTTGAGACTGCTACTAAATCTCATACTTACTTCAGCGATTCAAAATCAGATAATAAGAATAAATCTCATCAAATCTATATTGAAAAAACTAAAAATATAATGTCTGAAACATGAAATATTGAAAAATATCTGACAAACGTTTGAAAATCTAATCAAACAAAGCCTCTACTACTCAAGATCTAGAGAGCCATTGGGATAAATCCCCAACTGACTCATACTCAACTAAAAAGAAATAACCACTAATATCAAATCTGAAGGTCTGAGAAATAGGTCCTCAAACCATGAGGACCCACCAACTACAGAGTGTAGATTAAGGTACTCGAAGATCACTGACGATGCTGAAACTAAGCACCTGAACCTACGTTATAAGACAATGTAGCACATAGATGAATATGTGGATCAGTACTTTGAGGATGTACTGAGTATATGGGGGTGTATGCATTTACATAAATAATATCATTACTCTTTATAAAATCTTGCATGCAAATATGAATGTCTCACATGGCTTGAATAAGTCTGAAGTCTAAATCTCATAAATCATGAATAATGAAACATGTAGTATAAATCTCGTGAGTTATTATACTTACTTCAAAAATTTGTATTCTCCTATTATTCTCAAAACTTGTAAGCTAAAGGAATCTTTAAACTATGCTTTCTAAGCTTATGCTTTCATCTTGAGAAGAATGGAACTTCTTTGAAACTCAAGGACTTAGAAATTTAGAACTTCAAGACATGGGAAAAACTCTAGACTCTTATGAACTTGAGAGTTTCATCTAACCGACATAAACCATGTGAACTACATGGAGTCCAATGTCTCGCCCACATTGGGGAGAGCTGTTCTACCCTTGCTATTGGAATAGAACCTCCACTCTAGTGATCACTATCTCGGACTCAGGCCCATAAATCTCAATCCTACGGGGGCACATAGTTCTGGGAAAGTAGGATACGCTAAAGCCACACTTCCTGCTCGGTGCTAAATACTACTCCCGTACTCAAGCTTAGAACTTTTAAGAAATCCACCTCAAAACAACTCAGGGGTCTATAGTGAAGACCAAATTATAATTCTCTTAGCTTTAAATCATAAAGACTGAATAATGTGGATTCCTGTCTTAACTCAGTCTTAAAAGTAATCTTTCTTTAAAATCAAAGTACTTGTTGATTGAATCATACTAAACAATATACTCATCAAGAAACATGAAAATTCATACTTGGTTTAAAACTTATACTCATGCCAAATAATATCAGTTTCATAATAAAACTTAAATCATGACATCAATCTTGAAAAAATCAAATCAATACGAGGATGTGCAACTCATAGCATAATTTCTCAACTCATGTCATAAAATAGTGAAATAATCATGCAAATCAATACTTGAACAATTCTTAATCTCATAATATCAAAATAACATAATTTGGGTATAAACCCGCTTGCAAAAATATGGTATTCTTTGATAAAAATCAACAATTTGGGAACAAGAATGAAAGGAGTGTTCTTGGTCAAATCCCGCATACCTTGAATTAGAATCTTTGGATGAACTCTTGCATTTGGGACTCTATTCATACTCTCGAATAAGGATTCTTAAAGCCTTTGACTTTAGAACCTTGAATCTTGACTTAATTTAGAAAATCTATGGTGAACCCTTGAGATTCTTAGAAGAGGATTTGGATAATTAGGGTTTTTGGTTGAGGAAAATTTTGAGAAAATCTCATATGATGCTTGTAGTTGCCCTAACTTCTGATGTTTGTACGGTTTAAGAGGCTTGGACAAAGTCCAAAGTGCCCTTTTAACTTCTGCACAAAGCTGAAAAAAATTGAACTGGAAACCCGATTTAATGGGCCAACGCGATGCGCCACTATTGCGGTGGCTTACTGAAAATTGACAAATGAGAATCTAGGAGTCACCGCTATGTGGATCCATCATGTTGTCCTACTGGTTGGGCCCTATAACTTTAGCACGACGCGTCACAATCGCGCTAGGCCACTAGAAATTGACTATTGGGAAATTGGGGTCCTCCACGACACGCCACTATCGCGGAGTTCTAATGGAATTTGACAATTATTAAATAGACCCTCTCCACGATGCGCCAATCACTAAACTAATAGTGTTTCTTGACTAGAACTTAGATTAGCCAGAACTTCTTGTCCGGTTATCGGATTTGGGTGAATCTTATATCGTTGGAAAGCTAATTAAATTTTCCACATGATAAAAATTCAAAATTAGGGAAAATACATATGGTTTAAATGTTAATCACTTAGGAAATCATTTCTTAACCCTCTAGAGATGAAATTAGGCTTGAGAAAGAGTTTTGAGTATTACAATGGAGCGGACTATTAGCTAGTTAAGAACTCCCATATCCAGACATTGATGGTGGGGGAGATGAGGATGTTGCGATGGATGTGTGGACTTACTAGGAGAGATAGGGTTTGAAATAAGATTATTTTGGATAATGTGGGAGTAGCTTTGATGAAAGACAATATAAACGAAGTGTGGTTGCGATCATGTGATGATGAGGGCACGAATGCTCTAGTACGACATTGAAAGAGATTGTTTATGGTTAGTTTTAGATGGGGTAAATTCTGGATGATAAAATATTGGAGGGAGGTTATTCGACATGATATAGAGTAATTAAAACTTGCAGAGGACGATATTCTTGATAGGAGGTATGGAGGATACAAATAAGGGTAGAGGGTTAATAGGTAGGAGTTTCTCCATAATAGCAGAGAAAGAGTAGGAGTTTCTTATTCGTGGTGTTTTGGTGATGTCTATGATTTCAAATAGATAGCTTATAGTATTACCTTGAGAGTGTCCTATTTCCTTATTATCTAGTAGTGTGTTATTCCATTTTGTTGTGTGCCTTTATGTTTTTGTTAGTTATACTGTTATCAGTCTTGGGCTAGGGGTCTATCAGAAACAACCTCTTTACTTTATCTAAGGTATCAGTATGGACTGCATACATATTACCATTCCTCGAACATACTAGATGGGAATACACTGAATATGTTGTTGTATTTTTGGTCCAAAAATACTTTAATAATCGACCCAAAAATAAAAAGGCTTGAGTTGAAAATTTTATTAAATAATCAGGTTGCCCATACTTGAAGGGTTCTAAATATGACAACCCACCAAAAAACAAGTTGAAATCTATCTTGAAATCATTGAGAACCATTTTTTCACTTAACCAGGTCAAACCTAAAATCCCAAGTTTAAATTCAAATTTTTGAAGTTGTTTTAGAGGTAAAAGCAATGGGTAATAATAGAAATTTGGTTAATAAGTTTACCCAAGCTTCTTTGATGAAAAATACCCTACGAAATTGCTTTTTTGCATAGTCTCAAGGTCTAAAAATGGTGAAAATAGAGTTGGAATCACGAATATGGGGTTTATATACTATTCTATAAAGAGTTAATCGTGAACACGGTCAACTGCTCTTATTTACAAAGGTTAATAATCTATACCTACAACAAATGTGGTGGCTTGGTCGCAAATTCAATGACCAAATAAGTTGACCTAACCTTAATTACTCTTTGTGAATGTGGCCACATGCTCCGCATTTGTGATACCGAAGAGAATCCTTCTCCATATATGAAAAGAAGGAAAAATACCTACACTAGATGACAATTGTTCAACGAAGAAAATTGATTATGAATTCTCTGATATGGACCCACGAAATTTATTTGGTCCCCCACAAAAGTAAACTGATAATACAAAGATCAACATTTTTGACTCAATGGAACCATAAGATATATCAAAAGAGGTCATTTTTAATAAGTTACCCCCCAGTAATACAATTAAGCTAAAATAATTAATTTCTTACCTAAATACTCCAAATTCAAAATAATTTTAACCTAAACTAATGATGCTACTAACCTAAAAATGAAATTTTGAATCTAATGTAGCTGATAGAATCACCATCAGATGCTTGAAGCAAAAAAATATTGATAAAAGTTAAAACTATCACATTAAAGCTACACAAAACCTCAAACTCACATGAATCACTCCTGAACATTTCAAGAACTGTTCCAATCATTCCAAAACTCATAAATGATATAAAAAACAAGGGTATAATAGCCAAAACACATATAAAATTAAAAATTACAATGAGGATTGTTGAAATAGAGTTGCTACTGAAAATTTCAATATGTCTTAGTTCTCAGGGTGCATCCTCTAGATAGACTATGACAATGCGGGTATGAGGGTGGTGGTGGTGGTGAAAAACTCAAAATAAACCAAATTTAATGAGATTTTGAATGAAGTCCTAGGACTTAATTCCTAGAATTTGCAGTTATGAAAACAAGACAAGAACAAAAAAATAGTATAATGAACTCTGGACATTTTTCATGTGAAAGCAGTATTATGAATCATGATCAGAAAATCCCAGATATGGAAAAAGATAATAATGAATAAGAAAGGTGTCAATATCCATCCTGGATTAGGGGGTGGGTATTACTGATAGCACAAGGAGTGGAGAAGGCTTGGATTTTATTAATCTAAGTATAAAAGTTTCACTCTTCTGTCATCCTAGTAGAAGGTAATTAATTACATCCTCATCTTGGCTTGTAAATTTTTCTATTATATCAATTTAAATTATTAACTAATTATAAAATCTATCACCTCAATTATCGACGATCTTTACAACCTCGCTCCCGTCTCAGTCGTATTGACATTTGCAACCTGTACATTCCTCAGTGTATAGATCCTTGTAATCCCTTTTTCTCAAGTGTATCGATCTTCCTTATCTCAATTATATAGATCCCTGAAATCCCCCTATTTCAATTATATCATCCTTCCTCCTCTAAATTATATCAACGCTCCCTCCAACTCATTTTAACTGTTTTTCTTTATCTTATTAGTGTAGGAGATCATCAATGATGAAAGTTGTTATAATTCAGACTCAACTAGAGAAAAAAGGCTAGTGGATAGTAGAAAAAATTTCATTAGTTTCAATTGGATTGAATTTTTATCATTTACAAAAAAAAATTTAGTATTTGAAATATATTGATCCAAAAATTTACTATGAAACAAAGTCAGAACCAATTGAAACTTTGTAAAACATGGATCCTCCTTCTTATTTGTATCAAGTTTTGTGTTGATCCCCTTGGATATATTATTTCCTTTAGCATATTATCCATTCATTACACCTTCCAATCACTATGTGAATTCCATTGATATTAGACTCAAGGTCCTTCACAAAGTAATAAGATTTGAAAAAGCATCTATTAGAGGAGTTTGATTATCCCCTTTGAGAACTTGATTTTTTTGTTGTCTTCCACTTTCAATTGTAAATTCATCTCAAGTTTAGATCATAATATCTTATAGTCCTCCAAACCCTTACATATAGGTATTAGAACTAAACTAGTGAACCAAGGGTTGGATTCACCAAATTTGAATTTTATGACTTCTTTCCATAAAACTTGATTATCTCTATTGTATTTCCATAACCATTTCATTAGTAAGATATTGTGTATTGATCTCGGCATTCTAATGTCTAGCTCACCCATTTGTTTCCTTAGCTATGATGTTTGAAACTTGAAAAAAATTATATTTCTTTAAGTTGTTCTCTTTTTGTTTTTCTTTAAATATGACTACATCTATTTCATGGATTTGTTATCGTGGGTGATGTTATATATTAGTTTTATTTTATTTAAGATATAGATTGCAACATTGTTTTTAAATTTTTTATTTAGAAATTTTATGAACTTACATTTGATGAGCTTTTTTTGGTTGAATTGCCTGTTGAAAATTGGTTATGTCATTTACCTGTCAACGCTATATCTGAATTTAAAACCAGTTTGATGGACTATATGAGCACTTTGGATTTGCTTGTTGTATTTAGGGCTCTCTTAGTTCCACTACTATATATATTAATACTTAAGGTACATTAACAATTCTTTGAAAATAAACTCTTTTAAAAATAAAAAACACTTTCAACAAACTCTTTTCAAAATAAGTTGATTTTAGAAGTTTGGACAAACAAGCAATATTTTCAAAAGTTCTTTTAATTTTGAAAAATATTAAGTTTCAAAGAATAGTTAATGTATCTTAAGAGTTAATACTTAGTAGTGGAACTAAATGAGCCCTAAATAGAACAAGAAAATACAAAGTACTCATATAGTCCATCAAACTAGATTGAATTCAAATATAGCTAACTGATTGATTGATAGTTAAATGGAATAAATACTTTTCAACAACCAATTCAACCAAAAAATCTCATCAAATGAAAGTTCATAAAATTACTAAATAAAAATTTAAAAATAAAATTACAATCTATATCTTAATTAAAATAAAAACTAATATAGAAAAAACTAGCAATAACAAATCCACAACATGGATGTAGTCAGATTTGAAAAGAGCAAAGAAAGAAGAACAACTTAAGGAGATATAAATTGATCAAGTTGCAAACATCATAGCTAATAAAAGAAATGAGTGGGCTGAAAATTAGAAACCCAGGATTAATACACAACAACCTATTAATGAAATGGGTGTGGAGATACAATGTAGAGGATCAAGCTTTATGAAAAGAAGTCATAAAATGCAAATTCTATAAATCCAGCCCTTGGTGCACTAATTTAGTTCTAATACAATATGGTGTAGGGGTTTGGATGAAAATCAAAGATTTGTGGCCTAAAATTGAGATGAATTTACAAGTGAAAGTGGGGTACGAAAAAGATAAGTTCTCAAATGGGATGATCAAACACCACCGATGGATGCTTTTTCCGCTTAATTAATTTGTGAATAACCCTGAGTCTAAAATCATTAGTTGTTAGACTGCAAAAGTTTATTGGTCAGTGTAGAGGGTGGCTAGTATGCTAAAAGAAATTAATGAATCCATAAGGATCAATTTGAAACCCAATACATATGAGAAAGGAGGATTCAAGTTTTCAATGTCTGAGTTGGTTCTGACTTTGTTTTGTAGTGAATTTGTGGATCAGAATATGTAGAACACCGAATTATATTTTGTAAATAATAAAATTGTATCCAACTAAACTTGGGGCACATTTTTTTATTCTTCTCCAAAATGTTCAATAACTTTCATTATTTATGAATAATTGAGGTGATATCACCCAAATTACACCTCGCAAATGAAGTATACACCGGTTGTTGAATCAAATATAGAATACAACCAAGGTTTTGGTTGATAACACAGGTGACGACTCGTTATCAAACTATACGAGTCATTAGGTGATCCACTGCCACTGGAACCAAAGTGTAAACTTTTTGGATTTCTCCTAACTATAACTCAGAATGGATGCTAAGGGACCTATTACATCTCCTTATAAATCGTAGTGAGAGTGTTTCCCCTAGAGTGATATTTTCATCCTTCAAACTTTTTCTCCATAACTGCTCGCGGTGAGTCAAGCAACGACTTATCTCCTATATTGACAACTCGGAGGGAGACGTTATTTCCACTAACTTGATATGCATATCTTTAAGAATTTGAAAAATTTACTCAAAGGAGTCTTTCCACGACTCGTAGTATGACCCAGTGAGTCGTGGCCATGTACCAGTAGCCTGTAGTAAGACAATTTCAACTCTTTTTCTTCTCTTCATTATGAAAATCTGTTTTCCTGTAAAATACTTAATCATATCTATAAATATACTTAAGATCTTACATATTTGTTCATTTTAAACATCGATAGAGTCATGAAACCATGGAACATACACACCCTCAACTTATAATATTTGCAAGTCCTCATACAAACAAAATAAATCAAACAAATACAATGCTTAACTAAGGGAAACCTAGGAGATCCATGGTAGCCATATCATCACACATTTAGAAACTCCTTCCCACACAATTAAATCATAAATCACCATGTTCACATACATAAATCGTTACCATGACAAAAACGAATTAAGAGATAACATCATATTATGAACAGACAACCAAATATATATACAAATGAATCACTTAGATAAATAACAATTAACAATGCAATTAGGGGTGTCAAATTAGTGGGTTGGGTTTAAATTATAGATTCTAAAATGGGTTGAATTAGAAATTTGATGGGGTCATGATCAATCCAAAATAACTTTGGGTTCATATGGGTTGGACTAAAATGGACTAAAAACTGAGTTGGGTCTTAACTCATCCAATTCAGCCCACTTAATCTAAACAATGTTAACATAATGATATTTAACTTTTATAACCACTATTTGAATTCCAAATTTAAAAATAAAAACAAGTTCTTAATTTTGAAAAGAAAAGTCACCAAATATTATATCAATGAAATAAATATACTATGGGTGTGTTCGACATGGAAGAAAAATGTTTTATGTGAAAAATATTCTCCAAGAAAATATTATCCACGAATTTTTTTAATTAATAAAATATTAATCTATTTTTTTTAGGGGGGAGGGGAGGATGGGGCTAAGAAAATGGTTTTTAAAAATATAAAAAATATTTTTTTGGTGTTAGGGGGGGCGAGGGAGGGTTAGTGGTGGAGGTGGTAAGAAAAAAAATTAATAATGTTTGGCATAGGGTCTCTTGACGAGTGGATAGGGTGGTTCAGAGTGGAGTTTGGGGATGATTTTGATTTTTGAGTGTGGTATGATATTTTCACTTGTTTTCTTCTCTTTCATTGAGGAAATAATTTTCTTATTAAATGGGTTGACATGGAGATTGAATTAGGCATAGTTGAAGATATTTTTAAAATGTGTTAGATCTTAAGGGGTTGAGATTGAACCCAATTTCAAATTATCTTGAGCTCAATCCATAAATATTTGGCTGGTCTGAATGGGTTCACTTAATTTGAGCTAATTTTGACACCCCTAGATGTAATCCATGAAGCCACACAACAAAGAAAACTCACAGTATAGTCATGTATATTAAAGTATGGACTGAGTTGAAGAACTCGCTCTTACAAAGAAGTTCAAACAGTGTGCGTGAAATACCATACTTTTGCTCTTATTTTTTATGCCTTAGTTTTTCAGATAGCCGAATTAGGATCATTATAGGATTTTATTTTCTTATAATGTAGGCTTGGGAACGGGTATGATAGAACGGGTCTTTTACTGTTGCTTGTGGTTTCTTTTTTGCAATTTTCCCTTTCTTATTGTTTCTTTTTCAAATTTTGTTTATTCTTTTCTTCTATTTTTTTTCCTTTTCTTACCACACCCTAATCACTTTTTATTTACTAACTTCTTCTTTACACTCATTTCTAACTACGCACCCCTATGACAACATTCTCAACTTAAACGATTATCTTGAGTTGTGGTACATAGATTACAAGGAGAAATTAGGGCCAAGGAAAGTTATCATAATTAAAATAGGAAGGTGAAAGGACTAATGAAAGAAATACATCTATTTAGGATCAAAGTCAGGAGCAAGGGGTATTTATTCCATTTGGTGAGACACTTAGGCTAAAAGTGAACTATTTAAGAACTGCCTATGATTCTTTTCTAACCAATTATCCTATAACCTAGGAAAGACAAATTGGGTGAGTTCTAGATTGCACATACGCACTTGACTAAGTAGGTACCTCACACATGGCACAAGGAAACACTATTATTTACTACCTATGCAGTTCATGCATCTCTAAGCTATAGTTATCATTCTTATAATTCTAATTCCATAACAAGAACCATAATGTTCACATTTCAAAACAAACAAAAAACACAGTCTAAAATATTTTTTAGGAGAATCTTTGGAATAACAAAGTCACAATATTCAAAACCATGATAGTGCTAAGTTCCCCCATTTTTCTCCTATCAGCACACATAAACATACTAAAATAGAATTAGAATCCAAGTTCTACTATGATAACACACCCATGGAAAATTAAACATTGCAACAACAACCCTCAAGTTGTGGTACACCTTCACCTCTAACTTAGAGAACATACAGTTTTATTACTACATGACGGCACCTTAGGAAAAATGTGCATACTCGTCAGCTATTGGGTTCTTATAAGTTACCTTGTCTCTAATATGTTAGCACTGGTGGTGATCAGTTCACTTTAAACAATAGTAGAACTTATAGTGGGCGATGCAGTTAATGTTGTAGAACTAGTGGGAGTAACTACCATAGGCCCCGTACCCTTTGAAATAACATTTTTATTGTCTTTTGAGTCTTCATAAACTCTAAAGATGCCATCCCCTTGCACCCTCTCGTGCATCTTAGACAAATGTACATCAGAGGATTGCTTGCTCTTAACTATAGCATTATATAAATTCTCCTTATCTCTCTTTCTTTAATTCTTTCACCTTGTTGTCTCTTCAACCTATTTGGCACTTTTTCTTTACCTTTATGGCACCTTCTTAAGTCAACTCAATATCTTCAAACTCATCCTCAATCATGGGTATGTTGGTAGGTGAGAATGGTTGGAACTTCCTAAAAGATAGGTCCTAGACTGCTACCGAGCTCCCTTTTTATGTAGATCAAATTCAAGAACTAAACACCCTCAAGACTCATAGTCATTCTCTTTTCAATCACACCAAATTGGGTATATATACCAAACATTTCTATCCTAATCTCATCTTTCACCTATGGCTGGACCCCACTTTTTATTCTTTCAACTCTCAACTCAATAGTTATTAATCATGTCAGGATTTTTTGCTTGAATTATTATGGGATATAACATACCCACCAGCAATTGGCTGAATCATGGGTAAACTCGGAGTGGTCATTAGAGAATAGAGACTGAATTCAGTTGTGAAGTAAGAAAGTGGTAGCATTAGTAGTTGCATGGGTCTCAAGCCTCAAGGCCTCATTCTGGGACTCTGTAGGTGTAGCTCAAATATTAGCAAATCTAGGCATATCAATCTCTATGTGGGTGCTCAACTAAAGTGCCCCATCTAATAAAGCAGCACTAGCTACCACCTTTACCTTGGACACATAATTTTTGGAGTCTCGAATCAGCCGAAGATCAATAATATGATAAACCTCAATAAAATAATCAATCTAGAATAACTTAGGAACACAAGCCTCCAATAATAATTGAGTAACCAAACATAAGAATGTTATACTCGTCACATCTTCATTAGATTTATCCCAAATTTCTTAATATATCAACCTAGAAATATCAATCTCATATCCCTTTATAATATCTACCACTAAACTAGCTTTATCTGGATAAACACACTATCTCTAGATATGGCCATCAATCTATGATGAATCTAAGATCACTAAGATTTAGCGATGAAGGTTAAAGTACCATTATTTATCTTCAACTTTACACTAGCTATCCATTCTACTTTTTCCTTCTGGGTATCATTAATGTTCACAATCTATTGATAGTGTATCATTTTATCTGTGGTGCTAATCTACTTTTGCTTCATCTTTCTCATTTCATCTATGTGATGATCTATATCTATTGTGTTGGTCAGGGGATCGATGTCCCATCAATTTAGTAGGATTAAAATAGTACGCTTTGAGATATCAACTCGAGTACCATGAATCAATAAAGTAGGAAGTGAAGACTCAACCTCCATTTCATACCCTATCGGCCCTACAACTTGAGATGTCTTAATAAGTAGCATAAAAACCTAAAACTAGCTTAAGACTATATCTGCCAAATTACTCATTCATCCACCCAAACTATATTTGTTGAACAGGTGCTCAAACTCAGGCATCTCAAATATGTCTGTGGTCACCAACCTTCACTCCTCATAAAAATACTTATTTGGTCAACCATTGTTATTGAGTGAAACTCAAACATAGATACACTACATACTGAAGATGCACTATTTTTCTCATGTATTCACTTAGAAAATCCCAATAACAGAGCTAAATGCTCAAGTTTATGTCATTATATCAGCTGTTGGTGCTCAGGTAGACTAAGTTTAATTGAGTAGCATAAACCTATGTTAGAAAACATATGCATAAACTAGGTTGATGGAAGACTTCATGTGTAGGCTTGCAGTGTAACACCCCAAAAGTACCCCCTGGACGTCACATGGTGCTTGAGACTAAAAATAGCCCTAATCTAACCCATGATATATATTTATCTTGGGAACTCACATGAGGAGTGACTAACAAATATAGAAACTTGAAGATAAATTATCTCATATATTAATAAAAGTATTTAAATTGGAAATCTTTACACAAATTCTTTGAACTGGAAACATAATCAGTCTGACAAGCCTTTACTAATGGCTAAAGAGCCACTGGGACAGACCCCAACTGACCCGAACATAAACGAAAATCAAATAACTAAAAACACTATAATCAACGAGCAGAAGTATGATAAAATGGGCCCTCAGAATATGAGGACACACGAAAAGTTGGGATATAAGTGATGATGCCCACAGTCAATTGTGCTACTGAAAACGAGCACCCAAACCTATATTATAAGATAATGTAGCACAAAGACATATATGTGGGTTAATACCTATGGAATATATTGAGTATGCTGGGGCGAATGCATAAGCAAAACAATAACTGAATATATAAGTACACTTTCAAATGATATATGCTAAGTGTAAATGACTCACCTTGAATCAGAATAAGACAAAAGACTACAGGAGCATAAAAATGAATGATGAAACATAAGGATAACTTTGTGAGCCATGGCACTTAGTTTCTAAAAGCTTTACTTTTTATTCTTTCTTATGGGGGATATTTCTAACCAACATAAACCATGTGAGCTACGATGGAGTCGAACATCTTACCCATGTTATGGAGAGATGTTCTACCCTTGCAATAGGAAGATAACCTTAACTTAAGTAATCACTGAACTTCATCAATAATGAAAAAAAGTTTAACCTATGGTAGATCATAGTTTCTTAGAATTTAGGATACACTCATTCGCATTCCCTTCTGATGGTAAATATGTTCTCTAGAATACATATATGCTTATACTTTAAGAAAACTACCTTAAAATAGTATAAGGGTTTATAGACTGAAAACCAGTTATGCTTCTCTTTCTTTAAATCATTATCAGGAAGAACAATTGTGGATTTCATATCTTATCTTTAGATCAAAAGATCAATATTTTTTGAATCATGCTATAATATCTTTGAATGATGTTTCAAAAGCTTAAACTTCTTTATTAACTTAATGCTTGTACTTAGGACTTAAAATTCATGCTTTATTTCATAAGATTTCATAATAAAAAATCATGCTCAATAATCACCTTAAAATATTTCAACAACATCCAGTCAAGATAGTAAAATTCAAAGCATAATAAAAATCTTGCAAGTCAAAACATGAGTATATGTAAACCTTGATGCACTTAAAGCTTTTAATCATATGGTAGTATCATATTTCAAGAATATGGCTATTTGGGTATGAACCCTAATTCAATATAAATAAATTAAATCTCAAAACAATGCTCTTTAGGAACAAGGATGAAAGAATTACCTTGTTCATAAACTCCACATACCTAAATTTTCTTGACCTGTGAAGAGAGTTCGAACCTTGAGACTTTAAGGATAAATTTGTTTGACGAACCCTAATCTTGATATTTTTGAGTATAAGAAGAGGTAAGTGTTGTTAATTAATTAGAAAGAGGAGTAAAATAATGCCTCTTTAAGGTTATAGGTCATGGGTGGGAGTTATAAGAGAGAAAAGACCAAAGAGTCCTTTTACTAAACTTTACAGAACTTGCTCGCCAGTCTTTATGAGTCAAACATACTACTTGTACAGTGAGGGTATGACTAAGTCCATTAACTCGTAATCTTTGCATAATTAAGGATGGTATAAAATGATCATCAGGCGAGTGGTAACATATGACTAGTATTATCTCCATACGATTTTTAAACCCCTACTCATGTTTGGATAGAATTTTAGGGAACCTACACTGATACACATATGACTTCCTTTCATACTACTCGTATGGTGATGTTACGACTCTAAGGCTCAAGTCGCACTTACAATAAAATGTCCACTATACCACACTATCTTAAATACAACTACAATATACTTATTGTATGTTGTATGTACAACTCAAGGGAGTGATTCGTATGATGTAAAGAGACTTCCAGACACGGGGTATTATAATGTCTCCCCCTTGGAAACATCCATCCTTGAATGTGATTCATCTAGTATTAAGACTTGGAAAAGAAACCACACCTCTACACTGAACTTATAATCAAGCCTATATCTATCATAAGGATCCAATCATTCACAATAAAAGATATGACTTAAGAATACTTAAATAAACTTAAAGAAGAAGAGTCTTGTCTGAAAATAACTATTTACCTTCAGTAGGAATTGAGTTGGAAGAAAAGATATGAGGATACTTTGTTATTATGTCTACTTCAGCATCCTAAGTGGCCCCTTTAACTAATTGGTTTCTCCAATGAACTTTTACTGACCCTTAGACCTGTCTATTAAGTATCTCCAAAAGAATCTCCTCATATGTCAAGTTATCTTTAACCCCAATACTCTCTAAGGGAACTACTAAAGACTGATCTCTAATGCAATTCTTAAGCATTGAATTATGAAACACTGGGTGAACTAGAACTAATTTTGATGAAAGGTTTAATTCGTAAGCAATCTCTCCTACACACTTTACTATCTCATATGGACTTAAAAATTGGGGACTCATCTTTACCTTATTTCGGAATTTCATAATTCCCTTCATAGAATACACCTTCAAGAGTATCCAATTGCCAACTTCAAACTTGAGCTCTCTCCTTCTTACACCAGCATACGATTTCGGACAGCTCTGTGCAGTTTTCAATGGCTCACAAATCAGATAAACTTTTTCCATAACTTCAAGAATAGAGTCTGGACCAATCAAATACGCTTCATCGACCTCAAACCATCCTATAACTTACCTGCACCTACTCCCATGCAATGCTTCAAATAGAGCCATCTGAATGCTAGCATGTAACTATTGTTATAAGTGAAGTCAATCTAAGGTAAATGGTCATCCAAACTTTCTTTAAAGTCTAAAACACACTCCCTCGACATGTATTCTAATGTTTGGATTGTGCGTTCAGCCTGACCATTGATCTACAGATGGAATGCAATACTAAGCTTAACCTTTGTATCAAGGCTCTTCTGAAAAGACTGCCAAAACTGTGAAGTAAACTACATGCCTCTGTCTTAAATGATGGACAAGGATATCCCATGAAGCCTTATTAACTTGTAGACATATATTTTTCACATAATCCTATGTGGTATGTGAGGTCTTGACTGGTAGAAATTGACTGATTTAGTCATTTGATCAACTATAAACCAAATTGAATCATGTTGACATCTTGTGCAAGCCAACTCTATGATGAAATCCAGATTAACTGCCTCCAACTTCCAATTAGGGATACTAATCTCTTACAATGTACCACCCATTTTAACCATAACTTGCTAATAATTAGGATACTTGGCTACATACCCAGCTATATCTCTCTTAATACCAATCTACCAATAAATCTCTTATAAGTCATGGTACATCTTAGTAGCACCCGGATGAATGGAATACCTCTAATCATGAGCCTCAACTAGTATCTTTTTCCTCAATCCATCTACATTCAGAACATCGAGTCTACCTTGATAGTGAAGTACACCATCTCCCCCTTGGGAGAAAACCTCAACCTTTTGCTGCTGGACTGCATCCAATATTTGGTTAAGTATGGGATTATTTCATTATTTCTTCATTACTTCAGCTACAAAAGATGATTCCAAAGCGATTTGAACTACTACTTCCTTATCATTAGTGTTGAACAAACATACTCCCAAATGAGCCAACCTATGCACTTCTTTAGCCAAATCCTATTCCTTCTCTTTCACATGAGACACACTACCTGTAAATAACCTACTTAATACGTTTTCCACCACATTTGTCTTACCTAATGATAAAGTACATTCATGTCATAATCTTTCAATAACTCCAACCACCTTCTCTAATGAAGATTTAACTCCCACTGAGAAAATACATATTGAAGACTCTTATGGTCAGTGAAAACGTCAACATGCACACCATAAGGTAGTGCCTCTAAATTTTTAGGGTAAAAACCATAGCAGCTAACCCCAATTAGTGAGTTGGGTAACTCTTTCCACGATCCTTAAGTTTCCTAGAGGCATACAATATCACTCTCCCATTATTCATCAACACGCAACCTAACCCAACTCTAGAAGTATCACAATACACTTTGAATCCATCTAACCGTCTGGCAGATCTAACACTGGTGCCAAAGTTAATCTATCCTTCAACTCATGGAAACTCTTCTCACACTTATCTGACCATATGAACTTCACTTTCTTTTGGGCCAGCCTAGTTAATGGTGTGGCTACAGAAGAGAACCCTTCAACAAATCTTCCATAATAACCAGCCAAACCCAAAAAGCTTTGGATATCTGATGGAGTGATGGTTCTAGGCTAGTGCTTCACTGCATTGGTCTTCTGAGGATCTACAGGAATACTAACCCCTGAAATGACATTTCCTAAGAAGGTAACATATTCAAACCAAAACTTATATTTACAAAACTTTGGATACAATTGATAGTCCTTGAGGTTCTGCATACTATTCTCAAATAGTCTACATGCTCTTCCTCACTCCTAGAATACACAAATATTTCATCTATAAAGATAATGACAAATATGTCTAAGCACTGATTTGGTAGTCCACAAACTGCCTACATACCCTGATTTTTCACCGATCCAGCAAAAGCAAAGAAAGTTTAAAACTGACGTGAGCGATAAAATCAAAGAGAAAATCATGAAGCAATTAAATGTGAACGTGATCAGGGTCGCTCAGTACACTACATGGTTGGCTAATGTGGTTCCCGTACAAAAGAAAGATCGTAAAACCAGAGTTTGTATTGATTATAGGGATTTGAACAAAGCAAACCCTAAAGATAACTTTCCGCTACCCAATATTCATATCCTTGTTGATAATTGTGCTAAACATGAGATCCAATCTTTCGTGGATTGTTATGACGGATATCACCAGATCTTGATAGATGAAACAGATGTAAAAAAGACTTCTTTCACCACCCCGTGGGGTACTTATTGCTACAGGGTCATGCCATTTAGTTTAAAGAATGTGGGAGCTACGTACATGAGAGCTATGACTACTATTTTTCATGACATGATGCACAAAGAAGTAGAAACATATGTTGATAATGTCATTATCAAGTCCAAGACACAAGTCAATCATGTATATGACTTGAGAATTCTTTGAAAGGTTGCAAAAGTATAATCTTAAGCTCAATCCAGCCAAGTGTGCATTTGGAGTTCCATCCAAAAAACTTTTGGATTTCATAATTAGCCGCAGAGGCATTAAATTAGACCCCTCCAAGGTAAAATTCATTCGAGAATTGCCACCTCCGAAGAATAAAATTGAGGTCATGAGTTTTCTTGGAAGGTTGAATTATATAAGCAGGTTTATCGCTCAACTCAACACTACATGTGAACCAATATTTAAGTTGCTGAAAAAGGATGGTGCTATCAGATGGACAGATGAATGTCAAGAATCATTTGATAAGATTAAAGAATATTTGGCAAATCCTCTAGTACTGGTCCCACCGGAACCTGGTAGGCCTTTATTTCTCTATCTGTCAGTGATGGACAATTCTTTTGGTTGTGTTTTAGGACAGCATGATATCACAAGCAAAAAGGAATAAGCAATCTATTATTTGAGCAAGAAGTTCACAAGTGGTAAAATATACTCTTTTAGAAAAGACATGTTGCGCCCTAACTTGGATTGCTCAGAAATTGAAGCACTATCTTTCGTCCTACACAACCTACCTCATATCTCGAATGGATCCTTTAAAGTATATTTTTTAGAAACCTATGCCCACATACAGATTGGTGAAGTGGCAGATTGTACTTACACAATTCAACATTGTCTATGTTACTCGTATTGCTATGAAAGCACAGGCATTGGCCTATCATTTGGCAGAGAACCCAGTTAACAATGACTATGAGCCTTTACAAACTTACTTTCGTGATGAAGAGATTAATTCAATTGAGGAAGAATTTCAAGATGATATTCATGCATGGAAATTATATTTTAATGGGGTGGTCAATGTCAAAGGAGTAGGAATTGGGGCGGTTCTTATCTCACCGACCAGGCACCATCATCCCGCCACATCACGACTTTACTTTTTTTATACTAATAATACAACAAAATATGAAGCTTGCATCATGGGTCTAAATATGGAAATAAATATAGATGTACATGAGCTAGTGGTGTTGAGAGATTCTGAATCGTTCATTCGACACATTCAAGGTGAATGGAAACGACAAATATCAAGCTCATTCCATACAAACAGTGCTTAGAGGACCTTAGCAAAAGGTTCAAGTCTATCAAGTTTAGATATATTCCCAGATCCCACAATGAGCTAGCTGATGCTCTGGCTACCCTAGCTTCCATACTCCCATACCCAGAAAATACACATATCGACCCATTGGAGATACAGATACAATATCAACATGGTTATTGCAACATAATTGATGCAGAACCGGATAATAAAACCTGGTACTATGATATCAAATGCTTCCTAAAGTCAAAAGAATATCCAATACACGCCAATGCAAATAAAAAAAAGGACTATTAGGCGACTTGCTAATGGTTTCTTCTTAAGTGGGGAGATTCTGTACAAACGAACTCTAGATTTTAACTTATAGAGATGTGTTAATATTCAGGAAGCTGAAAGAATCATGAATAAGGTACATTCGGGGGAATGTGGTTCGCATATGAATGGCATGTTTTAGCGAAGAAGATTATGTGGGCAGGTTATTATTAGTTGACTATGGAGTAAGATTGTTTTTGCTTTGTTCGCAAGTGTCATCAGTGCCAAATTCACGGTGATTTGATTCACTCACCACCTTTAGAGCTACATCCTATGTCTGCTCCTTGGCCATTTGTTGCTTGGGGCATGGACGTAATCGGTTCAATAGAACCAAAAGCTTCTAATGGGCATCGATCCATACTGGTCGCTATTGACTATTTCACCAAATGGGTAGAAGCTGCTACTTTTAAATCAGTCATGAAAAAAATAGTAGTGGATTTTGTTCATTACAACATCATATGTCATTTTGGTATACCGAAGTCTATTATCACGGACAATGCAATCAATCTCAATAGTCATCTAATGAAGGAGGTTTGTGAGCAATTCAAGATTATGCATCAACATTCTACTCCTTATTGTCCCAAAGCAAATGGAGCCGTTGAAGCAGCGAACAAGAATATTAAAAAGATTCTTAGGAAAATGGTCTAAGGATCTCGACAGTGGCATAAGAAATTACTGTTTTCCTTTTTAGGATATCGTACAACTATCCATACATCGACTGGCACAACTCCTTATTTACTAGTCTATGGGACTGAAGTTGTGATACCCGCAGAAGTCGAAATTCCCTCGCTTCGAATCATTGTTGAAGCTGAGATTGATGATACTGAATAGGTTAAGTCTTGACTAGAACAATTATCATTAATAGATGAAAAAAGGTTGACAGCAGTTTGCTTTGGCCAATTATACCAGCAGAGGATGGCACGAGCTTACAATAAAAAGGTACGTCCTAGAAAATTTGAGGTCGGCAACTTGTTCTAAAACGCATCCTTCCACATTAAGAAGAGGCTAAAGGAAAGTTTGCTCCAAACTGGCAAGGTCCATACATAGTTAAACAAGTATTATCAAATGGAGCTTTGCAGCTTGCGGATATAGACGGAAAAATGGCAGATAAAGCTATCAATGCCGATTTAGTCAAAAGATATTATATTTGACACACTTGTGCTTAACATTCTCAAGTTGAGATGACAAAAATCCATCATTCTACTTAACTAAATGTCGTTAATCCCTTGTCAGCCCTTCAAACTTTATTTACTTTTCCTTTCTTTCCCTTTTTGGATAAAAAAAAAATTCTTGTAGGTGAAAATCCATGGAGGTACCCACAAGATGATTCAAAAAAAAAGATAATGTGTATTTTTTGTACTATGTTCGACTTGATTCCTAAATGGATACGTAGGCAGCCCTATTTTGGATTTCGGTCCGACCAAAATAAAAAAATTAAAATTAAAAATCTTGGTATTCAAAGAAACCGAGACATATATATTACTATCACTTTTATATGGCTCCTAAGTTGTAATTTATCCTAAAAATCCTTGTCCCCTTGTCCATTAAAGACCTTTCGATCAATTTTTAAGAATGTCAAGCCATGTGTGCCATTAAAAAAAAGAAAGCAAAAGTCTTGTAGGTGAAAACCCATGGAGGCACCACAAGATATAAAAAAAAATAAAAAAATCTTATAGGTGAAAACCCTCAGGGGCACCATAAGACAATGATGAACGAGACAATCGAAATTAGAGAGGTCAGTTGTGAAAATCCTAAAAGGATAAGTTTAGTCAAACAAAGTTTATCATGACAGGACAAAGATCAAGAAAGATGATTTGATTTGATTGAAAGGTGCAGCCTAATTCGAGATTAGACAGTTTTTGAAGGGTCAAATGTCTACTCCATATTGCGTGTCATGCTTCATTAAAATTAATATACACCTCCAAATAAGCTTCCTTCCTTTACTATTAGAAATACCTTCTATTTAAACATAATTCTTTTATTTCTTCTTTTGACTTTTCCTTATTTCATTTTTACACGCTTTGTTTTTTTATGCGTAAGTCTTGCATCAAATGTAAAATAAAGAAAGACGCACAAAATTGACCATGGCTCCCAGTGAAATTGAGCAGAGATTATTGGGCGTACACCACCTTGACAAGGACAGGGAGCCAGTTAAGATAAGTGCTACGAGTGAAGCATTTGAAAATGAAGAACAGAATAGTACTGAAACAAATAGAGATGCAACAGAATTTGAAAGATGAAGATTCAAGCTCACCAACCAATTAGTTGAATCAACTGTATCAATTTGGGGCAAAGATAAGGCAAACCTCCAAGGGATTCAAGGCCACAAACCAACTACCAATTTTAAAACTCATAATTATTTTTCATAGCTTAAACAGGGGCAAAGTAGTCATGTGAAGTTTATCGGGAAAAACAAGTATTGCAAAGTTAAGTTTTCTTAAATTTTATCTTTTTGTTATATTCCTATAATTCTAAGTTCGTATCAATATAATAATAATAATAATAATAATAATAATAATAATAATAATAAAACCCCCCATATTCAAAACTGAGGCATTTTTTTTCTTTTCTAACAAAAAAAAATCTTAATCTTATTTTGTCTTCATAGGGCGCCATCCCTTAGTTGACATCTTATCTCGTCTTCATAGGGAGCCATACCCTAGTTGACATCTTATTCGTCTTCATAAGGCACTATCCCCTAGTTGACATCTTATTCGTCTTCATAGGACGTCATCCTCTAGTTGACATCTTATTCGTCTTCATATGGCGTCATCCCCTAGTGGACATCTTATTTTGTCTTCATAGGGCGTCATCCCCTAGTTGACATCTTATCTCGTCTTCATAGGGCGTCATCCCCTAGTTGATATTTTATTTGTCTTTATAGGGCGTCATCCCCTAGTTGACATCTTATCTCATCTTCATAGGGTGTCATCCCTTAGTTGACATCTTATTCGTCTTCATAGGACGTCATTCCCTAGTTGACATCTTATTCATATTCATAGGGCTCCATCACCTAGTTGACATCTTATTCATCTTCATAGGGCGCCATCCCTTAGTGGACATCTTATTTTGTCTTCATAGGTCGCCATCCCCTAGTTGATATCTTATTCGTTTTCATAGGGCTCCATCCCCTAATTGATATTTTATCTCGTCTTCATAGAGGGCTATCCCCTAGTTAACATCTTATCTCATCTTCATAGGGCTCCATCCCCTAGTTGACATCTTATTCATCTTCATAGGGCGCCATCCCCTAGTTAACATCTTATCTCGTCTGCATAGGGCGCCATCCCTTAGTTGACATCTTATCTCATCTTTATAGAGCGCCGTCCCTCCATCCCCTAGTTGACATCTTATTCGTTTTCATAGGACTCCATCCCATAATTGACATCTTATTCGTCTTCATAGGGCGCCATCCCCTAGTTGACATCTTATTCATCTTCATAAGGCATCATCCTCTAGTTGACATCTTATTCGTCTTCATAGGGCGTCATCCCCTAGTTGACATCTTATCTCGTCTTCATAGGGCGCCATCCCCTAGTTGACATCTTATTCGTCTTCATAGGGTGTCATCCCCTAGTGGACATCTTATTTCATCTTCATAGGGCGCCATCCCCTAGTGGGCATCTTATTTCGTCTTTATAGGGCGCCATCCCCTAGTTGACATCTTATCTCGTCTTCATAGGGCGCCGTCCCATAGTTGACATCTTAGGAAACACAATTTCCTAATCTTTCTTATCCATCTTCATAGGGCGCCATTCTCTAGTTGACATTTTATTTCGTCTTCATAGGGCGCTATCCCCTAGTTGATATTTTAGGAAACAAACCTTCCTATTTTTTTTCTTTATGTCTTCATAGGGTACGACAATCCCTAGTCGCATTTTAAAAAGTAAATATCCTAACTTTTTTCATGCATTCATAAGGCATAACTTCCTTTGGCTGCATTATTGAGAATATAAATCTTATTTTATCACGTACCTAGCCTAGATTTCTATCATTTTCATTTATTCATTTTATTTATTTATTTTAATTAGTTTATAGTTTTTTAATAACTCACAAAATTTTCCTAGTGCAAATTGGGGTGGAAAATTTTGCTCGCTTTGTTTTGTTTTTCTTTGATGGCTTGCAGGTTTTTCTGCAAAGTACATGTTTGATGCCGAGAATGACACTTCGCCTTCGGTCAGAACATAGAAGAATGACCAGTTTGAAGATAATTAGAGTCAGTTTTGCATCTGTAGCGGCCCAACATCCCGGGAGTCATCTTCATGTCTTCTGATCAAGAAAACAAGCATGCAAAGTATTCTATGAACTGTCCTTTGGTAGAGTGTTAATGACTCAATCCAAGTTTCAAGTTCAAGTCTAAAATCCTAACTTCAAGATCAAAGTCTGAGATCAAGGTACCCACCAGAAGAAGGTGAGGCGATAACTGAAGATCAAAGAGGAAGATCTGAAGCAAGAGAATCAAGACAATAGAATAGATAGGATCTTGTATCTCCTTTCTAGTTTTATTTTTTTTCTAATGTAATAAAAGGAGCCACGGATCGAAAACTCGACGGGACCTCAACTCGACTCTCTAACTCATCCATTCATTCCTACACCCACTTGAACTACATGTGACCTGATCCTCTTGTAACCCGAAATATGTAGGATACCTAAAGCCAGGGCTCGATCACATTTCTTTCTTACTTACGTATTACTTTTGAATAAATGGTTGGGCCAAAAAATTAGTCATATTTACTTCTTTACTTGAAAATTCTCCATATTTCCAAGCAAAGAGAGGCATTCTGTAAATACCTAATTTTTTACTAAACCTAAGTCTTTTTTTCGTCTTTTTAGTGTTTGATTTGTTTTTTTAGGGTCTAAATTAGATATTTTAAGTTTATCTTATTGTTACTAAATATGTTTTAAAAAATTTGAAAACTATAAAAATAGAGTCACATTTTTAAATAAGTTATTTATTTATTTATTAGGAAAAAGAAAATTTGCTAAACTATATTGGTTTTCTTCTTTTAACTTTTAATAAATAATCTAGTAATATTAATACTCCGTAATCATGTTTTAAGGATAATTATTTAACTTGTATTTTATTGATTTTAGATAAATTTTATGTTTCTTTTTGATTTTTCTTTATTTTTATTTAAATCATTAATTTAAAAAAAAAAAGAGTTCTAAAACTACCCATGTTCCCATAACCAACCCCCATTACCCCTATTTTCCGATATCCTTCTCCCTCATGTTCAACACATACATACACTCATATAATACACACCTCGACACAATAAAAAAACCCACGCACACAACAACATTGAAAACAAAGACAGGAAACATCAGAGACTACATAAAAAAAAATACAGGCAGAAAAAAAACAAAGAGGAAAAAATGATAATACAAGAAAGAAAGCAAAGAGTTCTTTGACTTTGAAAAATTCAGTTCAGGTCTCCATTTTAAATTTCCGGTCGAGTTCGTGACTTCAAAAGTTAGTTATTATTAACTTTGTGAATTACAAGATTGTAGCAGATTTTATTAGAAATTTATTTTCACAAGAGGTAACCCTCAAACCTTCTCTTGTAGCATAATAATACGTCAGATGAAAATATGATGTTCATGTCCCAGTGATGATTCCATTTTTGTTTCCTTTCCTTTCAGTTTTGGTTTGTTTAAATCTATAATTGGTTCAAGATTTCCATTTCTTCTTGAATAGCTTTAGTTAATGGTAGATTAACTATTTCTTGCCTCTTGTCTCCTGCTTACTGAAAAGGGACATAACAATTTTCTAATTGTGATACTAGTTTTGTTAGTTTTGTTTTCTTGAGTTTGTCACTACTATAATTTTAATCAATGAAAGTTTGAAACATGCATGCGTTTTTCCTTTTTTTTTGTTTAAAAAAAGAAGTAATATATAGAGGAGAAGTTGAAATTTACAAAGTGGTGATAAAGATATAAATATTATCATATATTTAATTTTTTTTATTAGACTACTAATTTAAAAAGATGCAATGTTAATACAAAATTTGGTTACTGTAAGTAGTTTCTTCTCTTCGTAAAAAACAAATTGCATGCATTATGTAGTACACTTTGCATATCAATGTTTTGCATTGTATTTTTTTATCACTGTTAATGTCTTTTCACGAAGAAGTATATAACACCATTTTGAAATAATGTATTTTAAAAAAGGAGTTCGTGATTTATTTTGGGCCTCGTAATGATTAAGGCTGATGAAGCATAATATTATTTTGGATAATTGAATATGAGAAATGGACGATATTTGAAGAAATCTAGTAATGTGATTTGTTGAAGTGTTGACTGTTACAATATTATTGTTTACTATATATTCACTTTGTCATTTTAAAATAAGTTCTATTGTTACACAGTACTCAATTACTTGGTATATGAATTCGATCATATCTAGGATTCTAGTTATTTAATAATAGAAATAGTGATACAAGAACCAAATATTTGATAAGTTGGGAATTGACATGAAAATATTGAAAACATTTTTAACAGTGTAGCCTTTGATTCGCTTTGTCACTTCCTGGTTTTACGTTTTGATTTCTTATTATTGTAATGTTTGGATACCTGTAAAATTACTTTGCTCGCCAGGCCTAATTCTAAGTCTGTGGCTTAAGGAATTAACAAGCGTGAGAATGAATAAAATGGGTTACGAATTTATTTAAGACTTATCATGAATGAATAAAAAAAGATCATATTCATCGATAAGAAAATAGAGGAAAAACTCATTTGTAAGGGAGCGAATTCGAAAAGGAATGATTTAGGTTCTTGATCTTTAGAAAATTAAGAAATTAACATACAAGTGAAAATTAACGATGAAGTTGGAAAGCCCTGCTACTGACCATTTGTTATAATAAATTAACCTACCGTTTGAAGCCGATTGAATTAGGTTGGGTAGATTTTAAACCTAAGATGCTTATTTAGACTAGAAAAATGGGGACGACTCATAAATGCCTCAAAGGCACGAGAAATGTATCAAAACTTGTGGTATGACCGAAAAGTACTGCTACTGGCAAGCCACGCATTAATATAATTAAATAATTTAAAATAAATTCAAAGTAGGATGCAAGTAACTTTTAGGCTAACAAATATTATGTATCCAAGAGATTAATTTAAGTCAGACGTAAGTCATTAAAGCTACCGTGCTAGAACCACAGAACTCGAGGGGTGCCTAACACCTTCCCCTCGATCAGCAGAATTCCTTATCCAGATTTCTAGTTCGCAGACCAAAAATAAAGAGTCATTTCCTTTTGAATAGGGATTCAATAAGTTGACTTGGAACACCCAAACTCAATTCCAAGTGGCGACTCTGTAAAAAAATTAATCCCTATTCAAAACGTCATTTTAATTAGAAAAACCCATTCTCTCTAAAACCAACTCCCTAGCAGGGTCGGATGCGGTGAAAAATAGGGATATGACATGTAGCTGACAAAAGGAACTTTTATGAAAAATTAAGAGATATGTCTCATTCTCGATTCCCATGTGGCTCAAGCTCGCTAAGAAAGAATGAGTCTTTTAACAATTACGGTAAGAAGCCTATCAAATGTTATAGATGTTGTAAAGTAGGACATATAAAAAGATACTATCAAGCCCCGGGAAGCAACGTGGCTCAAACTAAATTGTGAAAGAAGAAGAAGAAGACTGGAGAAGATGCTTAGTAGCTGAGAGTCGAGCAATAAATGTCTTAACTTTCATCTATTTTGAAAGAGATTGAATCGTGAATTTGAGATATAATACAGTACATCACGTGGAGAAGAAAGACACTAACTTTATCAAAAGGAAGCAAGAGAATTTGAAAACCGTTCAAACTAGTCACATTGTAGCAGTTATTGAGGAAATCAAACAAGCAGATGATATGATTCGTAATAAAAATTTGAACGTGAAAGATGTTGAAGTAGAACTTGAGCTAACATTTTATGTAGCTAAATATGTTGATGATGATCTTTTCAAAGAAAGCTTTAAGGGAGATATAATGAAAGTTGAAGTTCTTAGATACTCATTTTCCATGTTAAGGCCAATCACTGACTTGGAGAAAATATTAGAAGCAAATTATGAAGATGAAAATCAAATAGATGAAGAAGTAAACTTAATTTTAAATGGAGAGACAGACGGTATAATTTTTCAAAGCTCTGAAGCTACGAAACAATTTATCGAGGAGCTGAAAGAGAATCTAGTAATGGATCCTACATTGATGTTGAGGCTTCACAGAAAAGTGATGGTCAGATTATTACTAACTCAGATGAGAAAGTTGATACTGATAAATCATCTCTATATTCAAGAGTTGTGCTGGAAGGAGCGGGTTCTAAAATATTGAATCTTGGAGTTTTAAGCTTGTCCATCTTAGCGTGTCTCTAAATAATACAATTGTCGAGGATCTGAGAAAAAGGAGGAGCCTGAAAACTCAAGAACGTGAAACTCAACACAAAGATGATTTATGTAGTTTGCAAAGATCAACAAGGATATTGTCAAATCAAATGACTACAGAGATAAGAAAATTATCAATATATATTTTTGTTTCTTTATAGGGTCAATCGTTGATGAAAACTCTTCATCATTTAAAGAAGCAAAAGGAGACATGCAAAAATTGTTGAGATTTTCATCAAGGCATGATCCAATACTTCGTTCGAGTTCTTCTGCTACAAGCTTGGGTAACTTTCAGAAAATCACTTTAAGGGGGAATATTAAAGTAAATTTTTGAAATCATAATTTTTCTAGTAAAGTTTCTAGAATTGTATAGTGTGGTATCTAGAATAATCATCTTAAGTAAATATCTAAATTATTCTTAGATAGCTAGAAGATAAAGTTATCTAGTTTGGTCTTGTAGATGTATCCACAATAGCATCTAGAATTATCATACACAAGTATAAATAGAGGTAGCCTTAAGCATTTGTAATCAACCCAAACAAATTCAAAATAACTTTATTTAAGCAGTCTTTTTCCATTATAAAGTTTTCCTTTCCAATAGCTTTTTTCTACTTTCTAGCTTCCTCTTTTTTAGCTGAATCTTATGATCTTAGTTAACGAGCTTAGGCTAGCATAATTTTTCTCAATTATACCTTTCTTCTGCTATTTTCTACGAACTTGACATATCCCATAAGAAAACTTTAATTAGAGGTGTTTTTTACTCCCTCCGTTCGACAATACTTTTTCATTACAGACTTAACACACATGTTGAAACAAAAAATAATAGGGGTAATTTTACTATATCATCCTTTGAATAAAATGAATATAGGGGTTATTTGGTAGAAGGGATAAGTTTGAGATGAAGTTAGGGTTTAACTTTATCCCTTATTTGGTTGAAGAGATTACTTAATACCAGAACTATTTTATCCCACTATTTGTACTAAAATGGTGGGATTATTTTTCCATGGGGAGGAGGGATAAAATAAACCCATGGGATATCCCTCATCATAGGACATCCTAACTTATCCTGGACAGTGTACCAACTACCCCTTAATGTCTTGGGAAATACATTAAGGGGCCATTTGTTAGAATGTATAGGAATAATGCAAAATATGGTGTAGTAATAATGCTTGCGTTAGTTATGCTTGAATTATTCTTATGTAGTATTTGATTCGATGTATTAAAAATACATTAATTGTATAATATTTTTAATTTTTTTGTTATAAAAATACTTTCCATATATATGGTGGAAAGAATATGGAAAAGGTTTGGAGTGATATTTGTATCTTTAATTGTGATAATGAATGCATTAGAATCCATGGCATTACTAATACCATCAATTTTATGGTATTAGAATACAACCCTCAATATACAATAGAGTGTATATTATTTATACATAGGCTAAAAATATACCAAACAAGGTACTAATAGTACACAATAACTAATGCATGCATATTATTGATATAAGTCAATGGGCATCAACACTTTCGATCACACAACTTGGGGCCAACATAAAGAGGTGTAAGCCTTGATCGACCAAAGGATCCAAGAATGGTATTGGAAGTCCTTCTTCGAGCTCCTAATCAAGCAATGTCGTGTTTGGAAGATAGCTTGGAGCCAAGGAAAGCCATGGCTAAAGGAATAAAGAGAGCCCTTGTGGGTTATTTTTGAAATAGCCACTTTTAGACTATTTTTGTAATAGGCTAGTTATACAAAGTCAACTACTATAAATAGGTGCATTAGGTATTTCATTAGTTAGTTTCTATTTGATAATGATGATGAATTCATGAAAACTCCATTGGGAGTGTTAAGTGCTTAGAAAAGCCAATGTTGAATCTTATTTGTAAAAGGTGGTTGTATGAGAGATCCAATCCCCATTTCGGTCAATGTAAAAGCTAGGAGCTCATAGGTAATAAATAAGGGATGTCTTTGGGTTTGATACACCCTTTATTTGCCCTTTTGTTATCTTCTTGTGTCTACCTTTTTATCATCTATCCTTTTTGTTGTTTTACTTTTCGTCTGTCAATTTCGTTATTTCTTTAGTGCTTATGTTTGTTATCGTCGTTGTAGATTACGCTTGTATTATTTGGTATTAGAACCGAGTTTGATTTCATTTTGACGAAGTCAATCTTAGATTTGTTATCTTGAAAATCAACAAAAAAAGTGGTGTCAAAAATTAAAAATTCCCAAAAAAGTCACTATTTACATTTTTGTTCTTAGATCAAATTTTGAGATTTTGATTTTGTATTTTTCTTGTGTTTATAGTGTTATATTTGTGTTCTCTAATACTATACGAGCCTATAAATCAAATTTGAGCCAAAGCGGAGCTTATTTGAGTGTTCTATCCTTGTTGCAAGCTTGGATTGAAGATTTTGAAGTTGGTCATAAGATTTGCAGTGTTGAGTGAAGAATTTGGACAAAATGAAGTTGGAAGTGATTTTAGATCATTGAAAAGTGCTTACGTTTAAAATTTTAACTTATTTCGAGCCTCGGAGAATAAGTTAGTGTTCTTGGTGTTCTTGAAAACATTCAAATCTTCATCAATAGTTGTTATTTCATCCAAAAGGAAGAAATAAAATTGGTGAAAAAGTGTTTTTCCTAAAGGATCCAAGAATATTCCAAGTATATTCTAAGGAAGAGTACAAATGGGGGACTATTTAGAGGGCAAAAGGGCCATTTAAAGAGAGAGGGACAGGTGGCCTGCCTTGCACCTGTGCCCAAGGTGCACTTGGTATGCTCCAGTAGGTCAAAAGAACCCCGAAATAGTGAGAAAAGTCAGCATCTGCATCCAAGATGCCCCCCACATGCTGCAGTAGCTCCCTCAATGTAGCCTCAATGCAAAACACCATAATTTGAGCATAAACCAGCCCCAACACACCCTAAACGCATACCAACACTTCTCCAACATCAATTCAAGTTCTAAAACATATCTCAACTCTTTAAAAACTCCATTACTTAAGGTTTGATTATTTAATTTCATTTTCTTGATTCCTAATCTCTTTTTTTGATTCTTAAACCAATCATCAACTAGTAATTAGTCTACTAAGTTAATCGATTAGTTCTTGAGTCTGAATTTTTTCATCGTCCTATTTATTTTGAGCTTTTCTAGTTTTTATTTCATTGTAGCTTTTTGATTTAAGTTCAATAGTTTTCATTTCTTTGAGTCGTTCAAACAAGAATTCACTCTGTCCGAAAGTAGCGTTTGACATATTCCTCTGGAGTTTGAAGATTCATATTCCTCACCTTGTAGTATTTCTTATCAAAGTCAAAGTAGTTCGAATAGTTATACTAACTATAGTAGAGGTTGCTCCATGGGACCAAAGGAATGTGCATCTCCAAAGCATAGAGGTACCACATCTTGTTCTTCTTACTCTAGTGCCCAAACATATGGAAGCGAGAACCAAGGTAAAAATGAAGGGTATAGTAGGAGTCACTGTTTTCCTACTCTATCTATATTTAAAGGAGAATGGGATCCCAAAGTCTACCTTCATTAGGAATGGCAATGCGAAAGGACCTTCGAGAATTATGTTATGAGCAGAGATGAACAAGCTACATATGCCTTTATGTACATTCAAGGTCCGACCTTAGGATAGTGTACACTCGCAAGGAGTCCCACTTAAACATGGGGTGCCTTGAAAGAGTTCTTGAGGTCAATCTATGTACCAAAGGGTCACACAAAACTTTATAATAGTGATCTAAGAAGACAAATTTGTTCAAGATGGGTAGAGATTTGTGGAGTTCCACGATGTGTTCTTATCCTTGATGATTGGTGTCATGAAAATTACATCAACCCTTTTTTGGTTGACTATCTAGGGATTCCTCAAAAATTCTTTTACATATTACTTGGATGGCTATAGGGTTTTCGAGAGAGTGAATGTTTTTTTTCTCAAGATGGATACCATGAAGAGGTTTGGTGTGAAATCTTCCCATTGGAATGCTAACAATTATGCTTAAGTGTCAATTGGTTTACAAGGCATAGAGTTCCAAATATGAAAATTAGCCTAAAATTATATTGGACCAATGGGGAAACCATCTCTGTCCACCTACCCTTCCCAAATCTCAAGAAAAAATGCCCATTTACTCCAGGCCTTATAAAAATAAGAGACAAAAGATTGAGAGAAATAAGAAAGTGCAAGGTTACAACCAAAAGAAGAAAAAAGGAGAGGTAGTAAGGAGTAAAGTGAGGGGGTTGCCACCAACTGGAGATAACATTATTTGTCTTTCTTTTAATAAGGACATTTGTGTAGGTACCAACATGGCAAGCAGAGGAGAACAATTGTCAAAAGAAAAAATTCCCTTTGAAGATTTGATGAGGGTAATCTTAGATACTTTCAAAGCTTGTGGAGGACCTTCATACCAAGGTGAAGAATAATATAATCAAAAACTTCAAGGTAAAATAGCTAACTCTTACACTTTTGTGCATAAGAATGATGATTGTGTGGATAATAGCCCATTGAGTAAGAGTAGTAGCTTACCTATATGTGAGTCTAATGATTCCTTACCTTGTGATGATGATGTACATATTGTGGGTGTGGATACACTAGTTAATCCTATTGATGACCGAATTGACTTTTCTTGTCAAATCAATTTATGTCCACCTAGTGTTGAAGCCATTGTGTTAAATAATAGTACATCATCTTGTGAAAATAATGTTGATCAACTTGCGTGCGAAACTTTTCTACCACTTGAGGATGCATGTGATGTGATTAATAAACCTCAAGTGAGTGATGATGTTGAAAATATTGATCAAGTGAATAGGAGTGACCCTTTGAGCATGTCCTCTAGTGAAGATCTTAATGTTAGTTTGGCTCATGAGGATAATTATGTGTTTGAAAAAATAATTATGCTTTATAATTGTCTTGTGGAGAGTGAACTTGCATGTTCTACATCCTCTTCAAGGATAAAACCTTCTCTCTTTGAGAACAATATATTATTTGAAGATGGCAGAATCACTCCTAATGAATTACCTAGTGGTGTGGATAACATTGATGATGTAGCTCATCTTGAGGGTTATATCTTATATGATGACCCACTATGGTGTGAAAACATTCCCTAAAGATGGAAATCTCTTTTGGAAGATAAGAGTACTCTTAAGGGAAAGAAATGTGAAGTCTTGGAAAGGGATAATCAATTGTTTGATAATAACTTTGATTTGGTTGAATATTTGAGAAATCTAATTAATAATTGTTCCTATGAAAATGCTCGTGGTTGTGATTCTTTGTACGACACCCCACTTTTATTTGATAATTATGAGGATGAATTGTTTGCTTCTTGTGAAGACTTAAGCAATAATTCCTTTGAAGTTTGTGGTGGTATATGTCTAGTTGAGGATTCTTCCATTGAAGGAAAAAGTATCAATTGTTTAGAAATCACTTCTTTTTCTACTTTGTGTGCTCCTATTGTTGAGAATACTCATGACAGTGATCTTGAATCTAATAGTAAGTACATACACGAGGACACCTTAGTTGAAGTTGACTTGAGTGATACCTTTATCTACTCCCCATTTTTTATGATGCTTATGATAATGTGGAGAGTATATGTTTTAGTTTGGGTGAAGCCTATGGGGAAAAGAGTATTTTCTAGACCCGTGTCTATGGCTACTCTATCCATTTGACCCGGTGCCAAATTTGAATATGGTGATTTTGGCAACTTATTGCTTGGTCTTTGTGACAAGCAAAATTTGAGTGAGGATGTTGGTATCCTTCCATATGATGAAAAGTCTTTCGTAGGAATTTATGATCCACTTAATAGACCAATATTGTGTAAGGGAAAGATCTCCAACAAAGGTGAGAGATTTTTAAAGAAGGGGAGTAGTGAAAAGCTCCAAGAGAGTTCACCATTATGTGTTTCCACTCTTGACCAAGGTTCCACTACTTGTAGGTCAAGAAGAGAGTCTTTTCTTGAAAATATTTTGGATGAATTCCATTCATGTGATACCCTTCTTCAATACTTGAGCGGAATTGATGACCCTCTTCTCAAATTTGGTATCATTCTTGAGAACCCGAGGGGAAATGTGTCATTGTCTCCTTTGGGTATTGCTTATAAACTTGCATCCTTGCTTGACACACTTGTGCTTAAATTGTATAACTCCCAACTTGTGGATGCAAAATTGATTATTTGGTTGAAAGGATGAAGTCCTATGGGCTTAAGTGTCCTGACTCCATCCTTGTGCGAATCATGTGCTAAGTATTTTGAGCCAAATGACATTCTCATAGATAATAACACCTTGGATGATGTTTTTACACTTTATTCCTTTCTATACTACCTCTCTTCCCATGATGATATCCATGCTAGTCTTGGATGTGTTTTATGTAGAGGTAGGAAAATTGTTGGTTTCTCCACTTTTTTGAGTGACAATGCTATATGGATCTTGTGGACTTTATAGCCAATTGAGACACCACCCTTAGTGTAATCTATTGAAGATATAATGAAGCAATTATGTCTTATGGCTAATAAGGCGAAGGTAGTTCTACTTTTTAGATTATTTGATGTCATTAGGACCTTTGTAGTTTCCCTATTTCTTGATGATTTCTCTAACTAAATCCTTTGTGCATTTTCAATGAGTTTCTAATGTTTAACATAAAGGATCCTTGGTTATATCTTAAGTGTGTGCAACCTTGGCAAGATGCTATGATTGATTGTGCTAACTCTAACCCTCGTTCCATGAGGATATCATATTTTTTGTCATTTCTTTAGTTTTGCAAGGTTTGTATTCGAGGTTGAATCCTTTTCAAGAAGGGGAAAATGATACAAGTCAAATGGGCATCAACGTTTTTAATGAAACAACTCGAGGCCAACATAAGGAGGTCTAAGTCTTGATCGCCCTAACGATCCAAGAATGTGCTTGGAGGCTCTTCTTCAAGATCCTAATCAAGCAATGTCCTGTTTGGAAGATAGCTTGGAGTCGAGGAAAGCCATGGCGCAAGGAATAAAGAGAGCCCTTGTGGGTTATTTTCGAAATAGCCACTATTGGACTATTTTTGTAATAGGCTGGTTGTGCAAAGGCAACTACTATAAATATGTGTCTTAGACATTTCATTAGTTCGTTTCTGTTTGATAATGATGATGAATTCATGAAAACTCCATTAGGAGTGTTGAGTGCTTGGAAAAGCCAATGTTGAACCTTGTTTAGAAACGACGGTTGTAAGGGAGATGTGATCCCCTTTTTGGTCAACGTAAGGGTTAGGTGCTTGTAGGTAATCAATAAGGGACGTCTTTGGATTTGATGCACTCTTTGGTTGTCCTTTTGTTATCTTCTCGTGTCTACCCTTTTATCATCTATCCTTTTTATTGTTTTACTTTCCGTTTGTCAATTTTGTTGTTTCTTTAGTGTTTGGTTTGTTCTCGTCGTCGTAGATTACTCTCGTATCAATTATTTTTTTAATACACTCTACCAAACGACTCCGGAGTAGTGATGTATTTGATAATAAGAGATTTTGCAAACTGAACAAGTATCGTTGTACATCTATGTTTAGTATATTGGACAAATATTATTGGATAGAGGAAGTGCTAAACTAATCTTATTAGTTCTGAAACTCTTAAGTCTTACTTCTATTGTACTAAATTACGTAGCTATTTAATATTAAAGATAGAAATAAAAAAATAATAGAGTTCTCTTGATTTCATAAGTTGGACAAATAAATTCAAACAATTCTTTTTTAGCATGAGAACCAAGTAATATGAAAGAGTGAATCATAGTTACACATCTAAGTTAAGTGAAAGTTAATTACGCTCAAGCATCTATCCTTACTAACTATAAACTAATAACTTAAAAAAGATTGCATCGGCCCCCAACGGAGTGGTTGAGTTGGTTTGAGGGGGACTTCCTATAGCGGAGGTCGCGGATTCGATCCACCCCTAATGCCTTCTCAATCAAGCTCATCGCACGGGATTTACCTAGTGCGGTTTACATCTCCTGTGAGGTTTGGGAGCTATTGCACAGTGAGGGGTTTACCCAGTGCACACACAGTGCTCACCACAGAGTGCTCATCCGAAGGATAGAGGCTGTGGCAGAGGGTGTAGCGATTGCGGGTTTTCTTGGAGTTTTAAAAAAAAAAAAAAGAAAGATTGCATCATGCTAAATATTTAAACTATTAAAAGACTACACACGTATTATACAACTTTACAAGAAAAAATTAAGGCAATGTATAGCTTAATGGCGAAAAATGTTGAGAAGGGACTAATGCAAAAACAGTTTCTCTTGTAGTAATAATTGTTACGTCATATTCTTAGTATAGCTAAGTTGTTTGACTGTATAAACTTCTAACTTATTAGTGAGGTTTCACCACTTTGTAATTTTGTGTCTAATTTCCCCAATTTTGGAAAATAAATAAATGAATAAATAAAATTAAATAAAAAAATCATAAGTAATTAATTAAATTAATAAAATCCCTGTAAGTTACCAGAAATTAAAGAATTAAATCGTGGCAGTCTGTGATTGCACTTGCCAACGTACATGAAACAGATTGGCGGTGGAAAACGCACCCACCATTAGAATTGAGTGGCATTCTCGTTATTTTCTCAAATCTGTAACCCCATTTTCGTTACATTAAAAAGGATCTCCTTCACTTTATTTATTCCCATCAAATTTTCTCTACGCTCTTTGTATATTTCAGCGTTAATCTCAGGTTTCTCTCATCCAGATCCCTTCTCCAAAATCTCTTTTCAGGTAAATATTCTTAACATTTTCTGTTTATTTTAAACATTTTTTTCATATAATAATTATTTTATTTTTATTAATGTCGATATTCAGTTTTTGTTAAGTAATTATTGTTGCTTTTAGGGTGTGTTGTTGTTATTTGTGTGATTTGTGGTTTTCCATATTAGATTTACGAGTTCTTAGCTACTAATGCATTTTTGGTTTCATGCATCTGTTGTAGTAACATTTTCTTTTTAATTTTTAAAAAGAATTTCCTGTAGTTTTTTTCTTTTCGAATTTGGCTATTGAAATTGATTTTTTTTTTTCGGATTTGAGGTTGTTGATCTGTTGATTTTAGTTAAACATATTTTTATTGATGTTGAAATTCAGTTTTTGTGGAGTAATTTTTGCTGCATTTAAGGTGTGTTGTTATTTGTGTGATTTGTGGTTTTCCATATCAAATTTATGAGTTCGTAGCTGCTGATGCAGTTTTGATTCATATTTTTGATGAATTTCGCTATTGAAATTGTTTTTTTTTTGGGGGTTGAATTTGAGTTTGTTGATTTTAGTTAATGTTTTTTTATTAATGTTGAAATCTACTTATCATAAAAATAAAATAATGTTGAGATTCAGTTTTCCTTGAGGAATTTTTGTTGCATTTACTGTGCGCAGTTGGTATTTGTGTGATTTGTGGTTTTGAATAACAAATTTACAGGCTGTAGCTGCGGATGCGTTTTTTGATTCATTTTTCTATTCCATTTCATGCATGTAGTTAAAAAAATAAAAGTTAAAAATTTCTCGGGAACTTTCCTATTGAAATCGTGTTTTTCTTGTTTGGATTTGAGGTTGTTGATGGTTGATTTTAGTTTAATATATTTTTGATTGATGTTGAAATTCAGTTTCTGTGGAGGTATTTTGTTACATTTACGGTGCGTGGCTGGTATTTGTGTGATTTCTGTTTTTCCATGTCAGATGTGTTTTTTTGTTTCAATTTGTGTAAATTAGTGTTTTTATGCTATGATCTGAAGAATGAGTTATTATACTGCTTTTGTCTATTGAAGTTCGTTTTATTTATGAGAATTGTCTCCAGTTGATTTTATGCCTAATGTGTTCAAAATGTCAATGTTGAAATTCAATTTTTGTAGAGATGTTTTTGCTATATTTGTTGTGAGAAGCAGGTATGTCTTTGATTTGAGGTTTTCTATCTTAGATTTAGAAGTTGGTAGCCGTGGATGTGTGTTTCTGTTTCATTGTTGCTGTTAATTTGTATTCTATTAGCTGAGAGATATTGTACTGCTTTATCTCTACGAAAGTTGTAATGTAGTGGTATGTGTCATGAAATTTAAAATTTTTGCTTTAAAAAGTTTGATTTTGGCCGTCAATGTGATCAGTTTGCTCTGCCATTCAGATCCATATATAGAATATCTACAACTTGGTATGAATCAGCATATGAATCTGAATTTTGATGGCAATTATGGATGTCTGTTGTATGATTTAATTGTGTAATTTTGTTGTATAGGGATCATCAACAAGTAAGCGGAATGGGGCTCACATTCACCAAGCTCTTCAGTCGACTTTTTGCCAAGAAGGAAATGCGCATTCTAATGGTTGGTCTTGATGCAGCTGGTAAGACCACAATATTGTACAAGTTGAAGCTGGGAGAGATCGTGACTACTATTCCTACCATTGGTACGTAGATCACTTCATACACCAGCAAATTTCTGGCATTAATGATCTCTGCATTTACAATTTGGTTTCAAGGCATGAAACATGCCTTTTGCCTGTTCCTTCCCCATATACACTGGTTAGGCATATTATTTATTCTTTATTAGTTTGAATTGGTCTCTGATTCAGTATGCTATTAGTTATGTTGCATGATATGCATTAGTGTGAGACCTTGTCGGGAGGGTTGACTTATGTTGTACAACCTTTTCTTTTTATTGTAAATCACCATATCTACCCACACCTGATCCTCTCCTTAGGAGTCAATAGTGGCATGTACCCACTTTGTTGTGGTGACTTGAGCACCCAACTGCAAGGCTGGTGGTGGAGCGATCTTTCCACTGAAGTGCCCTGTCTTGGCACTTCTATGTGCAACTTATCACTCAGAAGATTAACCTACTTGCTATTTTGATAAATAAAGAATATGAATGGTGGTAGAAAGTATTATAGATCCTTTTTCCTGGTGTCATTTGCTGCAAATGATTAGTTGGTTATAACCTATCCCTCTTGCACACACTGCCTCTCTGCTTTGCTTCTTTATTGAGTAGTCTAAGAAAAGTGATGCTCTTAAACTTCTCAAGGTTTTCCAGTGACAGATTGTCATGCAAATTCATAATGTTCTGTATGAAAATATATATCATACTAAATTATTAGTTAATGTTATATGTTATATCACTTTATTTTCTTTGTGACTATTGAAAGATAGCTTGTTCCATGAGATACTTGTCAGCTTATAGAAAATGCACACTCGTGTGCAAATAATACCTTATCGCTTCAATGAGCTATTATTAATAATCAATAATTTTCAGGTTTCAATGTGGAGACTGTTGAATACAAGAACATCAGCTTCACCGTTTGGGATGTTGGGGGTCAAGACAAGGTATAATCCTTTTTCCCTAAGGTTGTATGTTGTGCATCTGTTTGGCTTGCATCCGTTTGGCTCTTGCAGATAGTATATGCCGAAAATAAGTTTGGCTCTTGCAGATACTATATGCTGAAAATAAGTCTTTACCACTTCTTCCCTCTTTTACATCTTTTTGGTATATCCTGGTAGCTTTGATCTTTCACATGGAATGAAGCTTTTAAACAATTATAGTTCTAACTTCATTCGTCGTTCACTTTTGGCAGATCCGTCCATTGTGGAGGCACTACTTCCAGAATACTCAGGGTCTCATTTTTGTGGTTGATAGCAATGATAGAGACCGTGTTGTAGAAGCAAGAGATGAATTGCATAGGATGTTGAACGAGGTAAGGATCCTTGTCCACACTGTTTGCGGGCTTATTATTGTTTCCAGAAAATAAACATGCGGTATCTAAAACATTTGAGCTATCTGGCTTGAATTTATTTGCTTATTTTGAGTTCAAGTAAAGATAATCTTTTGTAAATGTACTTAGTTCTTCTTTGACAAATTTTCCATGAATATGACTTTCTGTTTAACAAATGATGGACTAATATAACTAAATGCCCCAACATTAGCGGAGGAAAAGTAGTTGATTTTGATACAAATTAAAAGAAGGCAAAATGCCGAAGATAGGGTTGCTCTAAGTGGTAGAGTCCCTCATTCCAACCATAAGGTTGGGGTTCGAGTAACCAAGGTGAGATAGTTGGAAACCACTATCACTCCGTCGCCAGGACGGGGTGAAGCCTGTGAAAGAGGGGGGATACTAAATATTTTTTGACAATATTAGATTGTGTTTAATACAATTCAATTTTCCAAGTTCAAATGAACCGAAGGTGTTGTTCTAGTGATTTGACAATGTTAATGGTTGAACGATTCGCTGCTCGATATTCCTCAACCTCTTTGCCTTTTCTTCCATTTATTAAATTTTAGGATGTCTTTGTAGGTAAAATGATTAAATTTTAGGATGTCTTTGTAGGTAAAATGAAATCTCAAGTGAATTGATTCATCAATTTTTTTCCTTCTAATTTTTCAGATTCACCATATTTGAGAAAGACCATTTTTCAGATTTCTCAGATTTCACCATTATTAAGTTGGTAGTATATCTAGAAGTTATTTGGAAGAATGGGTTTGGAAAGGCGGAAGAAAGTTTTTTCTTCAACTTTATTTAATCAAATACCAGAATAGTTGAATTTCTCACTGTGCTTGCATCACCAAATTGCTTGTTCTGGTCCTCCTTATTTATTTTGTGTAAGAACACAAACAAAATAGGACAGGGCAGTAGGGAAGGTAGCAATCTATGAGAAAACCACTTACCTTGCTACTTACAGCTCATACGTACCATTGCTTTGGGGATCTATTTTTTCAGTTAAACTTTCTTGACTGACCTCTGACCTGTGGAATGTATTTTGTCATATATTGTCTATCTCAGGATGAACTTCGGGATGCTGTGCTTCTAGTCTTTGCTAACAAACAAGATCTTCCCAATGCAATGAATGCTGCCGAAATAACTGATAAGCTTGGGCTGCACTCCCTCAGGCAGCGTCACTGGTAAGCACTTTGCTACTGCTTGTGAATGTTTTGCTTACTTTTTTAGACCTCACTGCTTTGCTCACTTTTGAGGACTTCCTAAGTTGGATCTTTGTTGTATCAGGTACATCCAGAGCACTTGTGCAACTTCTGGAGAGGGGCTTTACGAGGGTCTTGATTGGCTTTCTAACAACATTGCTAACAAGGTAATTATACTATAATATATCAAAGTTGTTGGAATATGTGCTGATGTTAATTTTTGGGTGGTGTAAGTGGGATTTATAAAGTTGCCTTTGATTATTTTTGCAACCTCTTTTTACAGGCTTAAAGTGATGCAGATTTGTTATAGTGGGTTGATACTGGATGCAGGCGGGTTTTTATCTAGTTATTTTTTCTTCTCAAGTCAGTGTGGTTATGAATATCTCTTCATGAAAGCATTTTGCGCGTTCATAGGATTTTTTGTAATGGTTGTTATACAATGGTCGAATATATATAATTTGTTGTTTGATTAGATATATTGTTTTAAATTTGTAAATAAGGACTAGCTTTCATATTTGTTAATGGTTAAAGTCTTGCAGTCCCCATTTCTTTTTATTCGAGTTCCTGTTTGCGTTTTCTGTGTGTTCAGCGAAAGTTATTAGAGATCCTGATAAGAGGCCGGTGATTTGATTCTGCCATGTGAAGTGAGAGTAAGGAGCCTCTGAAGCCTAAACAAAGTGGTCCATAAATGTCCTTGTACATCATTGATTTTGCAGTTTTCATCTTTTCCAATTTTTGTTCCAGAGATGGATTCATCCCTCCAATTTTTTTTGGACCGACAAAACTTTTGTACTCTCGTGTACAAACATCTACTTAGATTCTTACTTCTTAGCCTTCACCCATCACACTATTTTTTTTTTCTTTTTGGTGTCGGGGTGGGAGGGGTGTTTCGGTATGGACATAGATTAAGGGCGTGTTAGGTACGGAGAATGATCTTTTTATGGAAAAGAAGTTGGTTTTTTATTTATTTTCTTATGTTTGATTGATCAGCAAAATATTTTTTTTTTGAAAAAATATTTTTTAGTGTTTGATTGATGAATGAGAAAATATTTTTTTGAAAATACATTATAGTGTTTAGATAAAAAGTATAAAATACTTTTTATAAAAATAACATTTGATAATACTTTTTATAAAAATAACATTTGATCTCCGAAAATAGTTTTTTAGAGTGTGTTCAATCTGAAGGAAGAAAATACTTTTCTGGAAAATAAATTATTTTTTACTTATATTTTTATGCTTGTTATATTTTTATGTTTGTTATAATAAGAACGAATTAGGTAATCAGAAGGATGAAGTAAGAAAAGAGTTCTGAAATTTTTTTAAAAAATAAATTTAAAAACTAAAAATAAATTTGGGGGAGGAGGGCTGGTATGTGAGTGGGTTGTGGGGGG